>NC_139720.1:109291955-109394489 GCF_964211835.1 Anser anser | reverse complement strand
GAAAAGAAAAGAAAAGAAAAGAAAAGAAAAGAAAAGAAAAGAAAAGAAAAGAAAAGAAAAGAAAAAAGAAGATAGAAATGAAGAAGATAAAAAGATAATTTTCTTTAAATTAAAAAGCAAGATTTTAATGGTCTCAACCGGGAGCTTAATAACTAGAATTTTCATTATAGGAGAAGGATTTTACATATTCAGTCTACTAGGGTAAGTGAATAAGACAACGTACTCTAGAAACTATTTTAGAGTGGTGGTTAATGGTCAATAATGTGAATCCTGGGAGTTATTTACTGCCATATATATCTACGAGGCACTCTTTCTTCTCTCTTTTTATTTTCATATATTTTGAAACAAGAAGAAATCTCACTTATCAGAAATGTCAAAATATTAGAACTTTAATTTTATATTTTTCTTTTTCTCTATATAATATAGATTTCAGAATGAAAAATGCATACTTTATTTTTTATTTTCACTCCAACTTTTAAAATTTTAAAATCATTCAGCTAGAGATTCAGAGATGTCACACTGAATCACAGAATCACAGAATCAGAATCACAGAATCGTCTAGGTTGGAAGAGACCTCCAAGATCATCTAGTCCAACCTCTGTCCTAACACTAACAAGTCCTACACTAAACCATATCACTAAGGGCTACATCTGAAACGTCTTTTAAAGACCTCCAGGGATGGCGACTCAACCACCTCCCTGGGCAGTCCATTCCAGTGCCTAACAACCCATTCGGTGAAGAAGTTCTTCCTAACATCCAACCTAAACAACCCTTTCGGTAAAGAAGTTCTTCCTAACATCCAACCTAAACCTCCCCTGTCGCAACTTTAGTCCATTCCCCCTCGTCCTGTCACCAGGCACGTGGGAGAATAGACCAACCCCCACCTCTCTACAGCCTCCTTTAAGGTACCTATAGAGAGCGATGAGGTCTCCCCTGAGCCTCCTCTTCTCCAGGCTGAACAACCCCAGCTCCCTCAGCCGCTCCTCGTAAGACTTGTTCTCCAGACCCCTCACCAGCTTTGTTGCCCTTCTCTGGACTCTCTCGAGCACCTCCATGTCCTTCTTGTAGCGAGGGGCCCAAAACTGAACACAGTACTCGAGGTGCGGCCTCACCAGAGCCGAGTACAGGGGGACAATCACCTCCCTAGACCTGCTGGCCACACTGCTTCTTCTGCAAGCCAGGATGCTGTTGGCCTTCTTGGCCACCTGAGCACACTGCTGGCTCATATTCAGCCGACTATCAACCAGCACTCCCAGGTCCTTCTCTGCCAGGCAGCTTTCCAGCCACTCATCTCCCAGCCTGTAGCGCTGCTTGGGGTTACGCCCCAGATGCAGGACCCGGCACTTGGCCTTGTTGAACCTCATACAGTTGGCCTCAGCCCATCAGTCCAGCCTATCCAGATCCTCCTGCAGAGCCTTCCTTCCCTTGAGCAGATCGACACACGCACCTAACTTGGTGTCATCTGCAAACTTACTGAGGGTGCACTCGATCCCCTCATCCAGATCATCGATAAAGATATTAAAGAGGACTGGCCCCAGTACTGAGCCCTGGGGGACTCCACTAGTAACCGGCCTCCAACTGGATTTAACTCCATTCACCATGACTCTTTGGGCCTGGCCATCCAGCCAGTTTTTAACCCAACAAAGCGTACGCCAGTCCAAGCCACGAGCAGCCAGTTTCTTGAGGAGAATGTTGTGGGAAACGGTGTCAAAAGCCTTACTGAAATCAAGGTAGACCACATCCACAGCCCTTCCCTCGACCACTAAGTGTGTCACTTTGTTGTAGAAGGAGATCAGGTTCATCAAGCAGGACCTGCCTTTCATAAACCCATGCTGACTGGGCCTGATCGCCTGCTTGCCCTGTAAGTGCCGCGTGATGACACTCAAGATAATCTGCTCCATGAGCTTCCCTGGCACTGAGGTCAAACTAACAGGCCTATAGTTCCCCGGGTCTACCCTCCGGCCCTTCTTGTAGATGGGCGTCACGTTTGCTAGCCGCCAGTCAACTGGGACCTCCCCT
The DNA here is from genome assembly GCF_964211835.1 of Anser anser. Classification (NCBI taxonomy): domain Eukaryota; kingdom Metazoa; phylum Chordata; class Aves; order Anseriformes; family Anatidae; genus Anser; species Anser anser. The sequence continues at coordinate 109,392,470 of NC_139720.1, read as the reverse complement.
GATAGCCAGGACTGCCGATAAATGATGGAAAGCGACTTGGCCAGCTCCTCCGCCAGTTCTCTCAGTACCCTCAGGTGGATCCCATCTGGCCCCATTGACTTGCGTACATCCAAGTGCTGTAGCAGGTCGCCAACCATTTCCTCATGGATAGTGAGGGCCACATCCTGTTCCCCATCCCCTTCCACCAGCTCAGGGTACCAGGTATCCAGAGGACAACTGGTCTTGCCGCTAAAGACTGAGGCAAAGAAGGCATTGAGCACCTCAGCCTTTTCTTCATCTTTTGTAACTAAGTTTCCCCCCGCATCCAGTAAAGGATGGAGATTCTCCTTAGTCCTCCTTTTGGTGTTGATGTATTTGTAAAAACATTTTTTGTTATCTTTAACAGCAGTAGCCAGATTGAGCTCCAGATGAGCTTTGGCCTTTCTAATTTTGTCCCTGCACAGCCTCACAACATCCTTAAAGTCCTCTTGAGTAGCCCTCCCTCTTTTCCAAAGATTATAAACCCTCTTTTTTCTCCTAAGCTCGAGTCACAACTCTCTGTTCAGCCAGGCCAGTCTTCTTCTGTGTCGGCTCGTCTTTGGGCACATGGGGACAGACCGCTCCTGAGCCATTAAGATTTCCTTCTTGAGGAGTGCCCAAACTTCCTGGACTCCTTTGCCCTTCAGAACCTCCCCCCAAGGGACTCTGCCAACCAGTGTCCTGAACAGCTCAAAGTCAGCCCTCCGGAAGTCCAAGACAGCGGTTTTACTGGTCCCCTTCCTGACTTCGCCAAGAATAGAGAACTGAACCATTTCGTGGTCACTCTGCCCAAGACAGCTCTCGACCACCACATCTCCCACCAGTCCGTCACTGTTTGTGAACAGAAGGTCTAGCAGGGCACCTCCCCTGGTAGGCTCTCCAACCAGCTGCGTCAGGAAGCTATCTTCCACGCTCTCCAGAAACCTCCTAGACTGCTTTCTCTGGGCTGTATTTCATGTCCAGGATATGTCTGGGAAGTTGAAGTCCCCCATGAGAACAAGCGCTGATGATTTCGAGGCTTCTGCCAGCTGCCTGTAGAACTCCTCATCAGTCTCCCCATCCTGGTTTGGTGGTCTATAACAGACCCCCACCCAGGATGCTTGCCTTGTTGGCCTTCCCGCTGATCCTAACCCACAGAGACTCAACCTTATCATTCCCAGTCTCAAGTTCCACAACATCAAAACACTCTCTAATATAGAGAGCCACACCACCACCCCTTCTGTGTTGCCTGTCCCTTCTGAAGAGCCTATAGCCAGTCATTGCAGCACTCCAGTCATGAGAGTGGTCCCACCACGTTTCCGTGATGGCAACCAAGTCATAGCCTTCCCGCTGCACGATGGCTTCCAGCTCCTCTTGTTTGTTACCCATGCTGCGTGCATTAGTGTAGATGCACTTCAGTTGGGCCATTGCCTTCTCCCCTGGCCTTGCCATTGTTCCCCCTGGCACAGCTCCAACAAGCCTAATTTCAGCCCCATCCCCCTTCTTTCCTAGTTTAAAGCCCTGTCAACGAGCCCTGCTAGCTCCTGGGCTAGGATCCGTTTTCCCCTTAGAGATAGGGACCCGTCTGCGGTCACCAGGCCGGGTGCCAAGTAAAGCGCCCCATGGTCAAAAAACCCAAAATTTCTGTGTTGGCACCAGCCTCTGAGCCACGTGTTAATCAGGTGGGCTTTCCGTGTCCTCTCAGTACCCCTCCCTGCCACTGCAGGGATAGACGAAAACACCACCTGTACTCCCGCTCCATCCACTAACTGTCCCAGTCCCCTAAAGTCCCGTTTGGTAACCTTCAGGCTTCTCTCTTCAATATCATCACTGCCAGCCTGGACTATCAAAGAGGATAGTAGTCAGAGGGGCGAACCAGGTTGGGAAGCTTCCTGGCAACATCCCTGACCCTGGCCCCAGGGAGGCAGCAGACTTCCCTACGGGTAGGGTCAGGTCGACAAACAGGGCCCTCTGTTCCCCTGAGAAGGAAGTCGCCTACTATGATCACCCTTCTGTCTTTCTTGGTGGAGGCAGTCTTGAGGTGTGGAGTCAGCTTCCTCGCCCCAGGCATCCTCCTGAGTAGACTTTCTACCTCGTCCTCACCCACTGTCCTCTCAAGCTCCAGGGCCTCAAATCTGTTGTGTAAGGGTACCCGGGAAGGTGGGGCCGGTAGGGGGGCGTTGCCTGCAAGGTCAAGCAGGGACCTGTCTCCATCCCTCCTCAACTCCTAGGTTGCCTCCCTCTGCCCGACAGCGACAGGGCAGGGGGTTCATCCCCATTTGGGGTGTCTCACCCCGGTACCTCTCCTTCAGGCCCAGCAGGAAGTTGCTCCACCAGTCTATCTCCCGCTCACACTCCCTGATAGCCCTCAACCTCTCCACCTCCTCCTTGAGTTCTGCCACCAGGTGGACCAGGTCATCCACCTGCTCGCACCTCACACACACGGTGCCTCTGCCTCCCTCAGATGGCAGCAACAGGCTCAGACAGTCCCTGCACCCAGAGACCTGAACTGCCGCATTGTTGAGCAGGCGGTCAGTCTGGGTGGTTACAGACTGTCTAGAGAGAGCGCTCTGCCTGGTGAAGACCATTGCAGCCTAAAACCTGAAGCTGTAGTAGAAACTCCCCTGCTGCAGGAAAACCAGAAATGCCAATAAAGTAATGAAAAAGTCAGAAACAGTTGAATATACATCAATATTCTGCGTTAGCATTAATCAATTAGTTCAAGTTACTATACATTGTTTAAAAATGTAGCACACTCATCCTGTTCTCTTCTAATTATACAGGGTACCAGCTATTTCTTGAAAACTTTCAAATAATTGAGTCCAAATAACCCTATTTCTGCCATTCACATGCAGTTATGTGTCACTCCCTTTCCATTTGATTTTTCTCAAAATTGTATTTCCAGGACAGATTTCAGTTATGGAAGTCCAGCTCTTTTTAGCAGTGAGGCTCTTCTAGAAACAGATTCTACCTGCTTAAAATGAAGGGAGAGGGACTCGAATCCCTTCTCTGTCAGTCAAAGCTGTGAGAACAATTTTAGCCTAAGCTTTTAAGCACATAAAATAAAATTCAAAGAACTGACCTACTGCTTCATCTCACAGAGCTCTTGGAATGTGATATTCAGGCTCTATCTGAGGCTGTTGTACTTCTGTATCATGACATTTTTATTTTATTATTTTATTTTATTTTATTTTATTTTATTTTATTTTATTTTATTTTATTTTATTTTATTTTATTTTATTTATTTCATTTATTTTATTTTATTTTATTTTATTTTATTTTATTTTATTTTATTTTATTTTATTTCATTTTATTTTATTTTATTTTATTTTATTTCATTTATTTTATTTTATTTTATTTTATTTATTTTATTTTATTTTATTTTATTTTATTTTATTTTATTTTATTATTTTATATTTTATTTATTTTACTTTATTTCATTTCATTTCATTTCATTTACTTTCATTAAACAATATAGGGCTGAATGGTACTATAGAACAAAGTATTGTCTCTGCTTTGGGGCAATGTGCTTTGATGTGACAGAACTTTGAGATTTGAATTGAAAACTTAAGTTTGGATCATCTTTTTTATTTAGAACTGAAAAAAAAAACAAGAACAAACAAAACCAACAACAACAACAAAAAAACACCCACACTTTTATTCATTTCAAACTAATGTTTCAGACTACTAAACCCAAATTTGTCCTTTCAATTCAAATTGTCCTTTCTTTTCCTGTGCTCTTTTGTTACTTTTAACAAGTGTTCAGTATGATGTAGTGATTCCATATTCTAAATTGGTCTTTTGATTTTGATTGGACTTTTATTGCTGTATCACAACCTGCTCTAATAAAAACTAGCAAAACTTTCCTCTCCTAAGTTTTCTGATTTGTGTCTCTCTCCAGGCTTACTAACTTCAGCCTTTTTACAGATCAGGCTTTGTCAGTCAAGTGAATATTTATGAACCTTTTTTTCATACTCCACTGAACTAATAAATTAATTCTGTAACTACTGCAGGGCATGCTTGTTCAGATTTGTTTGTCTTTTGCTTTCTTGTATGTCTTTGATCATCTTGTGAAAGGAGACACTGCTATATAGGGCATATAGGTAGCTTTTGATCTTGAAAATCGGCTTTTCGGTGTCTTCTATTTTGTGGCTTGCAAAGTTGCACTCCTCCAGTGGAATCAAAATAAATAAATTTCAGAAAAAAACTCTAAATCAGGACAAGACAGATACAAGACCTCAAGGTTCCTAAAACAGGAGTTCAAGAGTCCAACCCAGCACAGGTCTTTAAGCGCTCTCTACTGTTCAAGATCTCATTTAGACCGTACATATTTTGCTAGGTGCAACAGCTTTTAAGTGCTGAGTATGATAGAGGTCTTTGGTAAACAGTCCTTCGTAGGCAATTTCCCTCTGCCTCTCAAACATTATTATTAAAATACGTAAAGTGTACTTGTTTGAAATGTTATATACACATGTTTTTTCTGAACTTAAAATGGAAATGGAATATCCAGGGTGAATAGCAATTACCTTTGACAGAGTTGTGATTTCCTTGAATTCTTACCATGATCTATATTTCCACTTCATCTTATTTTTTGTTAGGGAAATATATTTTACTGTTTTCTTTGTTAAAGACATAATGAAGGTTCTAAAATAACTCATTCAAAGTGGACATTAACAGAACGTTATAAAAGCCTTAATGCTGCACCTCAAGTACTGTGTTCAGTTTTGGACCCCTCACTACAAGAACGACATCAAGGACCTGGAGCATGTCCAGAGAAGGACTACAAAGCTGGTGAAGAGCCTGGAACACAAGTCCTGTGAGGAGCAGCTGAGGGTTTTTAGTCTGGAGAAGAGGAGGCTCAAGGGAGACCTCAGTGCTCTCTACAACTACCTGAAAGGAAGTGATAGGGAGCTGGAGGTTGGCCTCTTCTCACAGATAATTAGTGATAGGACTAGAGGAAATGGCCTCAGATTGCACCAGGGGAAGTTTAGTTTGGGAGAAAAAGAAAAGAGTAGTCAGGCATTGGAATCGGTTGCCCAGGGGGGTGGTAAGGTCATCGTCCCTGGTGGTGTTTAAGGAAAGCTTGAATGTAGTACTTATGGACATGATTTAGTGGGTGACATTGGTAGTAGGGTGATGGTTGGACTAGATGATCTTGAAGGTCTTTTCCAACCTTAATGATTCTATGATTCTATGAAATATACAAACAACGCAAATAATGTTAAATCAGTATTTCAAATCTAAATCTTTGCCGCATTCATTAGTATGATCCTTGTGGTTTATGTTACTTTACTGTAACTCAAAACAGCTACAAGAGATTGTTATTTCAACAACAGCTATGTACTTACAGAGCAACATACATACACATGTAAATTTGTGATACCTTCAACCCATGATGTTGAGACTGATTAGACTGGCACAACAGATTGCTTTGGAAAACAGTGTTCGGTATCCCAATGCGTTTTTTTTCTCCCTCTAATTTTCATAATAATCTGTTGATGGAGATTGATGTAGCCTTTTTTGTGTGTGGCTGCTCTCTCCTGTTGCTCTTAATGGTTTCAGGAAACTGACCTGAACTGATGAGTGCTGTGCTAGTCTACTTTTTCCAGTTTACTTTAGAGATGTGGTTGGAGCAAACTCTGTGTTTTTTGGGCTTTAATAGGCCATGTCTCCACGTTTCCTTCTCATGCAAGTGGAAAGTTGGAAGGGATCACGATACAGATGAGGCATATACTGATGTGGAAGTTTTCCAGACCCCGTATTCTATTCATTTTGAAATTATGTTATTGAGAACAAAGGGAGATCAGCTTCTGGAAAATGCTTACCTAACTCAAGAAACATGACAACCTTTGAACAGATATTTTAGAAATAGATATGTATAGTTATTTTTTGAATATATATAAATATATATTTGTATTATTATTTTTGCTGGATTTATTTAATATGGATTATAACAGGATTTGTGATCTACTTTTTACTAGTTATGGGCATGGCAACTATGGTCTCAGAGGGACTGGTGTACTCAACTGAAGTGAGAAAGTATAAACTAGATTTTCACGTTTTGCCATACTGTGACATGAAGCAGTATGTTCATTTTGGGTCATACACTTTTTGTGTGCATGTGTGTGTGTGTGATTGCAACCTTAAGTTTAAACCTCATCCTGAAAATCTTGTCTCCATGACATTTCCTTAATGATAGTGCCTATACTACCACTACAGATTGTTCATACTACAGAGGATGGGCACATAGCAAAAAGATCTCTGTCTCTACCTTCCTTAATAAAGTAATAAAATTCCTTAATAAAGAGTAATAAAATTGACCCAAAAATACCCCCAAAGAGATGGCATCTTGATAGATCTGGTCTTGGCACCACTTTAAGCTGTGGACTGACCATTTATCTGGACTGGGTTTGATATTTTTCTCCAAAACTTTATCTAAGAGGAAATTTAGTATTAGCTTCCTTTCTCACTGTTCCAGGCTCTCTGTCACTCCCTGTTAGCAAAGAAAAAACCTCTCTGAAAACTTCCAGCTGAAAGGAAAGTTATCTCAGCATTTCTTGTAAGATATAAGTAGTCTGGGACAGACTCATTACTTCACTCCCACAATAGCTGTTCATCATTCAGTCATATGCACCATAGCTTTAATTATTTATAACCTGCTAGAATTTTTTTCTTTGAGGATAGGAACTTTAACAGAGCTCTTATCCACTTAATTAAATACAATTAAGCATTACACTATATTAAGAAAATAAGAATATAGGAGTGCAGGATAAAATAAACTTCCTATAAAATATGGGCTAATAGTTTTGCCCATAACATGGATGGCTTCTATAAAAAGTTTTTAGAATTACGCCTGTAGTGGGGAAAAAATGAAAAATAAAAAGTTAATTATATGCACTATAGCTGCAACTTTTTATTATTAACATTATAATTATTAGGTCTCAGAGGCAGTAGTCTAACAGATTAAATGACTTTTAAAATAAATATTTATCTATAAAAAAGGTGATTGTTTTCTTGAGAAGTATAAGGTTATTACTGAAAGTGGAAAAAGCTTGTAGCCACTTTGCAGCAGGGTGAAGACTGTTTATAAAATTTGAAGTGCGTTGACCAAGGAAAAAGGCAATATATTCTTCAATAATCTGTAATCAAAAAAAGCTAACATATAGGAATACGTGATATAATCCTGCACCTTATAAAATATCAATTTTGATGTTATCTCTGAAGTTTTATGGAACATATTCTGCAGTCACAGTGTGCCATATTTATAGCTGCTGTACCATTTAATTATTCTAACCTAAGCATAAGGTATAGCAATTTTTGCTCACTTGCCTTTGAATGGATGTCCAGTCATTCTACGCTAATGTCATTGGAAGCTAATTCTACGCTAATTGTCAAAGGAAGAATGGAGGAAAGGAAGGAAGGAAGGAAAGAAAGAAGGAAAGTAGGAAGGAAGGAAGGAAGGAAGGAAGGAAGGAAGGAAGGAAGGAAGGAAGGAAGGAAGGAAAGAAAGAAAGAAAGAAAGAAAGAAAGAAAGAAAGAAAGAAAGAAAGAAAGAAAGAAAGAAAGAAAGAAGGAAGGAAAGAAAGATAAAGAAAGAAAGGACACTATCATCCTACTGTGGATACAGCATAATTATTGGTGAAGATGAAAGTAGGAATTTTGATACCCTCAGAAGTACAATTCTAGAAACAGGTCTTTTTTTTTTTTTTTTTTTTTGTTCTTTCAACCTCTTCAGCTTCGAAGTTGGTGTCCATCTGGGTGTTTAATTGTAGTACTTTTCTATATCTTTTAGCTCACATTTCATCTTATAATTTTCTCTAATTGATAACAAGTTTATTTAATTTTTTTTATAACACCTATTTGTTAAGGGGGGAACATGACTACTGAGGATAAAGAAAAGGCTGAGGTTCTTAATGCCTTCTTTACATCTGTCTTTACTAGTCAGACCACTTATCCTTGGGGTACTCAGCCTCCAGACCTGGAAGTCTGGAACGGGGAGCAGAAGAAACCTCCCACACTCCAAATGGAAAGAGTTAGAGACCTGCTGCTCCACACGGACTGTCACAATTCCATGGCGCCAGAAGGGATCCATCGAAGAGTGGCTGAGGGAGTAGGTGGATGTGATTGCTGGGCCGCTTTCCATCATCCATCAGTGATCACAGTCATCTGGAGACGTCACAGATGACTGGAGACTTGCTGCTGTGATGCTTATCTATAAGAAGGGCTGTAAGGAGGACCTGGGGAACTACAGGCCTGTCAGCCTGACCTCAGTGCCAAGAAAGGTGATGGAACAGGTCATCTTGAATGCAATCACACAGCATATGCAGGACAACTGGGGGATCAGGTCCAGTCAGCATGGGTTCATGAAAGGCGAGTCCTGCCTGAACAACCTCATCTTCTACGACTGGGTGACCTGCCTGGTGGATGAGGGAAAGCCCGTTGATGTAGTCTATCTAGACTTCAGCAAGGCCTTTGACATGGTCTCGCATAGTATTCTCCCGGAGAAGCTGGCAGCCCATGCCTTGGACAGGTACACTCTTTGCTGACTTAAAAACTGGCTGGACGGCCATGCCCAGAGAGCGGTGGTCAAAGGAGTGAAATCCAGCTGGCAACCAATCAAGAGTGGTGTTCCCCAGGGGTCGGTGTTGGGGCCCATCCTCTTTAATATCTTCATTGATGATTTGGATGAGGGAATTGAGTGCACCCTCAGTAAGTCTGCAGATGACATCAAGCTGGGGGGAAGTGTCAATCTGCCGGAGGGTAGGAAGGCCCTGCAGAGGGACCTGGACAGGATGGGTTGATGGGCAGAGGCCAATGGGATGAGGTTCAACATGGCTAAGTGCTGGGTCCTGCACTTTGGCCACAACAACCCCATGCAACGCTACAGGCTTGGGGGAGAGTGGCTGGAAAGCTGTGCAGAGGAAAAGGATCTGAGGGTGTTGGTGGATGCTTGCCTGAACATGAGCCAGCAGTGTACAAGCCAGTGGCTTGTGTCAGGAATAGTGTAGCCAGCAGGACCAGGGAGCTGATTGTTCCCCTGTACTCTGCTCTGGTGAGGCCGTACCTCAAGTACTGTGTTCAGTTTTGGGCTCCTCAGTACAAGAAGGACATCGAGGCCCTGGAGCATGTCCAGAGAAGGGCTATGAAGCTGGTGAAGGGTCTGGAATGCAAGTCCTATGAGGAGCGGCTGAGGGAACTGTAGTTGTTTAGTCTGGAGAAGAGGAGGCTCAGGGGCAACCTTATTGCTCTCTATAACTACCTGAAAGGAAGTGGCGGGGAGCTGGGTTCATCCTCTTCTTGCAAATAACTAGTGTTAAGATTAGAGGAAATGGCCTCAAGTTACACCAGGGGAGGTTTAGGTTGGAAATTAAGAAAAATTTCTTCTCAGAAAGAGTGGTTAGGCATTGGAATGGGTTGCCCAGGGAGTCACCATCCCTGGGGCTGTTTAAGGAAAGGTTGGATGTAGTACTTAGGGACATGGTTTAGTGGGTGATATTGGTGGTAGGGTGATGGTTGGACCAGATGATCTTGGAGGCCTTTTCCAACCTTAATGATTCTATGATATATATGTATATGTATACATTGTAGAATGCTGTCCTAGTTCATTCAAGTATCTAGGCGTGTCCTCAAATTCTATCGATCTAGCATTAAGTGTATCAGACAAAAATGTAAAAATGACCTTATTTTTCATGCATGGGTGAATTAATTATATATGAGCATTAAAACTAAAATAACCCTGGTTAGAGGAATGGATGATATGAACAAGTAGACAGAGGTGATTTTAACTCTATAAACTCTAGTGAGCACTCATATCCAGACTCTCAGAAATGTATTAACCTGTGAGACATCCCCTGTACACATTGGAAGGTTGTGATTTCCTATACAGAATGTGGAGAGCAGACAGTGCTCTGTCTGCTCTTCATACAGGAAGAATGATTTGAACTGTACAAATTTTATTTACATATATGTTAATGTTCTCTGCATTCTTCCTGTTCTTCATAGTGAAATAATGATTTGAACCCTACATGCTTTATTTAAATACATGTTAATGTTATTATCTTCCATTTCATTATCTCTAAATGCATTATGCCATAACTTGTGAGTGTATTTTTATTATTTGGTAAATTCCTTGCATAAAAAGAGATTCCCAATAAAAATTTGAACATCTTTCCCCCCTCAATAGTGGTGTTCAGAAGAAAACATTGCAAATCTGTACGCCATTGATTTTCTTAACAGATACTGTTCCTTGGAGTGATACAAGCATCTTAATAAATTGCAAATGCATATAGTTTAGTTAAATAAAATATTTCTAGTGTTCAGCAATCTGGCTGTAAACAGTACCCTATTCTTATAAATCAGTCCTAATATTCATGGCACTTTCATTAAACTGGTTATAATAAATATAGTCAGGGAGACATAAACACATTAATAATGCACATTAAACTTAATAGCTTTCGCCCTTGGAAATTCTTATCTATCTCATACAAAAGTCAATGGAAAGCCTACAGTTGAATGCATTTGAAGAAAACCTGAACCAATGTATGAACAAATACACTCAACATAACGGAGTTAAACTGCTGAGATATTGCTCTTCACTGCCTTTTGTTTCAATATTTTGACAGGTCAGTTCTCTTTGCACATCCTTAGTAAAAATAACAGCAATAATACAGTCTGCAAGCCAGATGTAGTACCCCTTTTGAAAATACAGAAATAAAAAGATTTTATTTCCTCAGCATGCTTCAGAGATATACAGTAATAACCAATGGAAAATGTCTATATCACATTATTTGACCAAATTAAAAAAAGATATACTTGATGATTTTCCAGTTCAAACAAATTAATCAGATCCATTTTATCATGTTATGAATTTATTTATTTTTTACTTTATTTTTTTAACTTAATTTTCTATGAAATATTGCACGTTTCTTTTTGCAAGCAATAGTCTCTATAAGTGCACACGTGTTCATGTACACATACATAGTTCAGCAGAATGTACCCCGTTTTAGTAAGGATATTGCATAGTCCCCAGCATTTATTTCTATAACATTCTACTTTTTGTAAGAACTGTTAAGAACATTTCTTAATAGGAATGTGTACAATTAGACAAGGTGAATTAAAATTTATAGCAGTTAAGAGCTTCTTAGATGTTCAGTAAGTGCTGAGGTATTTTATGAAAATTGCATGGAAATTGCTGCCATTACCATGTCTTCATCAAGCCCACTAAGGGACATTTTAATCATATCTGCTCTTCTCTTCTTAAAGGGTTATTGTGACCAGCAGCAATGTGACAAGGAGAAATTTCAAAAAGAAATGTGTTGCTTTTGAAAGAAAATGAGAGCTGATGGAAACCTGAGTAAAAGGCAACCAGAAGCTTTCCCTGGAGGAAAGCAGAGAAGTGAATAGGAACTGAAGACCTAAGTCTAAACTCTTGTCGACTCTATCTCAATTTTTTTGAACCACATTTATGTTTATCTTGCCCTCTGGAAGAAGACAGAAAGATACTCTAACTTTAATGATAACTGCCTGAAGTAAGGAAGCAGACAGTATAATATGATTATTTTCATATCTCAATGACCTTGAATAAGATCATAAACATGTATAAATACAATTTAAATTTATTCCAGTGTCTGACGACTACTAACTCAAGTTTACTGGAGGAAAGAAGAATCATGTAAAAGAATACTCTTTGTTATCACAAAGTGACAAAGAGTAATACGTTGATGGAAGCACACCTGAGAAATTTTGGTGTCAAGTATCAAATGGCAACACCAGCAACAGAGCTGGAAGTTAACATAGGAATGTGGATATAATAACAGGCCAACAGAAATGTAAATAGCTTACACTGATTGTTCACGTATGATTTCAAAGCATGTTGGAGAGCTTTTCCTGCAGAAAGGAATAGATTTGCTTATTTTTACAAGTGTGTATTTGTTTTAGTAAGCACAAGCAATGTTAGAAATGAACTTGTGAAGCAAAACAGTGCTAAATCAGTTAGAACATATTAATAAAAATAAAACCATATTGCCCAATTATATAAACAAACAACAACAACAACAATAAAATAAAATGGGGGATACGTTTGAGAGGTAAATTGTGGTCATTTTAAGTGAGATAGGATGAGGGAATAAAACATCTACTAGCACTGGAAATGAAGACAACAAAAAGAAGCCACTGAAAAAGAAGTTACATATTCACTTTATTCACTTGTAATGGCTATACCTTTAAATTATTGTAACTCATGATCTGAGCTGTATCTTACAGGAAATACTATAGCAGGAACCACCCTCATCAACAAAGGACAAGCCTTGCAAGAAGCCAGGCAAATGTTACAGTGACCCAATGTGAGCTGATTTCAGCACTTAATAACTCAACATACTGCCTTTCCTCTCCAGAGTGACCACCAGAGCAGACAAAATAGAACCCAACTCACGGAATAAGTGGACTTAATGGATATTTTATGGATATTTTACACAGGCGGTCTTTAGACTCAAGAAATCCGTGTATGTATCAAAAGACAAGAAGGAAGTAGTGGTTAATGAGAATGTCTTGGATAGTGTGGGACCTGAGCACAACATAAATGGTATGGATTAAGGGGTGGAGAATGTACTGACTATGTCTGGGATGGAGTTAATTTTTTTCATAGCAGCCTGTTTGGTACTGTGTTTTGGATTAGTGACTAGAACACACCAATGGCTGATAACACGTGAATGTTTTGGCTATTGTAGAACAGCGTTTTACAGCATCAGAGCCTGCAAGGTTTCTCACACTCTTCACCCAGCAAGTAGAGTGGTGGTATGCCAGATGCTGGGAAGGAACACGGGCTGGACAGCTGACCCCAAGTGACCAAAGGGATATTCCATACCATGTGACCTCATGTTCAGCATTAAAAGCTTGAAGAAAGAAGGAGGAAGAGGGGACATTTGGGGTTCTGGTGTTTGTCTTCCCAAGTAACTGCCACGTGGTCTGAGTCCCTGAGTTTCAGGAAGCAGCTAAGCATTTGCATACTGATATGAAGTAGCAAATGAATGCCTTATTTTGCTTTGCTTGCATGTGCAGCTTTGCTTCTGTTATTAAACCATCTTTATCTTGACCCATGAGTTTGTTTCCCTTCTGCCTTCCTGTTTCTCTCCCCTATCCTGCTTTGGGTAGGGGGGGAAGGGTGAGCAAGCAACTAGATGGGAGCTTAGCTGCTAGCCAGGGTCAACCCACCACATCACTGCATGTACATTTTTAAACTCAATTTTGCATTGTGGAGAATTGTTTTCATAAACTCACCATAAAACCAGAAGTTGTGCTACTTTGGTGTAGTATTTATTTCCAGGAAATCTTCTCAGCATTGTGGTTTTATTATTATTATTATTATTTATTTTTTTAATATATATATATATTTATTTAAAGATGTGAAGTGTCTTCCAGATGTGTTACCTACTGTGAAAGAAAATGTTCTTCCATGACATTAACTTTATTTTTTAATTATCATTATTTTTTTCCTCACTTTCTGGAGCTGTTAAACTGATGCTGGGAGCAATTTTCCAATCTCTTTACAGGTGACCTAGGGTTATGACAGAAAATATACTCAATTAACACCTTTTATATGAACTGTACAAGGAGCCACATGAATTTTAATGCTGACACAGTAAATGTGCTACTGCAGCACTAGAAAATCTCCAGCCTAAATGAAGTCAAGTGTCATATGTGAGTATTGATACTGTTTCTGAAAGAGCTTTTTGAGTGCAAAATTGTCAGACAAGATAAACAATAGCAACATTATTAAAGGCATAAGAGAAAGTGGAAGGAAACAGGTGGAGGTATTGTCAAGTTTACAGAGAAAAATAAAGAAATACATGTGACATTAATGTTAGATATTAACATTAGATTATTATTATAATATTGGATATATACATAATATTATATATATATAATTAATATTATAATATTAGATCTAATATTAATATTAGATCTCTGTAGTTACTATGCATGCAGCGTACATTTACCTACCACAGGTTTTGCCGTTCTACTAGTCGTTATGGAGCATTGTATATTGAACAGAATTTGGAGGTGAAAAATTTGATACACTTGAGTGATTTCTGAATAACTTTGAGAGAACTAAAAGTATTACATTGGTATTTCTGAGGCCTTTTCTATATTGAATTGTTCTTTAAGCAGATCTGGAAACAAAAATCTTTGTTAGAAGAAACATAGGTTGAAAATATATGTCATATAAATTCATCCAATCTAGGGAGCATACTTTCTCTAGAAAAACTCTTCTACCCCCCAGAAATATACAGCTGTGTAAATAGACTGATGTTCCATACATCTATTTCATTTGTTTTTATGATGAATTCCTACACCTAGCATCTCTCTATAGAATAATAAAATTAAAAAGGAAAACAATTCTGAATTTATGTAAAATGCAGTGATTTGTTTGTTTTGTTTGATTTGTTTGTTTGTTTTAATTCAGAAAATAGCTTATTGATGTTGGTCTAGATTTATCTCTTATGAGTAGGAAGAAACAAATGCAGCACAGTCAAACCTAAAGATTGAATTACCTTGCTAAACAGCATCTCCATCTCTACTTGTATAACCATAACAGAGTATGTCATTTCAATACAGTATACTCATACTGTGTAAATGCTGTTTACAAAAAAAAAAAAAAGGAAATGTACAGCATTAGTGTTTCTGTTCATAAGATATCCATGAATGTGTTTATATAGTTATTGCTGTTACTAGAGACTGAAATCGAGGGAAATCATCACACATCAAGGAAAAGGTATTCCCAATTTAACTATTTTTAACTATTCTATTTTTAACTATTTATAATTTATTATTATTATTATTTATTATTATTATTATTTTATTTTATTATTTTTATTATATTTATATTTTCTATATTTTTATTTTTTTATTTTTTATTTTTTATATTTTTTAACTATTCTATTTTTTTTTCTATTCTATTTCTATTTTCTATTCTATTTCTGTTCTATTCTATTAAACTATTCTATTTTTAACTATTCTTACTTTTCGAAATGTGTACACTTTTCCCTCATGGTGAAGGTTTTGACATGGAAAGAGCAGTCTAACTCAGTATCTGTCAAGCAGCAATAAAAAACATAGGAATAGAACAAGTGTATATCAGTACTTACCCAGAACATTGTCTTGGCCTATAACAATTTGTGGTTTAATGGCAGTGTATTTGTATTTAATCCCAAATGGGTTATTCTCAAGAAATTTGTCCAGCAATTTCTCAGCCAAGTAAAAGCTTTAAATTTGCACAGCCCTTTGAAGTTGGGAGTTACAAAACTCTGCAGAAATAGTTGTGTTTTTGTGTTGACTTTCCTGTTTGTTGGTTTCATTTTTGTCATCTGAGCTTCATCATAAGAAAAAATTCTTCACAAGAATTTAAGATCATCCAAGATTTAACAGACATCTCTTATACCTTTCCTCTTAATTATCATTCCTTTCCAGATGGAAGAGCCCTCAGCTATTTGTTACCTTGTTACATTTGTTACATTGTTACATTTGAGCCCTTAGCTGTTTGTTATATTGAAGTCAGTTCATACCTTTGATCGTGTTTTGACTCATTCTTTTCACACTTTTTTACTCTCTTTTGAGACTGGGAAGACTAGAATGCACACAGTCCTACAAATATAAGTGGAAAATTGATCCATATGATCATTCTAATTGTATTCTCCCTTTTCATTTCTATTAGTTTTTAACTTGACTGCTGCTGGACACTAAGATAGTGCTTTCATATGACAATTTATTACAATGACAATATGTAATAACTCAGTGATTATAATCCAGAGCATCCAGCTCTGGAAAAGCAAAGCATTATTATTATTATTATTACACTGTATACATCATTTTACATTTACCTACATGAATTTTCGCCTACAGTTTTATTCTATTGATGTGTCAGCATAATGAAACCCTTTTACCATTCTTCTCAGCTGGATGTTATGTTTGCAAATTCAGTCATTGCAGTACATATTTCCTTTCCAGTTTTTTTATGATTATATTGAATAGCACTGCCCTGAACAAAACTATGTTTTCTAGTTTCTACCCTTCTCTGTGAAAAAATGTTATTTATTCCCTTTTTTTTTTTTTTTTTTTTGTACTTTTTACTTACTATTTTTCCCCTTTATGTCCTTCCTTCTTTTCCTATGGCACCGTCCTTTTGGTAGATGTTAGCTAGAAACCACTGCAGCAACTATCTCCCCCAGACAGACTTCCCCACTCACTCACACCCTTCTGGCACATGACTTCAAAGAGCACGCTTCCATGGATTTGCAAAGCTGAATTTTACTTTTCCCAATTCATACTTGTCCAGGTGATTGTAGTTTCAACTGTTTGTAGCAACTGCCACTAATTTCCTGGTAATGGCATCTGACTTGGTTGTTCATAATTCTCTAGATGTTTGCTTGAACAGCTAAAATAATTTTTATTTATTTATTTATTTGTTTATTTTATAGGGAAATAATGCTGGTATTTTCCTCTTTAAGTCTAGTATTATCAGTCCAGAGGGCACCTGAGTTAGTTGCTGATATAATTGCTGATATTAATAATACAGTATGTTATATATGTTATATAATATAAATCTATATAATACAGTATATAACTAAGATTGCTTTAATATGCATCACCTCTAATAACATGATCTACTGTAATTTTTGTAGCAAGTTAGTACCCTTGTACAGTTTGTAGTAAGTTTCTGTTTCTCTCACTGTCAGTATCTAGATTGGGGATTATTCCTCCCATATATTTCTTAAGCTTCTATTTTTTGTGTAGAATCATGCAGCTAGAACTCTATCTTTTAAGCACTTCTTGCAATACCTTTCCCTCTTGGACCAAAGAAAACTCATCTGAACAATTAAGTCAGAATAAGTGCATCGCAGCCTGAATGTTATATGAGTAAATCCTTTTAATTTGGACCACATTCAAGTAAAATTCTTTAATGTATGTGACTTTTAATAGGTGGGTAACCCCAAGTGAACTGAGACGTCTCCTTGAAGTATTTCATATATTTGGCTGGACAAGGAGAATGGTGCTTTCTTCCCTACTGTAAAGTAATAGTAATATTTTCCATATCACTAGGCTTTTATGTCACAGTAAATGAATGAATGTTTAATGCTCTCACATTCCGTAGTAATATCCTCTCACCTTTTGGCTGCAAATAAACTGACTTGGAAAATATCATTTACTAATTAATTAAAATTAGACTTACCTCCGGAAATTTGTAAAATAAATCTTCCTTGATGCCATTGTATGGCAAGAAGTGCCAATATCTTGCCTATAACATTTTACTTCATTAAAGGAAAAAATCGTAAAGTACATGGTTAGATTGAGTAATCTGGAGGTAAATGTGTCCAGTAATACTGACTGTCCTAAAACTTTTTGGAAGAAAGCAAGCAACAGAGACACGATTTTATTTATTGATTTATTTATTTTTGTACTAGTCCAGTGACATCACAGTGTGCCTATAGGATGTAAAAAACTCAGCAAGTCAGGAAATTATAGTGTTTTGCTACTGCTGAAATACTGAGAAAGCAATCCATGATGTTTTTGAGGTATTTTATTTATTATCCAGAACTGCTTGTCTTATAGGATTCATGCTGTATTTTGATAGTTGAGTTTTCCAGGAAAGCCATTAATAGTCTCACAATCTTGCGTATGATGGAGGTAGCAAATACTGGTGAAATCAAATGTCAGAGGTTAGTCCCATTTTTTTTTTTAATTGTACTGACTCAGAGGTAATCAAAAACTCAGATCTATGCCAGTGACAGATAAACGGAAAGTGAAATTAAGATTA
Source organism: Anser anser (assembly GCF_964211835.1). Classification (NCBI taxonomy): domain Eukaryota; kingdom Metazoa; phylum Chordata; class Aves; order Anseriformes; family Anatidae; genus Anser; species Anser anser. The sequence goes on along the minus strand of NC_139720.1, from coordinate 109,374,664 downwards.
AAAAAAAATAAATTTTAAATGTGATTTAAACTTCTTCAGATCCTATAGTTTACAATAGAGATTCTTTGGATGCTCAGTATTTTAGATGCTGAAGCCCTTTTTTTAATGCTGGAGCTTTGAAATTTAGATTTCAAATCAAATTCTTCAAATCAAAAAATTTCCTCCTAAGGATCAGGCTTTTTGCTCTTAATGAATTATAAAGCACTGGACTTTTTACAAAGTGCAGATTCTTTACAAAAAACAACAATGGAAGCTATAGCCCTTTTCTTGCAGAAAAATAATAATCCACATCAATAATAAAAGCACATGTGGCCATGAGTTATATCATTTGAGGTATACTCAGCAGAGATAGGAAATGATTAATTCTCCTGTATTAAGCATTGATTTACCTAATTTTGAACACTGAAGAAAGTTTTGATTGGCCATCTTCAAGAATGAGTAAACTTTACAGAAATAAGAAAATTATTATAAGATGATCAAGAGAAGGAAGAGTATACATAATAAAAGTAGGTGGGCATGCTTTAATTAGTTCAGTATGATGCAGAAGGACTTGGTTATTGAGTAAAAGTGCAATGGGGCATGGTAAGAATGTGATACAGACCCCAGGAAGGAAGAGCAAAGTCATATTGGCATAAGAACAAGTGAATAGAAACTGTTCATAAATTAGTTCGGTTCGGACATTAGAAGGAATCCCCTAGAAAATAAAGCAGCATGTTTCTGCAGGTTTAATCAAATCAGAAGAGCATGGAGAAGAATAACAATTCAAAATTATTTTCAGAATGGAGCCCATAACACTTGTATAATAAGCCATCGTATAACACAATATACACAGAGACCTGGAGACCTCTCCAGTCCTGTATCTGCTTAGTTTTGTATAGTTATTCTGCCTTGTAGTGTTTGTTCTAGAACAATTCAGAAAAAAAAAGAGAGAGAGAGAGAGAGAGAGAGAGAGAGGGAGAGAGAGAGAGAGAAAGAGAGAGAATACTCACCTATAAAAACTTGTATGGCAAATATATAGCTATTATTATTTTACTAAAATAATATTTGTTTAGAATAGTAAAATAGTTTCTCTGTAGAAGATAGCCCAAATTGAGAAAATTGTGGAAGTACAGGCATTATCTGAAGCTTACAAATAAGTTTTACATATTACAGTGTTAGTTCTTGTCAGTAAAGAGGTGTGCATTAGCAATTTATACTGTGTGACTAGGATAATACAGAAATAAAATGAGCGAATAGGATCTTATTGCAATAGAGGGCAAAGTGAAAACTGTTTCTGTCTTTTTATCTGTACACTTCAATTTTTAAAATATATCTGGGGTTCTGATTACAATTTGATTTTTGTGTGCTTCTAGTGTGAAAAACTAGGGAAAAACTGGATTTTTTCCCTTTTTAATTGCACCTTCTTGGAAAGACAGTTTTCTTGAATGAATAAAGTGAATTCTGCTACTTTTAACAATGGGTAAATAAATACCATTTTTGTGTGTGTTCAGACAAAAAAAAAAAATCTGAAAGCATTTTTGGGGGAGTTATTTGGTTTTACATGTAATGATGTCGTGGAAAGAACGCAGACGTAAACAGTACAGAACTGTACAGGTTCCCAGGCTTGGAAGTTTCCATCTCCTCAGGCACTCTTGAAATGAGTCACTAGTTGAAAAATGTTCATAGAATCAAAGGCTTTCAAAGATCATAAAGTCCAACCACCAACCCCTACCTAGCAAGCCTCATTACTAGACCATGTCCTTTAGTGCCAAGTCCACACATCTCCTAAATACCTCCAGGGATGGGAAGTCTACCCCCTACCTGGGCAGTCTGTTCCAATTCTTGACCATCCTCTCCATGAAGAAATTCTTTCTAATATCCAATCTAAATATCTCATAGTGTAACTTGAGACCATTTCCTTGCGTCCTATCATTTGTCACCTGAGAACAGAGACCAACATCCACCTCACTGCAACTGTTTAGGAAATTGAAGAGAGAGATGAGGTCTCCCTTCAGCCTCTTTTTCTCCAGAATAAACAGCTCCAATTTACTCAGTTGCTCCTCATAAATCTTGTTTTCTAGTCCATTCACAAGAAATGACCCTGTTTTCAGCCACTGTAAGAAAAGAATCAAATGTTTCACGTAAAAAGTTTGGAATGTATTCTGTATTAAAATTTTCATGACTCTGATATCATTTTGTTATCAATAGCAAATCAGGAGAAGCTAAGAAAATAGCAAAGCTGAGCACTTACTAATCTGAAGTGTTATGATTCTAAATTGAAATTATGTCCATGGAGGAAAAAGTTCATAAATCCTTTCTAAAAAGAGAACTTGGGGTCCTTAGTCATTTTGCAGCTTATAAAATATACTTTTTGAATCCAAACATAGACAAATTCCAATCCACAGAAAGCTTGGCATGAACTTGTGTCTACTTAGAAAAACCTAATTGAAGTCAAGAGTTATTAAGGAAAAAGATCTTTGTAAGTACTGCTGTTAATAAATTGTGGTGGATTGACCTTGGCCAGCTTCCTGACACCCATCCACCTGCCCTCTCACTCCCTCTCCTCAATAGGACAGGGGAGAAAATAAGATGAAAAACCTCCTGGGTCAAAAGAAATGCAGGCAGATTACTCACTAACTGCTGTCACAGGCAAAACAGACTTGTCTTGGGAAAAAAAATAATCTAATGTATAGCCAATTAAAAATAGAATTGGATTATGAGAAACAAACAAAAACTAACAATGTCTCTCCCCCATACTTTTTCCCAGGCTGAACTTCGCACCTTCATCCCCAGCTCCTCTTACTCCTACCCCTCAAGTGGCACACGGAGAATAGGAAATGAACAGCTGCAATCAGTCCATAACAGTTCATCTCTGCTGAGCTTTCCTCCTCACATTTTTCCACAGCTCCAATATGGGTCTTCTGCATGGGCTACAGTCCCTCAGGACAAGACTGCTTCAGCACAAGTGCTCCATGGGCCACAGTTCCTGCAAGAATACCTGCTCTTGCATGGATTTCTCCCCACAGTTCCTGTCATGAACCTGCTTCAGCATGGGTTCTCCCCATGCTTCAGTTTCCTTCAGGGTATATCTACCTGCTGTGACATGGCATTCCCCATGGGCTGCAGTGTGGGTATCAGCTCCACTGTGGTCCTCTCCACGAGCTGCAGGTAGGGACCTGCTCCACCATGACCTCTCTCCATGGGCACAAAGGAATTCTCCTGTAGCACTTGGAGATTCCTGCCTCGTTTTCTCACTTTGGGGTCTGCAGGCTTGTTATTCTCACATTTGTTCTCATTCCTCTCCCTCAACAGATGCACAATGTTTTTTGCCCTTTCTTAAAGATGTCTTCCCTCAGGGTGAGTGTGGGGCCCAGCCATGCCCCGAGGTGGGGTTGTTGGAGCCAGTTGGAACCAGCTGTGTCTGGCATGGGGCAGCCCTGGTCTTGCCTCACAAAAGCCACTTCTGCAGCCCTGCTACCAGCACTTCAACAGCTACACCCAGTACATGAATAGGTCTCTCTCTTTTTTTTTTTTTTTCTAATTAATTTTGTATATTTTCTCTTAAAACATAAAGTATGTTTCTTACTGATGAATTTATATCACAGTATAGATAATGGTAAGGTACTCTGTGGTGCAGGTGCTACTCCTTAGAGCATGGATGAAGGGGTCTGTTATATATGGACCCATTACTGGTGCTCAGAAAATCATAGAATCATTAAGACTGGAAAAGACCTTCAAGATCATCTGGTTCAACTGTTCCCTGCCATCAATATTAGACACCAAATATCTGAGTTTGATCTGAACAATGGAGAATTTTTGCTGAGAAAGTAACACTGGGATGTAAATTGAAGACAGCATTAGATATAAATTCTGTCAGATTGAATATGATTAGTACCTGTCTGGGCACACGCGTCTTTGGATGAGATTTATCATCAAGTAAGACACCAATGATGGCTTTGTGGATGAATTTTCTAATGTGTCTGTACATTTGAAAAGAATTCAATGTTCATGTTAAAAGTAAATTTGATCATCAAGGGAGATTTGTTTTGAGCAAAGTGAAATGGAAACAAATTGAAACATATTTTATATGAGACAAGTTCCATATGGATTAGTTTTGATTTTTAAAAGTTAATCAATTCTAGTTTGAGCAGACAGGAGATTTGGGTAATCTTTATGCTGTAAATGGAATTTGTTTATCATGTTTCTGTAGACCTTGCAGTAGTACACAGAAAAAGTAATGATCAAAGGACTGTTACCACTAGGAAGTTTCTCCTAAAGATGTCATGTAGCTTGTAGGTTCAGTACTGCCACCTTTACTTTCATGAGATCACGATGTGACTAGTTTTTCAACAGAATAAAGAAGTATTGAAAACTTTTACCAGTAGCTCTCCTCAATAGCCAGCAATACCACTGAACCACAGCAAATGCTTATTTACATGTTAACAAGCTCTTCTTCCAAAGCTAAGTAGCTAGTGTCAAATATGTAATTTGGGTTTTCTGATTCCTCACTTTACCCACAGCCATTGAATTTAAATATTTTCTTTACATAAAGAGGAAAAAAAAAAAGTGCTGCTCTTTTTCAAGAAAGATTCTTTTGTTCAAACAATGCAAAGCAAACCTTACTCTTAGGAAATCAGTTTGTAGTTACAGGTCATCAATTCTACAGCATTACTCTATTCAGAATAGCAAAAAATATTCCACAGCATTCTAATAATTCATGGTAATATGAAAGTAAAAAGGCTTATTATCTCCCACTGGAGAATAGTCTGTTCTCAGAAAATGGTCGAATACTAATGCTGGGAAAAATCTGTTTAACAATTCAAATACTTCTACTAGTTTGTTGAGAGAGTAATACACTTCATGCTTTGTATTTCTACTGTTTCTTGGCTACTGTCTAAAGGATTTTCATGCAGGGAATACAGCAGAAAAAGGGGAATATTTCATAAACATAATATTTGGAGCAGGATATTTAACCTTTCAGTAACTATTTTTTCTAAGACTAATTTTTATACAGCTCAAGTGTTTCACCTTGTCTTAAACATTAGTTTAAGAAATTCAATATTTTAAAATGAAAGATGATGTTTATGTGATATGATTAATGTATTGTGTAAGCTATCCAGATGGTCTGTGTTGACATAGCTGCACTGAAGTCAAAGTAGTACACTAGTTTAAAATATGCCAGCCACTGCAGTGGAGGTTTATAATAGAAAGAAATATTGATTCACATGTTTTTGTCTACAAATTAGTCCTTTTCTGAAAGGAGGAGATCAACCCATCTAGACCATTTGATTATTCTATACATCTGGATTGCATCCAGATTTCATTCTGTAAATCACTATTTTAGCACCCCCACTCCTGCACTGTACAATGACAATGTAAAGGTTAAAAAAATCCATGAGGAAATGGTTAGCAACTGCTACTCCACTCAGATTTATGCAAGATTATTGGGCCAGATGGGATCCACCTGCGGGTACTGAGCGAGCTGGTGGAATTGCTTGTCAAGATACTTTCCATCATTTATCAGCAGTCCTGGCTATCAGGAGAGGTCCTAGTTGACTGGTGGCTAGCAAACGTGATGCCCATCTACAAGCAGGGCTGGAAGGAGGATCTGGAAAACTACAGGCCTGTCAGTCTGACCTTGTTGCCAGTGAAGCTCATGTAGCAGACAATCTTGAGTGCCACCAAACAGCACTTAAAGGACAACCAAGTGGTCAGGCCCATTCAGCATGGGTTTATCAAAGGCAGGTCTTGCTTGAGGACCCTGATCTTCTTCTACAAGGTAACATGCTCAGTGGATGAGAGAAAGACTGTGGATGTGGTCTACCCAGACTTCAGTAAGGCTTTTGATACTCTTTCCCACAGCATTCTCTTGGAGAAACTGGCTGCTCAAGGCTTGGATGGGTATACACTTCATTGGATTAAAAACTGTCTGGGTGGCCAGGCCCAAAGAGTTGTGGTGAATGGAGTTAAATCCATCTGGAGGCCTGTCACTAGTGGTGTCCCCCAGGGCTCAGTACTGCGGCCAGCTCTCTTCAATATCTTTATCAATGATCTGGACAAGGGGATTGAGAGCACCCTCAGTACAGGGTAGGAAGGCTCTGCAGAGCGATCTGGATAGGCTGGACCAATGGGCTGAGGCCAACTCTATGAAGTTCAACAAGGCTAACAGCTGCATCCTGCACTTGGGGCACAACAACTCCATGCAACGCTCCAGGCTGGGGGAAGAGTGGCTGGAAAGCTGCCTGGTGGAAAGGGACGTGGAGGTATTGGTCAATAGCCAGCCGAATGTGAGCCACCAGTGTGCTCAAGTGGCCAAGGCTTCTCTCAGAAATAGTGCGGCTAGCAGGACTAGGGAAGTGTCTCTCTGTACTTGGCTCTGGTGAGGCTGCAGCTCGAATACTGCATTCAGTTTTGGGACCCTCACTACAAGAAAGACATTAAGATGCTGGAGTGTGTCCAAAGAAGGGCAATGAAGCTAGTGAAGGGTCTAGAGAAGAAGTCTTATGAGGAGCAGCTGAGGGAGCTGGGGTTGTTTAGCTTGGAGAAAAGAAGGCTCAGGAGAGATCTTGTACTGTACAATTATCTTAAGGAGGTGGGGATCGGGCTCTTCTCCCAAGCACCAAGTGATAAGACAAGGAGAAATGGCCTCAACTTGCACCAGGGGAGGTTTAGGTTGGATGTTAGGAGAAATTTCTTTACTGAAAGAGTTGTGTGGCATTTGAATAGGCTGTCCAGGAAAACAGTTGAGTCACCATCCCTGGAGGAGAAACGTGTAGACGTTCAAGAACTTAGTAGCATGGTTTAGTGGTGGATTTGTCAGTACTAGGTTAAAAGTTGGACTAGATGATCTTAGAGGTCTTTTCAGAACTGAATAATTTAATAATTCTATGAAAATGGGTTTTGAAGTAAGTCCTTAGTGAAATGTAACATGAAGAAGTATTAATAGAAATTAAAAAAATATTCAGTTTAGCTCCATGCAACCACCATCATATAAACACCCTGGGGCCAGTGGTTATTATCTTTATTTTGAGTGCATGACCACAACTAAATCACCGTTAATTAGAGGTATGAGGTAATGTTATAATATAGGTATACTCCCAAGATTTGGCTGCCTCTTTTACACACAGCTGTCTTAAGCTGTCAGGGCCCTGAGGGCTCCAACAGGTGTTAATTACCCTGACCAGCCTCATTCAGTGCCTTTGCCCAGGCTGCATTTCAGCTCAGGCATGGGTGCTCAGCCCTTTCGAGAGCTTCCTTGTGGGTATGCTTATCTGCATCCCTGTCACTGGTATTGCTTCCTGGATAAACCTGGATGAACCTTGCCTCTGGATGACCTTGCCTCCAAATGTGTCTTTGGTAATAACTCCTATGCTATAGCCTTGTTTCCAGACTTGTCTCTGGATGTTGTTTTGCTACTCCCTGACCTAAGCAAAAGAGGCATACCTACTGCAGGCTGCACTTACAATCTGGTTGTGTCATGGTCAAAAATTTTGAACTCAGGATTGATAAAAGGCAGTGCAGACATAATATTTTATAATAAAAGATTGTTTTCTTTTTGCTGTGCTTCTTTTTTCCTCTTCCTTTTCCTTTTCCTCTTCCTTTTCCTCTTCCTTTTCCTCTTCCATGCCTATGTTTTTTATCCATAATTGTTTTCTCATCAGAATGCACCTGTAAATAATGCTTTGCCCATGTACAGCAATTGCACCTGTACAGGATTTTTGACTTCATGGGTTGAGGGCCTTCGTTTGGAACTCTTATTTATTTTTCTCTTGTTATCTATAAAAGGATACATTAACAAGAATAAACTGAAATATATTGTTTGCTTCTTCAATTAGTCTGAAGATTAAATTCATCAGGTATAGACATGGTCTAAAACATACAAAATCCGATAGAAAGCTTCCTTGACTTAGTGGAATTTCATTAAGCTCTTTGTGAAACGATATATAAAATTATACTTCAAGTGCTTCCTTACACTGGCACAAAAGTGTAAAGATATCTTTAAATAGACTTTACATATGTGCTCATTTAACACCCTTTGGTAAGATTGTAGTTTACATGCATGTTGGTTTCTAGAAAATAGGGAAAATACAGTTTTATTTTGAAACACATAGTGATTAAATATATGCAATTCATATTGCTAGAAATATATCAACATTTCAAAGTTATACTCATGGTATTTATTATTATCTTGACTATAATCACAGTATCACAGTATCACAGATTTCTAGGTTGGAAGAGACCTCAAGATCATCGAGTCCAACCTCCGACCTAACACTAAGTACTCCACTAAACCATATCGCTAAGCTCTACATCTAAATGTCTTTTAAAGACCTCCAGGGATGGTGACTCCACCACCTCCCTGGGCAGCCCGTTCCAATGCTTAATAACCCTTTCGGTAAAGAAGTACTTCCTAACATCCAACCTAAAACTCCCCTGTCGCAACTTTCGCCCATTCCCCCTCGTCCTGTCACCAGGCACGTAGGAGAACAGACCAACCCCCACCTCTTTACAGCCTCCTTTAAGGTAACTGTAGAGAGCGATAAGGTCGCCCCTGAGCCTCCTCTTCTCCAGGCTGAACAAGCCCAGCTCCCTCAGCCGCTCCTCGTAAGACTTGTTCTCCAGACCCCTCACCAGCTTGGTCGCCCTTCTCTGGACTCTCTCAAGCACCTCCATGTCCTTCTTGTAGCGAGGGGCCCAAAACTGAACACAGTACTCAAGGTGCGGCCTCACCAGAGCCGAGTACAGGGGAAATAATATTATAATCAAATATATAATATTATTCATTATCTTGAACTGACAAACTAATAGCATTTATTTTATTTATTTTTATAAGTTTACATATGGAAAAGGAAACAAAATGAAAGTACATGCATTCTAAGAAACTTTGAAGTGGTAAATAGTAGAGATGAAATTCAGGATCTAAAAAAAGACCTTTGCATCATTACCAAAGTGTTTTGGCACTATCTTGATTCCTATGAATAGCTCTAGCAGACTAGTATCAACAACAGAATAAAGAGTAAATAAAAGCTAAAGTATGCATGAAGTACCTCCTAAATATTTTTACTTGGAGAGACAGTGTGGAAATGGCAGAGATGGCCTGATACTGGTTTCTATTGTTATGAATTTTAAATATGCTAATATAATGTTCTTAAAATTTAGATTGCTTGATCAAGTAAGGGAAGTCTGATTCATAAATTTTTGCTTAAAAGCAGTACTCTTGGAAGTATCAGTGAGGTTTTATGCTAAAACAAAACAAGATGATTATATTCGGCAGTGTGCCCTGGCAGCCAGGAGGGACAACCGTATCCTGGGGTGCATCAAGCACAGCATTGCTAGTCGGTAGAGGCAAGTGATTGTCTCGCTCTATTCTGCTGGTGCAGCCTCACCTTGAGCACTGTGTGCAGTGTTGGGCACCACAGTACAAAAAGGATGTGAAACTATTGGAGAGTGTCCAGAGAAGTGCTACAAAGATGGTGAAGGGCCTAGAGGGGAAGACGTACAAGGAGTGGCTGAGGTGTCTTGGTCTGTTCAGTCTGGAAAAGGGGAGGCTGAGGGGAGACCTCATCATGGTCTACAACTTCCTCACGAAGTGGAGCAGAGGGGCAGATGCTGATCTATTTAATGGCACAAAAGATGTTTTGCCATAGCAAAACCAAAGCATTAAATTTGATAGAAAATAATAGTAATACTGTGCAACATTATATTTTGCATATGCAAACTCAGTCCCCTCTGGGGTTATTTAAAAGACTAGGGTACTGTGAAACCATTCCTGCTTCAGAAATCACTGAGAATGGTGTAGTTCTGTGGAAATGTCTTCATTCTATCTAAAAATCTTTTCCTGTTCTGGTGTTTTTTAGACATACTTTGGAAATAGAGAAAGTTCTGTCTTTTATATCTGCTGTCACATCCAATACTGCTATAAAATGACAGATCCATGTTGATATCACAAAGCTTGCCATACCTTTATTTGACAATAAGAGAAGAATTTTATTGATCGTCTCATGAAATACCAATTTGCATTTATCATTTTATATTCAAGGATTTAAACTTGACCAAAGTCACCTAAATGAAAAAAAAAAAATGACACTAGTTTTGTCACTAGAGTAATTCTAAACATTAAAATCCATTACAAACAAAGCAAACAAACAAAAGAAACCCATAAATACTGGAGGAAATAGAAAGAGGTTTTGTTATTTCAAGTTTAGCAATTCACATATTTATTATTTCTGCATGGCTCAGCAAAGATACAAACAATACTTTTTTTTAAAGGAGTGCTGCTTTCGGCAGATGAAAAGATGGCTTAATCTAAGAGAATGCAACAAAACTTTTCTTGCACTATTTCTTTTCACAGTATCCTCAAAACTCTACCCATCACTGTCACTACAGTACTCCTTTGCCTTCAAATTTTCTTTAGGCAATAATAAGCAGAAGACAGATTTTAAAGAACATCAAAACATCAAAATGTTTAGAAAATTGTATATTTAACACTAATTTAACACTCGTATATATAACTAATGCATTCTGCTGAGGTAACATTCTCTGGTAAATGTCTTCATAGGGAGACATCAATTTAATTTGTAGTCATTTGGTTTTAATTATATCATGGATTCTTGGCATGCTATTCACATGTTCTTCCAGATAATTCCCTTCTATATTTTATGTAATGAGTTGATAAAACTATAGGTATATTAATTCATTTATGTGTTTAATGTATTTATGTTAAGATGGCAGATCGAAGGACAAGAATTCCTGAATATGCATATCATTATTATTTGTTTAACAGACTGTTATTTTCTGTCTAATGTGTGTGTGAGACAGAGTAAGAGACAAAGGGGGGGGGGGGGGGAATGAAGAAACTCCTATTTCGTGCACATGAAAAACCTAGCACACAACACTTCGATCACTAGCTAAAAAATTGAGACAAATCTTTCACAGTTGTTAAACTGACTGAATATGCCTCAGAAAGGTGAGATATCATAAGACAGAAAAGAAGACCATCACCACTTAATGTTGGTGAGGGAGAATGCATGAACCTTTCATATCAGTCTTTCACTGTGAGACAATGACGAACTCCTTGCTGAGATGTCAAATCATTTTTCATAGCCTGGCATAGGGAGACAACAGTAACCTGTCTCTAGAAGACTGGACAGCTCCATCAGATTCACTCCCACAATTTCAGTGAAAGATTTAAATTTTTATAGAGCAAGTTGAAGAAATATGTGAGTTCTGTGCAATACAGGGTGAAGGTGTGGAAATATTTTTCCACAAAAGGGGGTGTCTGCAGCTGAGGAGTACATATAAACAGAGCAGCAGAGAAGATTTTCATGACTAGACACATCAATGTTCCCCATTTTTTCCTAGAGGTGATGTAGGGCAGGGAAGCCAAGCTAGGGTGTGCACTGAAATTCTCTATAAAGCATGAAATCTCAATAGTACTTATATACCTGTTTTCAGTCTCCTTCAGTCTCAGAGATCTTCTTTAAATTATAGCTGAATCCATCAGGTATCACTGGAAGGAGTGAAATCTGTGATGGCTTGCAAATGTCATTCAATATTAATAAACTGAATGGAAGTGAAAAGTAGAAGTGTTTTTCATTTTCTCTTTTATTATTATAAAATCAGAAATGGGTTAAAGCATGTATATCAAGCTAGTCTTCTGTTTATGTTATTAACTTCTAGATTATCTCAACTACATATAGTATAATGTATATATTTATAATATACATACATATATATATTAATTTTAAAATGTGCATTCTGGGTGAAACAATCCTATGTGCCAGTAGGCTAACATGATTTATTGTTTGAACGAATTTGAGGCAAATTCAGTATTTTGTCATGCATTATGTATTATGGACAGATTTGTCACAGAATACTTGTAATCACCTATTTGTCCAGTTTATACGATATTGTCATTAGATGTAAAACGTGCAATGAAAAATTGTGACAGTTATTCTTTTGTCTTAACACAAAAAACAGATGACATCAAAATAAAAAGCCATACTTTTTCACATAGTACTTTAATGTTGTTTAATTGTAAATATGGAACTTACTGGCACAGAGTATAGTAGATGCCAGAAATATGAATTGTTTATTGAAGTAGTGAGGGCAATTCTATAAGAAAGGCTTATTAAAGACTGTTAAACACAGAGATATGGGTATATCTTGTTGTACAGGAAGTGCCTATGCTGAAATTGCTAGCAGCTCAGAAGAATAAACAGAATATTGTTGTGTATTCCCTATACTCTGATACACTTCTAACTCCCGACTAACAGCGCCAGTGTATAGGGCTGGCCAGACCTTCAGCCTGACCTAGTGTAGCTATTTTTGTGTTTCAATTCACCTTGAAAATACTGTATTTGAATTTTCTACAAGTCACAGTATCAGTGTAGGTTAAACCTATAAGTACCAGGAAAAGGATATAAGATCTAGCAGTGCATTTGACCTGATGTTCTCAGTGTAATGTAAATCACTGTGTAAGTAATATAAGTAGCTCTGTTGAAATAAGCAATGCTACAATGACAGAGAAATAATAGAGGGCACAATGGCACAGATTTTTTGTTTGGTTTTGGACGATTGTTTTAGTGTTAGTTTTTTTTGTTGTTGTTGATGTCAGTCTTTTTTTTTTTTTTTGTAGTGTGGTTCACAGAAAAGAAGTGAAACTTCCTACAGATTTTTTTTTCCATCTCTACCTCATTTCTGATTTGTATGTAAAAGCTGTTATTTTATGATATCTAAAACTTACTTTCAGAATAAGATACCTAATTATTATTTCCCCCTGCTTTCCACTGAAATGTACATTGGATTTGCCCTGCTCAGTTTCCAAGTGGTGTCTTGTAAGACAATATTTCTTTTTCAAACAGCCAATCATACATTGTGAAGTATCACATTTGCACTCCGAAACTCTGGTACACTTGCTAGTCTAAAATTCTGTCTAAATTGAAATGTATTTCTAGAATATTGGATGAATGCGCTGATCTTGGAAAGTAGGGTGTCATATATTTCATTAGAATGGGTTTTTCTCTAAGGAAATAAAGAACAGGAAATCTAATTGGAAAGTCCCTTTTACTTCAAGCTTGATTTAACAAACTGATCTCTGACTTGCTGGCCTCAGGTCTCTCTAGTTATAATTCTCTGGCTGAAGAACTAGATTTTATGTTTATGCAATGTTATATATGTAAATAACATAATTTAGAACTATATGTTATACAGTTTTATATATAGATATAAAAATGTTTCTGACTTTACTGCTGTTCTGCTCTTCACCTTCAAATCTCAAATATGTTTATATTCTAAAGCATGACTCACTGAAGATCTTAACCATATAAACATATTATGGCAGCTTACTTGGAGTGACTAGCTTGTAGGAGCTTCCTTACTTCATTTTTTTGGCCTTTCTTTATCTCACTGCTATAGGGAGCAGATAAGTGTACAGTGCTTGCCAGCATCTTTATCACTACATGTAGGATTTTATAGCTGAATAACAACATGAACGATGCTCTCACTTTTTTCCTTTTATTCTCTTGTGTAGAGGTCACACTACAGTATAGTTCCATGTGACTTACTAGTTAGCTAAGTAAACATAGAAGAGAGATAATTTGGCATCTTCAAACTGTTATATCATTGAGCTTTAACTTAACAGAACAATCTTCCTTGTGAAGGGCAAGATTAATTCACTCTTTGGCCACAGTGTTGTGTCTGTATAGCATTTTAAAATAGATTATGTACCAAAAGTTTTAGACTGACTCTCCTAGTTGCTTTCACACCTATTCTGTGCTTAGCCACTAGCAGGAAATAGTACTTGTTTGGTGTAAATTGATCAGACAGCCTACAGCTGAAAGACTTTTTATTCTAATTTAGTCTTTTGAGTCATAACGTACTCTTACCTTCATCAGATATCTCAAACATCAGACATGACATGAAATTTTGTAACTTCTATTAGAAATAAATAGCTGTGCACTGGCACTAAGTTAAATCCCAGAAGTTCAAAAGACATATTCACATTAAAATGAGCACAGGCTTATATGAAATAAGGAAGATGCCACGGGGGAAAAAAAAAAAAGTCTGTTGCTAAATAATCCTAACTTGGAGTTGGAAATTTATTTTGGCAAATAATAACAGGACCAGGTCACTCTGAAATCATTACCAATGACCAATGTTTCCTGTTTCTGAGACAGCTAATAAATGTGAATTGAAACCAGAATTTTCACATCCAACTCTATGGATATTTTCCATGGAATATTGGTCATAAACACTCTTGCCAATAGATTTTTGTGTAATCATATTGAAAATCTTTAAAACACTTAAGCATTGGTATTGTTACATCATGCCACTGTGTTCTTATCTCTTCAACTATAAATTTAAAATATTTAAATAAATAATAGACACATGACATAGCACCCAGTAGCCAGTGGTGTCCAAGGCACTGAATTTGTCTGTTATGGTCAAACTAAAAGCATGAGCACATTAGATATTGCGCTTTCTACCTACACTAAGATAAAAACACCTGTCTCAGAAACTGGCGGTATTTCTACAGTTTGTTAAACTGGTGGCAGAGATGGGCAATGAAGCCTTTTCAATTCTCAGATAACTCTTCCAAAGTTCTTTGAAAAGTGTTCTGAGAAAACATCACTAAGTGAAAAACAGTATTTTAGAAGACATTTTTTGATGGAATAAACTTTCATCACATCAGAAATATGTCACATTCTATTTCCTCTTTTGTTCTTGCAGTACAACTGAGAAAATAATAAAAGAGGAGAGAAAAGGAGAATGAGTCTCTGTGATCGTACTGCAAGACAATTCTAGGTTAAAAAAAAAAAAAACAGCTAAAGAACTGTGAACAGCATTTGGAAGAAAAAAATAAAACGTATTACTGCATACTACTGATTTCTAGAGCTGTGCAAGCACAAAGTGCTGAAATATCCGCCCTCAATATTATTTTGATAAAGTACAAAAAAGGCAGAAAAGCTCATCTAGTGTTTGGACAATAGCTAACATAGAACTACCTAAAGCAGTTCCTTTGGATGAAAACTGTAGTGATTTCATCTTGGGAAGAACTTTCTGATGTTTTAACACTGCAGCAGATATCATTTGGGCATGGTATTGATCAAAATAAAGTGGGCACTACCAGAAAAATACAGAACTACAAGGTTTCCTGTATACATACAGTGAAGCCCTAATTGAGTTTTATTTGACCTTGCCAACCACTCAAGCTGTGTGCCCTAATACAGCTCATAGCAAACGACATTTCATGTGATTTATTTAGACCGCTGCCTATTTAAGAACATTTCCTAGCATGTTATTATAGCCCACATCTAAGAGAAAGAAACCGTATTCGTAGAGAAGACAAATTAGGTAGATAAGATTTTCTTGAGATGCCCTTGATATTACCCTGCAACATTTATATTCCATCAATCTGAACTGATTACTGATTTTTAACTAGCAGTACCAGTTAAAACAATTTTTAAAAACTTGTGCCGTTATTTGCAACAGTGTAAAGGAGAGAAATTGACAAGGAAAACATGAAAAGGTAGTCTGGCAAAGAATCATCTCAAATTAAGCCACTCGTGGATCTGCTAGGTGTTATTTATTTATTTATTTATTTTCATCAAAAAACAGAAGGGGAAGAGAAGATTCTTCTTCTGCTCTGAGGTAGAGGGTATTTATTTTCTCTCTGAAAAATTAAAATGACTCCTTAAGCAGAGTGTTTTGAGAGGACATTTTGTTACTCCCTCAGGCTTTCTTAGTTAGAATGATTAGCAGGAATGGGTGAACACCTCCTTTAGCTTTGGGGGCTCTGGTAGTTTTTTCTTTTCCTTCTATTATCAGCGTGCCTTTTTATTTCAACACATGCCAGTTACTTCTTCTTCCCTCTCTAGTCCAACCTCTGCCTCTTCTTTTTTTTCCCTCCAATTAATTTTAAATAAATTGAGTATGTGTAATTTTCCTTATGGAGAAGCAATCCATTAAAAGTAAAAGTTTTGAGATCTCTTTTTCAGGTTATAAATCCTGATTGTATAAGAGATAAGAGACAAGGCTAATTAAAACATGCAATTTTGTCAGGATTGGGCTCAATTTATTTGCTAAATTTTAATATTTCACACTGATAGTTTTCAAATGAGTTCGTTACACGTTTCAGTTTAAGGTTTGTTAACCATTTCACCTGAAGACAGATTGCACCTCTCTCTCTTTCCTATCATAGCAGGGATGCTTACTAAAGCTTAAATAAGAAACTTTAATGAGAACTAGGAAAAATAAGTTAAGCAGACCTTTTGAAACTTATGCTCTCTATATCAATATGTAACAAAATAGCAGACATTTTATTCATTATTAGTTCTAATATTTTTTCTAGTACCGATCCAAAATGAGAAGAAAGAAAATTATGTAATTAATCTTTCCAGCTTGATGCAAAACATGGAACCTTCTTTTTCCTCTTCTTCATCGTTATTATTTTATTTTTGGTAAGTGGCCAATTGAAATCTCCACTTGTTACTTTACAAAGCCATGATTGTCACTGCACTAACATATGCAGGTGGTAATAGCTGTTTCACTGTACATCAATAAAAGTTAAACAGTTCTGTGGAGGCAGCATAAAGCCTTTTAGTAAGTCAGCATTTTTTGTGCCTACAAAAAAAAAAAAGAATGTAGGTCAGTGTATTTTATTGTTTTCCCTGACAAAAATAACTGCAAAATTCATTATCAGCTCCTGGTATATAACAGTTTTAATATCCAAATAAGTTCCAATTATTAAATATAAATATATATATACATATATATATAATATGTATATATTATGCATAATGTAAAACACATGAAAAATAAATTTAAACAATATATAAATGACTATTATATAAATAACTCAAATTTAAATTTAGGGGTTTTGTTTCTTATCGAACTTTTAAATTATTATTGAAAATAGTGAGTATTTTATTCAAAATGATTGGAAGAGGTCGTTTAATAAAGTCAGATTATACTACCACTGCATGTAGTGGAGGACAAAAGTATAACTGGATTCCAAAAGGCAACTTCGCAGAAGATACACTACTAACTATTAAAAACAATGATCTAAATGCCACATAATGAGTGAGTGACAGAAGCTGGAAAGGTATACTGAAGTGTTACTTTATAATTGAGCTCCTTCCCAAACATCTGCTAATGGCAGCTGTGAGAGCAAAGTTAGAGAGCAAGATGGATATTGTGGCTATGCCCACATTATTTTGTAAACTGGTACAGTATACATGGATTAGCAAACTGAAGTGACTGTGCTGGGGTGCCTGTGAGCATTATGGGACTTTTATGTCTGACTAAACATAGTCTGCTCCTCTGTGTGGAATACCCTTCAATACTTGAAGTTCAACCTATCTGAAGAAAAGTTGTCCCACAGACCTCTGTTCATAACTGTGGGTCCTGTGAAGGCTGCCTATGGAAATACCAGATTGTCCTTTCACCACCTGACACTGATGACTATTACTGCCACTAGGATTTCCAAGTTTGATTTCCATTCCTGCTGAAATTTTTCCCTCTTTTCCTTTCCTCCTTACTCTGTTCCTTCTCATTTCTTAGTGACACCATGATACCAGCTGCCTAAACTGCCTCTGAATTTGGTCATTTTTGCAAAGAAATATACTGTAAAGGGAAATGATGGGCTTAATCCTGTAGCTGCATCAGCCACTCTGCAAGGATGGTCCGAAGACTGCTCCTCCAGCTCACCTGAAAGGTCTAGGCCTGACAGGCAAATGTGGACTGATGGTCCAGCTTTTCATTTGTTATGCTGCACAACCAACAGCAGCAGCAAAATTTTTGGATTTGAAAGGATAAAATAGAGATCCTGTGTTGTTGACTCATGTCCTAACATGTTTATGTTTATGTCAAATTTTGGGAGCATAAATCCATGTTCAGAAGAATGACCATTGCATAAGGTAGCCTCATACATATTGATTCTTACCAGAAATTACTTAATTGGTATGATGTGGGAAATCCACCACTGGCAGAGCTGTGATAAAAGATATCAAGGCTATTCTGCAAATTGTCTTCTTTTGTGTAGAGCAAGTAAATTAAAAATATCCATACTTTGTACTCTGGACCCCCAGGTTACATCAGGGTGGTTGATGGGTATCTTATTCCCTTCTGGTACCTTTGCCTGGTCACTACAGGTTTGTAAGTACTACACACATGACACTCAATCTTCGGTATACCAAGGAGATGGAACTGTGAACACCTTATCAGGTGGCATATGTCTGTCCTTACCCACTGGTCAGGAGGCTGACAATGAACTAAATCAGGTTTAACTGTGTTCTAATATGTATATATATATATATATATACATGTATATATGTGTATATATATATGTATATATATATGTGTGTGTGTGTGTATATATATATAAATGATAAGGATATTTTAGTAGAGTGTAAAAGGACCTCTCTGCACTCTTAACATTTAGTGTTTTCTTAAAATGAGCTTTTTTATACAGTGTACCCTGCAAATGTCTCTAAAGTACAATGCAATGCTGCACAGAGACATACGCCAATTCTGACAGAATTCACTCAGGTTTCAGGATCAGAATTATGTTTAAACATTGCTCTGCCTGGAATAATAAATCTTATTTATGTTAGGAGCAAGGGCTGTTGGCAAAGTGGCAAATCAAGTTATCTTACATTTTGGATCATACAACTTAGATGAGATCCATCAGTTTAAAGGTAACTCCAAACTGTAACTCCATGTCAAAAATTTTGACTTTTTCTATTCTACTCTTGCTAATAGAATCCTTATTTTCTAACCAATTCTTTTGTAACAGATTCCTGAACTTATTTTCTGAAATCTCTTGATTTGTAATGGAATTACCTATGGCAAAATAAAATATTCCTTTGTACATATTTTAATTTTTGTCTGTGCTGATCTTCCCTTGGACTCTAGAATGAAACAAGCATTTTTTCACCCTTCAGTATTGCCTCATGAAAAATGTAAGATTTTAAGAACAGATAACCTGAACCTGTAGAACTTTCATAATAAATATTTACTCACTTAAATTTAATGTAAAATCCATGAGTTACCTGGATAATTTAGAGAAGCAGTGTTCAACTACCTTTTTATCAGTCCTCCCAAAACAAAGACAATGAAAGATATGCATTGTTCACACAGAGGTGAGAGTTTTTTATTTATTTATTTATTTCCTGGCTCTTTGAACAAAAGCGCTTTCATCTTAGTTGGAATCTAAGCAGTTTTAAGATTTTCTCACGATTTTAGGAGTGTTATCCTGTGTTATTGAAATCAATGTCAAAACATCAATTGACTTTCCTGGAAATAAGATTTGGTTTCACATTTGTATTTATTCATCTATGATTTTAATTTTGCCCTTCTCTTCCAACTACAGTGAAACTCTTTGTATTTGAGAGAAATTCATGAAGTAGGTCCAACATATTCCAAGTAAGGAAGATTATTATTATTATTATTTTAAAGGACTCATGATTAGAAATGGAGGTTACTTTAAAATGATTTCCTTTTGGACATCTAGAGGGAAATTTATTCTTATGCAGAACACCACCTTATTCACCATATTTTATGCACGTATGCATAACGTTTAAGCATTATGTGAGAGATACAGACATCTTGAGCTGTCCCTTTACATGGAGAAGAATCGCATCCTTATGGAATTAGTGTTTCAATATTAAATCTGTTTTAAAATGCTATACAAATGAATAATTCATATAGGTCACAAGATGGATATGACTGACCTCCTTTGAAAGTATGATAAAATTGCTTAAAATACATTTAACTTGATTTTTACTTTTCCATGTCATTCTGATAATAGAAATACTACCCAAATTTCTGGCAACTGGAATTATTGTTAAATAAAATTGCTTTCTAAAACCCTATACATTTTGTTATTCATAATATATATATATATATATAATACACAGACTTAGCATACTTCTCAGTGGAAGCAAATGTTAAGCTGTCTTACTTTTTGTGAGTGTCACAGCCTGTTTCCATCAGACAAACCTAAACTGCATTTATAGAAGAAACAGAGGTTTCAAAGCTAACTACATCTTTGGAAGTATGATAAAGTAAATGGATGTGTAGGGAGAAAAGATCCTGTAAGGGGTGAACTTTCATCTTATAAAACCTCAAATGATACACATGGAAGAAAATCTTCCAAATACTCAGCCATAGGTGAAGCTCTGTTAAGCTCAGAGACCCTCTTAGTTATCAAAATAATCAGCACTGTGATATAGTAACATAAGAATAATGACAGGCCTTTTTGTTTTTCCATTCACATCAGTATGATGAAGGAGGAGTGAAAGTTTGGTAATTGAGCATGTAACTCTTCAGCATGCTTTAGCAAAGCTGTATTTAAGAAAGGAATTTAGGCCAACTAATGAAAAAGAAACTGGTGGCACATCATCTCTTTCAGAGCTAAGAATATAAAATCTTACTTTTATATTGGCATTGGCCTTTCATAACATCTTCTGAGGAAATATTCATATTGCTGCTTTTTTTGTTCTACTTTTTTTTTTTTTTTTTTTTAAATAGAGACCCCAAGCAGATCATTATTTTATAAACATTCATTATACTTGTGTTGTGGTTTAACCCGGCTGGCAGCTAAACACCACACAGCCGTTCGCTCACCCTCCCCCCTCCCTCTCTGGGATGGGGGAGAGAAACGGGAAAGTGAAGCCTGTGAGTTGAGACAAAGACAGTTTATTAAGACAGGAATATAATAATAAGAATAATAATAATAATAGTGATAATGATAATAGTATTAATAATAATAATGTGTAAGAAACAAGTGATGCACAATGCAATTTCTCACCACCCGCTGACCGATGCCCAGCCTATCCCTGAGCAGCCGGCCCCCCACCCCAGCCAGCCACCCCTATATATTGTTTAGCATGACGTCAGATGGTATGGAATACCCCTTTGGCCAGTTTGGGTCAGCTGTCCTGGGTCTGTCCCCTCCCAGCTCCTGCTGCACCCCTAGCCTGCTCGCTGGCAGGACAGAGCGAGAAGCCGAAAAGTCCTTGGCCTGGTGTAAACACTGCTCTGCAACAACCAAAACATCAGCATGTTATCAGCGCTCCTCTCATCCCAATCCAAAACATAGCACCCTACCAGCTACTATGAGGAAAAATTAACTCTGTCCTAACTGGAACCAGGACAACTTGATATAGCAAGTGCTACTAAGCAAGTTTATTTGCTACTGACATTGTTTCCCACTTAGAAATATATATATATGATACATTCCATTCTTTCTACAGCATGAAGTGCTTATTTTGGCCAGATGCATCTAGTAATACTTGACAGTGTAATACTCTGATATGGTATGATTACAGCTATTCAAAATGATGTTCTCTAATGTGAATAAATACATATTTTTGCAGAACATCATTGTTGGCCTCTAGATTCTCTGCACATGGGTCCTTCTTGACATGAAAGTCCAAGCAAGGCCTTAACATTTTTGGGTAGAACAGAACTATGACTTGCTACGAGATTGCATATTTACGTATGTAGCTCTGCAACTATATAAGATTTCGTGCTTCTTCAATTTGTAATCCAGTAGGACTCTTCAAGTCTTTTCTATAGAACTCTTAAGTTGTTTTCTTCATGTATTCAAACCATTTTTTCCAATTCACAAAGGTCATTTTGAACTCCATTCCTGTCCTCTAACACAATAAAAATATTTCCCAGCTTGTGATCTTCTGAAAATACATACATACATACATACCGTGGAGTCACCATCCCTGGAAGTCTTTAAAAGACATTTAGATGTAGAGCTTAGTGGTATGGTTTAGTGGAGGACTTGTTAGTGTTACGTCAGAGGTTGGACTAGGTGATCTTGGAGATCTCTTCCAATCTAGATGATTCTGTGATTCTGTGATATATATATATATGTATATACATATATATATTCCAGACCTTTAAGAAGGGGAAAAGAAAATGCCAATGGATCTAGGACATATTGCATCAGAATCCTTTTTGATAATGTCCTCCATTTTTATAGTGAACTGCCAATGACTGTTCTCTGAATAATATAAATTCACTTACAGTTGTCTAACCTGATACATTTCTAACAAATCTATGCTATTTTCTTCTATGCTTTCAAACATAAATCTAATTATTTGTTCCAATATATTTCTGGGAATTAAAATTATTCCTCAAAAGATGATTTCCATCTTTTCACCTAATCAAAAATGTGCATTATGTATTCTCACTTCATAACTTTTCATACTTTTCTGAGTTGTCCTCAGTGGTTCTAAGACTTTGTCAGCCGCTTCTCTAGACCCAGCCATCTGTGTCACATATCTGACTTGTCTGTGTACTGTCTAAGCTTTTCCTTTCTCACTCAGTGCTGTTGCTGATGCTAACTGTGTAAGCTGTATGTCAGCAGTTGACCTTTTCAGTCAAGACTGATGCAGAAGCCATCAGTGCTTTGGCTTTGGGGGGTTATCTGTTTTTTTTTTTCCAATGCAATGATGGATGTGTGGACTTTTCCCTTGTTCTTTCTCTTACCTCCAGTACTTCGACAGAGTTTTTTGTTCTTGATCTCTGCTTGTTGCACAGGATTGTAAGCCTTGGATTTTATTATTGTAGCCTTAAGCATATGCTGCTATAAGTTTTTGTTTGGCTTTCAATTATCCAGTCAATAATGGTGAATAATTAATTCTGATAAATTGTTCCATAGGCTGTTGTGCTATCTGCTTTTCCTGATAGATGTCAAAACATTTAAAATCCTCCATTACCACCACATCCTTTTCTCCATATGGTTAACATACTTATGAACAGCCTCATCCACCTGAACTTTCTTGGTATACAGTAGATCACAGATGACCACAATAATAAAGAGTGTTTTTTTTTTCTGTTCTTTTTTTTTTTTTTTTTTTTTTCTTTTCCCCTCTCAGTCATAAGCCAGAAGCAAAGTTGATAGTTCAGCCAAGGGGAGGCATTTTAATCTACAAGGTAACTTTTCCTACAGTCATACTATCATTTCAAAGTAACTTATATGTTTCTATAAATATTCTAGTTGGAATAAGAAAAGAGATGAAAGAAAGAGGAGAGGAGAGGAGAGGAGAGGAGAGGAGAGGAGAGGAGAGGAGAGGAGAGGAGAGGAGAGGGGAGGGGAGGGGAGGGGAGGGGAGGGGAGGGGAGGGGAGGGGAGGGGAGGGGAGGGGAGGGGAAGGAAGGGAAGGGAAGGGAAGGGAAGGGAAGGGAAGGGAAGGGAAGGGAAGGGAAGGGAAGGGAAGGGAAGGGAAGGGAAGGGAAGGGAAGGGAAGGGAAGGGAAGGGAAGGGAAGGGAAGGGAAGGGAAGGGAAGGGAAGGGAAGGGAAGGGAAGGGAAGGGAAGGGAAGGGAAGGGAAGGGAAGGGAAGGGAAGGGAAGGGAAGGGAAGGGAAGGGAAGGGAAGGGAAGGGAAGGGAAGGGAAGGGAAGGGAAGGGAAGGGAAGGGAAGGGAAGGGAAGGGAAGGGAAGGGAAGGGAAGGGAAGGGAAGGGAAGGGAAGGGAAGGGAAGGGAAGGGAAGGGAAGGGAAGGGAAGGGAAGGGAAGGGAAGGAAAGGAAAGGAAAGGAAAGGAAAGGAAAGGAAAGGAAAGGAAAGGAAAGGAAAGGAAAGGAAAGGAAAGGAAAGGAAAGGAAAGGAAAGGAAAGGAAAGGAAAGGAAAGGAAAGGAAAGGAAAGGAAAGGAAAGGAAAGGAAAGGAAAGGAAAGGAAAGGAAAGGAAAGGGGAGAAACTTCAGAATCTGAATGCCTTGACAAGCATCCCTGACAGGTCTTTTTGCATAAGACAATATGTTGGACAGAAACGGCATGTTTGCAAGCACAGTTATGCATTTATTACCTTGTGAGGGAGACAAGGAAGAACATACAGACACTTTCAAGGTAGAGAAAAGAGAAGAAAATGTCTGATAAGACAGCATCTTACCTATGCTGCAAGGCCCTGCTGCAGGTCCTGTAGTCAGAACACAAGATGCCAAGCTTGGAGTACTTGTGTGATCAGTACTTGTGTATATCTGACAGGGAAAGGAGTGCAAACAGTCCTCCTGAGCAATGCCTGGAGTCTCTGAGAGCACTAGGAGTCTTGAATTAACACCGTATATTGGGATATGCTGGTGATATTCTTTTAAAGAATATCACCTTTTAAAGAATATCACCTTTTAAAGAATATCACCTTTTAAGGCCTGTTGTTTTTTAGCTATCTCATGTAAGTATGAAGAAATCATAGACAATATGCAGGAGCTCATAAGCTGGTTGAAGAAATATGAGATCTGTTTTTGACAAGTACGAATATATGAACCAAAGAATCAGGAGTGATGGCAATAGTCAGTACAATACAAGTCCGGTGTGAAGGTGAAGTGAGAGTGCGGGGCACTGCACAACAATATTTCAGTTTCTGAAAAAACAGATACTATGGACAGATATGGTGCTCAAGGAAGTTGTTACACAGTTGGACAGGGTCAGCTCTTGGATTAGTCATAAATAGCCTAATAGCATTTGATCTTTTGTTGTGGTATAACAGGACCTAGGAGCAGGCAGTGGCTTAGAACATGAAAGCTACTTTTTGCTTCCAAGCAGTTGGGAAACCTATGCTGAGAGGGAGAAAAAATGTCATCAAGTAGCTCTAACAGAGGTAGTGTGATCTTACCAGTAATGAAGCACTACCCTGTGGGTGGTAGAGACAGCAAAGCTATACCCTTGAACCCAACTACCATGAGCTAAGTAAAGTAAGCATAATGCCTATAAACTTTCTCATTATATTTCATCCCAGTGCTAAGAGCACAGTGGAGACCATTGACTCACTCTGTCCACCGTTCTCTAACGTGTTTAGTATCACAACAGACTTTGTGGAGGATGATTTTTGCTCCTTACTGCTAGTCCACAAGATTTTTCAACTGCATTAGTGGCCATCAGGCTGTTCAGCTTAGCATAGACTCCATGAAACTCGTCAGATAGCCATCTTGCAGAGGCCAGACCAGAAATTTTAACCAGAGTACAGCTGAGGCAAAAATGTTAATAGGTCCTCTATGTCTAGGGGCAAAGCACATGAATAACTGCATCCTGAGACATAAATGCAGGATGGATTCAGTGAATTACAGACAACTATGCCCTTAAGTGTAGCCAGCTGGTTCAAGCTGGCTGGTTCAGTGAATTTGAGACTGAAATCAATTGTATCCATAGCATACAATTTAAAATCAGACCATACGTCTATCTATATGTCTGTCACCATGTTTTGCATCCTACCACATATTTTGATTTAGCCTCTTCTAAGCCCTTTTCAGCAACTGCTTCTTTATTATTGGCACATGTTTAAATTTAATTAATTTCAGTGTCAAAATGGTGTCCTGAAGGATATCTTAAATGAGAAATCCTATTCAGTAAGTCATTTAAGTAGTTGTTTGTTTTAAATGTATTTCTGCAGATTTTAATGGGAAACAGTAACTGACCTGCAGCAGTATTTGCACTTTCTTTAATACTTGTTCAAATGAGTTCCAGACAACATCTTTTTCTTAGTATTCTATCACTTTTTCTTTCTTCATAAATTTCACTACACATCCTTGTTCTTACTACTTTTCCCATTCCCTTCACTTGAAATTTAGCATATCTGTCTCCCTCTTTTATATACTGATTTACTTATGTACATCCACACATTTTTGGTTCCCCAGTAACTTCTTTTATGGTGTTGTGATGGAAATATAATTTACTGGATTTATATGAAAAATCTGGTCAAAGAAAGAAAAGTGAAACTGGAGAAGCCAGAAAATGCTCAGAGGTGACTTAAAATGTAAAACTAAGAAAATGTAAAAACTAAGAAAGAAATCTTCTAGGCCAAGCAGGCCTAAAAAGTATTCTAATCAAAAAGTATTACTGAACAATGCAGAGCGTAGCAATTCTTAGAGCAAAATGCAAAATAAAAAATATGTTTAATTCATTGAAGAAATATTTGAATCTGCATAAGCACCACTGCCTCTTTTTTTTCATGAGGAACATATGTTTCACAGTATACTTTCCCTTAAAATAGTCAGCTTCTCTCTCTATTAAAATAGCCAACTTCTCTCTTCAATAAGTTTTCTGTATTGGTTTGTCTTTCTCTCAAATATAGTCCATCCCTTCATGAAGCAGCTCATTTTTGGATGGAACAATGGCACTTCTAATGCTTTACAGATGTTGGGATCTCAGCAGAACCTTTTGTAATAGATGAGTGGACCATAGAATCGTAGACTGGTTTGGGTTGGAAGGAACTATTAAGAATCAGCTAGTTCCAACCACCCTGCCATGGGCAGGGACACCTTCCACTAGACTGAGTTGCTTGAAGCCCCATTCAAGCTGGCCTAGAACACCTCCAGCGATGGGGCATCCACAGCTTCTCTGGGCAACCTGTTTCAGTGCCTCACCACCCTCTGAGTAAAGAATTTCTTCCTTATATCTAACCTAAATCTAACCTCTTTTAGTTTAAAGCCATTACCCTTTGTCCTATCACTACACCCCCTGACAAAGAGTCCCTCTCCAACATTCCTGTAAGGCCCCTTTAGGTACTGGAAGGCTGCTATAAGGCCTTCCTGGAGCCTTCTTTTCTTTGGGCTGAATAAACCCTAATTTCTGGTAACTTTCCTCCTTTCCTCATTTCCTCCTTTCCTCCTTTCTTTCCTCCTTTCTTTCTTCCCTCCTTTCTTTCATTCTTTCTAATACCTCATAGCTATAATAATTGGCAATAAATTAATTTCCCCAAGTTGAGCCTTTTTTGCCCATGACAGTAATCACTAAGTGTTCTTTCTGTCTTTATCTTGACCCATGATTTTTCTCCCTCTAATTCTTCCCCCATCCCATGGTGCTTTTGTGTGCATGTGTGTGGAGGTGTGCGTGTGTGTGTGTGTGTGTGTGAGCAAGGGGCTATGTGGGTGTTTGGCTGCCAGACAGGGCCAATACACTATCATATGCAATGAAATTTTTAACACTCACAGAAAGGTCATGAAAAAAGATGATATTGTCAAGCATCTGCATTTCCATTTCCTGTGTCATGAAAAGATGCCTTCCCTTCCCTTCCCTTCCCTTCCCTTCCCTTCCCTTCCCTTCCCTTCCCTTCCCTTCCCTTCCCTTCCCTTCCCTTCCCTTCCCTTCCCTTCCCTTCCCTTCCCTTCCCTTCCCTTCCCTTCCCTTCCCTTCCCTTCCCTTCCCTTCCCTTCCCTTCCCTTCCCTTCCCTTCCCTTCCCTTCCCTTCCCTTCCCTTCCCTTCCCTTCCCTTCCCTTCCCTTCCCTTCCCTTCCCTTCCCTTCCCTTCCCTTCCCTTCCCTTCCCTTCCCTTCCCTTCCCTTCCCTTCCCTTCCCTTCCCTTCCCTTCCCTTCCCTTCCCTTCCCTTCCCTTCCCTTCCCTTCCCTTCCCTTCCCTTCCCTTCCCTTCCCTTCCCTTCCCTTCCCTTCCCTTCCCTTCCCTTCCCTTCCCTTCCCTTCCCTTCCCTTCCCTTCCCTTCCCCATTTATTTATTATATTTCTTCCTTGAACATAAGTACTATTAGACTAGAAAATGAAAGTGTTCTCTGCCTTTCTTAGAAAATGTTTTCTGCTCCTATAGTTATGTTGTTCATGTTTTCGATAAGGTGTTGTCTGTCTAGGCTCACAGGAACGTCTGGAGGAAATAACAAATGATCTCATATGGATGAAATGTTCATTGCCACTGAATACTTTTCCTTTGGTCGTGCCTGTATGTCAATTAGCACATTATGTGGGAGATGATTTAAGATACACTTTTGTGCTGTAAGTAATTATAAATGATTACAGTAGATGAGAGCACAATTTATAAGGGTCACAGTGTTGGCAGAAACAATCGCCAACTTTTTGTGAGGTATTCTTTTTTCAAACTGTCTCATTAAGGTTATTCTGCCTTATAATGCTTCTCTCCCATAGTATATAATAAACAGTGGTGAATCTATGAATCCAAATTCTCAGTGCCTGCATATACCTTCAATAATTGAAAGTTCGTACTAAGCGTCAAAGTGGATTTTGTTTTTTAAGGTTTTGATAAAATTATCTAACCTTTCTTTAAAATGAACTAGCAATAGTGATTGGGAGAATATTTTATCAAATGACAATGAAATACATGAATGTAGATTGCTTCAACAGCTTTTAAATTCCAGGACATAAGGGATATTTTTTGTGTTCTTGAGCATTATTATTGCACACAATTGACAGTTATTGCGTTGTCGTAGGAGCCATAAGGACTCTGGGGTTATTTCCCTTTTGTAGAGTAGTTTTACAATTTTCAAATCCTTCTTAAACTTGGGTTTAAGAATTTATGGCTGTTACTGCAGAGGTTAAGGCCAGAAGTGGTCTTCAAATGGAAACACAGTTAATACACGAGCTTAAGACTATTTCAACAGGGTCTTTGCTTCCTACCCATCTTTATATTTACTTGTCCCTTCATAAAAAGAAGTGATACTTATACAGTCATTCAAAGTGGAGTGATCCATGAAAGGACTACATTAACTGCTTCCAGTTGTATCTATGATGAGCGTTAAGATTTTTTCTTACTATATCTTCATGCTATTAAAAATAAGAAACAAATGTTTTCTTTAATCAATGATCATAAGGGAAAAAAAATAAAAATAGATTATCTCTTCCTGTCTAGAGAGATTAGGGGGAAGAATAAAATAAACCTTCCATTGTTTATCAGACTGCCCTTCAGCTTCAAAGTAGGAATCAGAGATGTAGAAGAATATCTCATTAAAATAGAAATGTCAAGCCTGAGATGAGATCTGAAGGACAGCAAAAGGTAAAGATCCCTCCTAAATACCACGGCACTGCTAGTTCATTAAGTTGGGACTAGAATTGTTAACTAAGTTGTCAACTGGTACTGAAAAGAAATTACATTGAAACACCTCTTTGATTTACTCAGTGGGTGCAAAGATTTAAATATCATCTTTTTGTACCTAATGAGAGTTAAATATTGAAAAAAATGTCTCAAAATATCATTCAGTAGAGCATATGCTATTGAGATTCTTTTCAGAAGGCAGAATTTTTTTTTTTTTTTGATTATACAGAAAAGACAGGTTTTGGTCTTTATGACCAAATATGGTCTTTAAGGAGATATAAGAAAATGTGGTGAAATAATCATTGAGGAGTCATCAACTTCTCTCAGGCTAAGGGAAGATCCAAAATACAGTATTCTAGTCCGAGAATTAGGAGCACGTTCTCTGTCACTGTATTTCTCAGCAATCTGCATTCAGTTTCCGTGTTTTAGTTTTTCTCATATATTTACATATATATATATGTATGACATATACATATGTATGTACATATATATGTATGTAGAGGGAAAAAAACAGTAACAATAGCAGAACTGATAAGGTAAGTTATATTTTTGCTATTTTGTATTTGTTATATTTTTGTGCTATTATGTTTGTGATTCCAAGAGATATTTTTTCATAATTAATTGCAATGAGAGCTTAACATTTTTAATAAAAGAAGAGTGTAGGAAAAAAACTGATTTGAGCAAACTGAAATGTGTTTTAGTGTATTCTAACTATTTTGGTTTTATTTGATCATTTTGTGAAAATGATTAGTAATGGTCTGTTGATCCATTAAGCATCAAAATTAAAAGTAATAGCCTAATTTTTTGAAACCATTCTCCCCTTCAGATTAAATTCCATCAAACTCATTACAATTTTAACAATAACAACAAAAAGTTAAAACAATATTTTC
This sequence comes from Anser anser, assembly GCF_964211835.1. Taxonomy (NCBI): domain Eukaryota; kingdom Metazoa; phylum Chordata; class Aves; order Anseriformes; family Anatidae; genus Anser; species Anser anser. Next base: position 109,345,003 of record NC_139720.1, on the reverse strand, counting down.
CATTGCTTTAACAAACCAGTTTCAGGTCCACTGATAACGCTTCCCCCTTTAATAATACTGATAATACAAGACCAGATAGAGAAGTGTTCAGATATTATGCTAGTAGAGTCATATAAACAATTAAGCCTGGTGGGCAATTAGAGAAAAGAGGATATGAAATGAGGGGGAAAAAATAGAGTGGGAAGGATCAAAAAAGCAAAGAAATAATGCGTCTGGAAAAAGAAGCAAGTTACAGAAAAAAGGAGTCAAGAGAAAGTAAATGGGAAAAATATACATTGTAGGGGAAGAGACCTAATGTCTTCTCCTTTGTAACATGGAGGCCATGAAATTGAGGAACTGTGTTTTTCTTCAGTACACGAACAGAATAGCTAGCTGGGCATAGCCAAGGTTGTAAAATGTCCAATGAAATCAGGCAAGTTACTCTCCTGTATGAAGCAGGAACAGATTGGAAAATTTATAATCTCTTGGCAGGAAGGTTCCTCTGGAGATCATCTAGTCCACCCACCCTGCTTAGAGCAGGGTCAGCCAGAGAAGGTTGCTTAGGGTTGTGCCCATCTGGGTTCTGAATATACCCAAGGATGTACAATCCACAACTGCTCAGGGAATCCTGAAATGTTTAAGTTTAAATGGAATTTCCTGTACTTCAGTTTGTGCTTTTTGTCTCTCATATTACTGGATTCTACCAAGAACAGTCTGGTTTGCTCCTTTTTACTCCCTGCCATCAGATATTTATACACATTAGTACTATCCCCCTGAGCTTTCTGTGTTCCAGGCTGAACAGTACCACCTCTCTTAGCCTCTCCTCATACAGAGCTGCTCCAAATCCTTAATCACCTTTATGGCCCTTTTCTGGTCTCACAATGGTACAACTCTGTGTCTCATTTACTGGGGAGCACAGCACTTGACCCAGCAAGCCAGATGTGTCTCTCCAGTGCTAAGCAGAGGGGAAGGATTACCTCCCTTGATCTGCTGGCTACACTCTGTTTAGTGCAGCCCAGGATGCTGCTGACCTTCTTTGCTACAAGGGTTCATTGCTAGATCGTGGGCAACCTGGGGTCTGCCAAGATGCCCAGATACTTCATAGAAAATCTGCTTTCCAGACAGTCAGTTCAGTTCCCACTGTGTACTAGTACATAGAACTATTCCTCCCCAGGTGCAGGACTTTGCCTACCACTTTGTTGAACTTTATGAGATTTCTGTTGGCCTATTTCTTCAACCTGTCAAGGCCTCTCTGAAAGGCAGAACAACCACCTGGCCTGTAAATCACTCTTCCCAATTTTGTATCGTCTTCAGACTTGCTAAAGGTGTACTCTGTCTCACTACACAGGTCATTAATGAAGATGTTCAACAGTATTGGAACCAGTATCTATTCCTTGGATACACCACTGTGAATGGACCTCCAGCTAGACTTTGTGATACTGATCACAATGCTTTCAGCCCAGGACTTCACCCAGTTTTCAGTTCACCTCACTGTTCATTTATCTACTCCTCACTTCATCAGTTTGTCTATGAGTATGTTAAGGGAGACAATCAAAAGCCTCGTTAAAGGCAAAATTAACAACATTCACTGTCCCCACCTTGTCCAGGAAGTTACTTGTTTCATTGTGGAAGGTTTGTTAGCATGATTTTCACTTCATAAATCCATACTGACTGTACGTAGTCACCTTCTTGTTTTTTTCTACATTTGAAAATGATTTCCAGGATTATTTCCTTCAGGGATCAAGGTGAGGCTGACTGTCTTGTAGTTCTCTGGATCTTCTTTTTTTCTGTTTTTGAAGATAGAGATGACATTTTCTTTTTTCCAATTGCCCAGAGCTTTCAAATATGTTTGAGAGGGGCCTCACAGTGCCATCAGCCAGCTCCCTCAGCATTCATAGGAGTGTCCTATCAGGTCCCAGGGACTGTGTACATCCAGATTGTTTAGGTGCTCCTTAACCTGATCCTCTTCCTCTGCAGGTGTTTTCTTTCCTCCAGACTATCCTTTGGGTCTAAGGGTCATGGTATTTCTGAAGGCCAGTCTTATGAATAAAGACTGAGGGAAATAAAGCGCTAAGTACCTCAGCTATTTTAGTGTCTTTTGTAACCAGCTGCCCTGTCCCATTCAGCAATGGGCCCACACTTTCCCCAGTCCTCATTTTGCTGCTGATAAACCTGTAGAAGTCCTTGTTACTCTTCATACACTTCAAATCCCTTACCAAATTCAATTACAGGTGGGCTTTGGCTTTCCTAAGCCCATCCCTGAATGCTCAGATAGTATCTATATATTCCTCTTGGGTCACCTGTCCTTGTTTCCATCTGCTGTATGCTTCTTTTTCTATTTTTAAATTCAGTCAGGAGCTTTGTTCATCCAAGCAGGCCTCCTGCCACCTTAGGCTTCCTATACCTGGAGAGGGACTGTTCTTGGTCTTGGAGGAGGAGATTCTGGGACCTGTCTTCTCTCCAGAAGAAAGAAGGGGACATATTGTGTGGGATCTTTCCAAATGTGTTCCTGAACAGGCCAAAAGTCCAGCTTCCTGATGTCCAGGGTTGTGATATTCTTGTATATTTTCCCCCCCTTCCTTTTAGAATCCTGAACTCCGCCTGCCAAGGCTGTCAACCCTAACCTTCAATCATAAACCAGTCCTTCCTTGTTTCTAATTATAAGCTCCAGAAGAGCATCTCTTCTCATGAGCTCCTTATTGACGTGTGTCAAGAAGCTCTCATTAATTCACTCCTATAGCCTGTTTTGCTTGTGCCCTGCTGTATTGCCTCTCCAGCAGATATCAGTGTGGTTCAAGTCCCCAGTTGCAGGTCAAGGGCCTGCAATTGTAAGGCTTCCTTCAGCTGTCACAAGAAGGCTTTATCAGCATCTTCTTCTGGATCAGGCAGTCTGTAGTAGATACCCAACACAATCTTGCTTCCACTGGTCTGCCCTCTGATCCTGACCCATCAGCTCTCAAATTTCTCATCATCTCCAGGGCTTCATGCATTCCCACTGCTCTCTCACACAAAGGGCAACTTCCTGTCATTCCTAAAAAAACTCTATCCACCCACTGGCAGCAATCCATTCATGGGAGCTACCTGTGATGACCATGAGATGGTATACATAACACACAAAATAAATTCTGATTGACAATGAATTATCATTACAGAGCAAAGCAAGGTAGCTGCATACAATTTCTCCTGAATGACTACAGTAATGATATTATGAGTTTTATCATATGTTTTAAATACTGCAAAACAGTATTAAATAGAGGACAGCAGAAAGCATCCATTTTAAAAAAGAGAGATGTAACATTTTTGGTATTGTATGTACAGCATTTGTTTTGGGGCGTTTTACAGCACCATAGCTGTAAATAAGCATACTTCATGTGTACTTATGCAAATGAGAGTAGAGTCAGGCCCAGCATTTGTGAAACGTTTCCAGGATATGAGTCAAAATGAGATTTAGTGGCTTGCATGATAGGCTACAGGACTGTTTCAACACGTACACAAATTATATGAACAATCATAATTTCACACTTCCCCTTGGTTAAACAAATTCTAATGCTGAAGCATTTTTGTATCATTGTATTTTTTTCTAATTAATCACCTCCATTTCACTCTTCCCTCTGGCAAAGGGTGCAAATGATTTCCTCAGCATTTGTTTGCTGTGATGAATAATTATATTCAGTTAATAAGAAGTGAATGTTTTATTTTAGTTCACCTCTCTGTATTGCCCTCTCTTACTCACCTACCTGATTTCTGCTACAATTGATAAGTGCAAAGTACTGATGTGCAAGTAGTAGATAACCACAAAGAGTTATTATTCTGGATGAATAATGCATAAGTCTAAAAACAATGTTTTGTTATTATCTGGGAGTGATTAAAAGTGAATAGCTGTTAGGAAGCTTTGCAGTTGCCAAATTAGATATGTATTGTTTTTATTGTGCTGGTTTTCAGCTCTAATAGTTTCTGTTTTTTTCATTGACATATATTTTAATATACCAATATTAAGCATCATAGAGCAACAATGAATAATTTTATTTGAATAAAACAATAGAAATTAATAGTAGCCTTCAATATTTTAAAACAAACAAACTAAAGATAGAAACCTCTTAACAAGAAAAACACAGTTCAAATAGAAGAACAGAAAGGGCGCTTCTTGGTGCTTACACTACTGTTACCTACACTAAAAGCAGCAGCATTATGTTCCTGTAGATTGTGCACACCATAACCAGTGGCACCCCACAGCTGCAATTCTCCACCCTTGCAGTTCTTGTCTGCTTAGATTTAACTCAGTAGTTCTCACCTGGTGGAACATTTTTGCTGCTGCATGTACTGCACAGAGAGGTTCTGTGACTCTGTTTACTAAGTTGGGCTGTAGGACATCATTGCTGCAGCAAGTAGGGGAAGAGTGGGCAGCTGGTGGGCAGGGAGACTGGGACAGTGGTAGAAGGGTGAATGAAAGAGTAGGCAGTGAAATAGGGAAAATAGGACAGTGACTGTTAAAAACTTGGAAACTGCTGGATTAGCTAGAACACTGTGGTGTCCATGGTCAGTGGGCATGCTGATTAGTGAAGAGTGATCTAGAGTGCAAAAACTCCATCTGCTTTTTCAACCAACATATGTAAAATTCATCCAGAAAAAAAAAAGGCAAAAAAAAGCGCAATTTGTCTCTGCATATTAAAACTAACAAAAAAACACAAAAAAAACAGCAGTATAATTACAGTAAGAGCTTGGATTTTTTTTTTTTTTTTTTTTTTTTTTTTTTTTTTTATGATCAGAGGGCTAGAGCACCTCTCATATGAAGAAAGCATGAGAGAGCTGGGGATGTTCAGCCTGGAGAAGAGAAAGCTCTGGAGAGACCTCATTGTGACCTTTCAGTTCTTAAAGGGGTCTTTTAAAAAGATGGAGAAGAACTCTTTTCTTGGGTAGATAATGATAGGACAAGCGGGAATGGTCTTAGAGTAAAAATGGGGAGATTTAGACTATACATTAGGAGTAAATTCTTCACTGTAAGGGTAGTGAGGGACTGGAACAGGTTGCCAAGAGAAGTTGTGGATGCCCCATCCCTGAAGGAGTTCAAGGCCAGGCTGGATGGGGCCTTGGCCAGCATGATCTAGTGGGTGGCATCCCTGCCCATGGCAGGGGAGTTGGAGTTAGATGATCTTTAAGGTCCTTTCCAACCCAAGCCATTCTATGATTCTATAATTTTTATTGACACTTACGTGAGTCCAAAATTATCCAAAAATGTGATGGCAGTTGTGCAAAGGTTGCTTATCAATGCAAACTAAATTAGTCAAAATTTTCCTCTGAAAAAAACTGTATTGGACCCAATTTTTTCTTAAGTCATAACGAAATTTATTTTAACCTATTTTCTCTGTTTAAGGCACTCATGCTGAAAATTTTGAAGTCAAATTCAAATCCCTTTTCTTTTGGAAAACTTTTGAATCTACATTTTTTCTCCATCTAGGAGAATATTTAACCATCCATGAACTGGCGGTCTCTTGTTTCTCTTCCTCAGTATTGTTTTTGTTTTTTTTTTTCCCCACTCTGTATGGATTTCCTCATGTAGAGACAAAATCAAGGATGCCTTTCTGTCTCTAATGGTGATGTGGGATGCCAAATTCCACCCTCTACTTCTGGACTTGATTAATTATCTGTATAAGTTAGTACAGCATCAACAAGATTTATAAGTAGTGTTGGACTGAAGCATACCCTTAATCATGTCCCTTAGGCCACTATCCGTAGCAGGACAATCTGATAAAGGAGAATAGCAGCACTACCTTCTTCTACTGAGCAAATATTTCATTTCCTGTTACTTTTACACACATACATATACAAACCTTAAAACACATTCTGTTTAACTTGAAACTAGTGCTTTCATGTTTCCATTTTTTCTAGAAGTAAAAACACTTTTTTTTTTTTTTTTTGGCTTGATCGAAGCCAGAGTTTTGTGATTGTTCAGTTAAGGGGAAAAATGTGTTATTTACACAATCATGCTCCTAGTTACAGAAAAATGAACATATCAGTGTCCTTCTTGAAATAGATTTTCAACAGTGAGAGCCAACACTTACTGATATCATACTTTTGATAATTTTCTGAATATGTTTTTTAGTGATTTCTCCTCAAGGTCTTGTTCATCTTTGGTCGTTCATCTCTCATCTGTTTACAGTGAAGAACATAACGTTGCAATATACTTGCAATAACAGTGATGAAAATTGTCATAATGCATTTTTAGATGTTATAAGATATGCATGAACAGATCTGCCTTAGTTATTATTAGCTGACTGATAAATATAAGTTAGTACCTAGATGCATTATGCTCATTTTCTGTTTAATGCATAGAGGAAGTACCTGAGACCTTGTGAGGTATTAGATCAGCCTATATGATTAATTTCTTATCTTCGGTTGGTGCTTCATTTAACAGATGAACCTAGAACTAGTATACCTAAGCCTTAGATGGAGTTCTGTACCCTGTATACCTGTATAGACTAATAAATTCAGTAGCTGTGCATAAAGTGTCAGCAGCAAACTAACTAGCATTCATTTCTGCACACTAGGAGAATTAAACTTATCCTTGCTACTTTAACCATTGCCCTACCCCTAAAATGCAAGGTACTAATTTCTTGAATACATTTTTACAAGCTTTCAAAATGGAAAAAATATTCTCGCCAAGCAGAAAAAACAACTAGGACAAAAATAGGGCATATTTCCCTTTTCACCACACCCTTCTAAATTCTTTGCATTGTTAGCAAAACAACCAAGCGATACATTTCAGTGTAAATCACTTGAGATAGAAACTACTTTACCTTGCATCTTTTCAAGACCTTTCAGTACGCACGCCCAACTGCTTTTCATTATTATGTGTTTGTTCAAAATCTGCTGAACTCTTTGAAACAGCTGCCAGTAGGAACACAAAGGGCAGAAAATCAACATTTTGCTGATTTTTTATTTTGAAATGTGCACCATACATGTAGAATAACACTAAAATAGCATGGATCAATTTTGAAATGCATGGATCATAAAGAAAGATTTTCAAAAATATCTTTGCATGTCCTTATGTTCTACTAGCCTTGTTTTCTGGTGTGTGCTGATTAAAGCAGCTGAAATGTTCCAAAAACTTAACCACCAGTTTTTCAATTATGGCAGTAATACTACAAGGTAGTGTAGCCCATGGTGACAGTAAGGTCTTCCTGTAAGATAATGCTTGACCTACTTAAGTCTTCACAGAATTTAAGCTCTAGAACAGTATAATGAAATAACAGAAGATGCCAGAACACAGGTCTTACATGAAACTCATGAAGATCAGATAGATCCTGCTTACAGTGCATACCTTCTCCATTTTCTAGTCCCAGGAAAGTAGATGAAATTTATTTTGGTTTTAGTAAAAAACAGCTGAAGTTTACTTATCTTTATAGAATTAATTATATATGAACATGTAAGAACCAATAAAAATTAGCTATGGACAGAATACATGACAATTAAGCAAAATTACATACTGGAGGGACTAATTATCCCTGTTATTATTTTTGATCCTCTGGAACAAAATCATTAACTCTCAAAACTAACCTACGTGTACTCATAAAATCATAGAATCATAGAATCATAGAATAGTTTGGGTTGGAAGGAAGCGTAAAATCATCTAATTCCAGCCACCCTGCCATGGGCAGGGACACCTCCCACTAAAACAAATTGCTCAAAGCCCCATCCAACCTGGCCTGAAACACTTCCAGGGATGGGGTATCCACAATTTCTTTGGGCAAATTGTTCCAGTGCCTCATCACCCTCTGAGTAAAGAATTTATTCCTTACATCTAATTTAAACCTACACTCTGTTAGTTTAAAACTATTACTCCTTATCCAATCAGTCCTGACAAAAAGTCCCTCCCCAGGCCCCCATTAGGTACTGGAAGGTCTCCCTGGAGCCCTCTCTTCTCCAGGCTGAACAACCCTAACACCCTCAGCTTCTCTTCATTGGAGAGGTGCTTCAATCCCTTAATCATCTTTGTAGCCCTCCTCTGGACTTGTTCAAATGCTTCTGTGTCCTTGTGCTGGAGGTCCCAGAGCTGAACATAGTACTCCAGGTGGGGAGGATTCTATGACCTCTCTAGGCAACTTTCACCAATGCTCAAACTCTCCCAGTGTGGTTTATTTGTTTTTCTCTGTATGTCCAAGGCATTTCTCTTGCTGTAATTTGTGTCTGTTGCTTCCAGCATTTTTGGTGGACATCACTGAAAGACCCACATCTTCTACATAACTCACCTTACATAGTGGAAGATACCTATTAGACTTCTGCCATTAACCTTTTTTCAAGGCTAAACAAGCCAATTCAATTATTTCTGTACATACCATGTGCTCCTGCCACACCCTGGTCTTCATGGTGATCTTCCACTTGACAAAGTGGAAAAAAAGACAAACTTACAGTTTGTCAATGTCTTTCTTTTACTGATGGGACTGAAAACTGGAGTTAATTTTCCAGGTCTGGCCTCCTGATTGCAAACTGAAGGTGAAGGATAACTTCCATGTTGTGCTAGCTAAGCTCAGAGCTGAACAGAGTACTCCAGGTGGGGTCTCACGAGAGCTGAGTAGAGGGGGAGAATCACCTCCCTTGACCTGCTGGGCATGCTTCTTTTGGCACAGCCCAGGATACTGTTGGCTTTCTGGGCTGCAAGTGCATATTGCTGGCTCTTGTCAAGCTTCTTGTCAGCCAATACCCCCGGGTCCTTCTCATCATGACTGCTTCCAATCTATTCTCTGCCTAGCCTGTATTTGTGCTATGTAGTTTTGTTTGGACAGCAGACATGCTGAAGAACTCTACAATTTAAGTAAAATTATATAATTATATACTATTTGATACTGAGATCTAACACCTGACAGCCTGTTATGGTATACTTAAGAAACAGTGTTAACAGATTAATAAATTGAACTAAAAGCCCAGAGGAAAAAAGAACACTAGCAAAAAAAAAAAAAAATTAATACTGGAAATTCACACTCATAATGCATACGTAGAACAACTGTCACTGAAGAGTATATAAATGTTTCCTGAACCACAGTTTGCAATAAACCACAAAAGAATAAGACCTGGAAAGGTCTTTAAATACTGAAAAAGTTACCATGTTGGCAGGAATAAAACTTCCAAGTAGAACAGAAATTCACATAGCTTTTAGCCATTTCTATTAAGCTGATTTTGTTGACAAAACAGCATGAATTTGTGAATTAAAAGTGGCAGTCTATTTAATTTCTCAGATAAATGCCCAGACTCATCTCAAAAGAGAACTCTTTGGAAGCATGACTAAAAATGCACAGAAGACATACTGAAAAAATACACTTCAAACAATCTAAGAGTTTCTGAAAGAAATCTTGTGTTTTCTTAGATGTGCAAATTGTAAACTAAATCAGAACTTCTTTGTTTTGTGCAAGGCAGAGAAAGTAAATATATTGCCTTTTTATTTATTGACTTCAAAAATTAAAGAAATGTCAGTTACAGCCATCACGAAAGACATAACCACAGTGAGGCCATAAAAATTCAACACACTAAGCAAATAATTAATTTTAAATGGCACATAGCACAGAACAAAATAATTAATGGTCCTTCGTTTTTAATCCATTTACATTAAAAAGTTCATCAAATTAATGTAAATGCCAAAGATATTATTTATCCCTGGAAATTCCGTTACATCTTCAAATAGCAAGAAAGTATGTGTACAAGCTGTCTGAATAGTAGGTATAGCCATACGTAAAATAGAAAGTTTAATTCAGAAACGCTGACCCTGTCCATAATCCAGTGCAGATAACAACAATGGAAACCAGTAAAATAAAGAACATGGAAACTTATAATTCAGATACAGCTGTACAACCTTGGTTCATCTGAAGACACTGCAGAGTACAGATGAGGGTCTTTATTATAGTTGGGTCCATCTCCATCCATGTTGTTGGTCCTTATTTTAACAAATTTTGAGCATTTGCTTTATCTTATTATTTATTTTATTTTGCTGCTGCTGAATGCACGGGCTTTGATTTAATTTAGAAGAACACACTGACACTCAAGTCTTTCTCAGCTAGTAGTAAAATGTCTTTCCAAGGCTTATATGATGGCATTTTTTACACCTATGGCTCATTTGGAGGATGTAATGTGTATTAGCACATAAACTACAGAAGGATTTTACTCATTTATTTACAATATAAATATTAAAAAGTATTTAATGCCCCCTTTAAAATTAGTCACTTAAACTATGTTTTCATTTCATTGAGGAGATACAGTTGTCCTTAAGAAGGCTTGATGACTCTGTAAATGAAAGCGTCATACCATAATTTAGGAACCAACCTGAAAAAGCTGGTGACTGTAGTAATAAACATGAGCTACAATGCCTCCCTTAAAAGGAATCAAGTTAAAAAAGGGGGAAGAAAATGATTGTCCAGTCATTTACTGAACCCATTTATAGTAAGAGTCAATTTGTTTCTCTAGCTTTCTTTTAGTATGGAGGATAAGAATACATATAAGAAATAATTTCACTGATGACAGTACTTTTGCAATTTGATTTCAAAACCAATTTATTGTTACAATCCTTTAATTCAATGAAGAGATAAAATGTAACTTTCAATTTTCTAAGACAATGAAGGTGATGGTTATCTGTATGTGCAGGTGCCCAGGTGCTGGCAGTGGGGCTGCTGTGGACACCGTGCTGGCCCCAGATGGTTCCAGCTGGGGCCAACGGCTGCACCGCAGGGCACGGTCGGGCCCCGCAGCCAAGGTGGTGGCGCCTTGGGGGACAGCCTGGGGAAGGGAGGGCGAACACCACATGGCAAGGAGTGGTGAGGAGAACAGTGTGAGGAGTGGCCCTGAAGACACTCAGGGTAGAGGAGAAGGTGGGCAGAGGTGCCCTAGGTGCTCAAGCAGAGGCTCTGCAGCCCACAGAGACACATGATGGAGCACGTATTTCCCTACAGCCTGTGGACAGAGCCATGCTGGAGCAGGTATCCACACTGCAGCTGTGGGGGACCCTGTGCCAGAGCACATTTATTCTGAAGGAACTGTGGAAAGCCTATCATAGAGCAGCAGAAAGTTGTGAGGATGGAGCATCAGAAAGGAGCTGTTTTGGACTTATTGCAGCCCTCTCAGCCCCGTATCACTCGGGGTACAGGGGGAAGGGGAGCTGGCAATGAAGAAGTGAAGTTTCCCCTTTGAAAAGAGGGGTGGGAGGAAGGTGCCCCCTCACTATCCAAACCAATTTCAATTGGCAATAAGTTAAATTATTTTTCCCCAGGTCGAGTCTGTTTTGTCCATAACAATTAGTGGTAAGTGACCAGTGTCCTCCTCGTCTTTGTCTGAATCCATTATCTTTGTCAGCCTATTTTGTCCCCCTGTCCTGTTGAGGAGGGGGTATGAAAAAGCAATAGATAAATGGATGTTAACCATGGTTAACCTGTCACATTATCTCTTACTGCCCTTCAGTTGCAGTCAGGAATCATGACAATACAGGTTTTATGTTCTTTCCTACCTAAAAGGTAGGATTTCTCTCTTGATTTCATGTTACAGATGGTATTCTTGGAATTAATTTGTGAGCATTCTTGACCAACTTCTCAGTCATTGCAGTCAAATACATAATATAGAGTAATTAAAAAATTGAGAATCTATTGCTATTGACTAGTATTTTTTACTCAAAGATAATGAAAGCTGACATACACACACACTGAACTGTTAAAGCAGTAATATCATAAAGTGTTTCTAGTAAAATAGTGAGTGCTATTAACAATGAAGCAAGATGACATTAAATATACCATTGTTTAGCCAGTCAATCTGTTTGCTGGACTTTCCTATAAAAATAATATAGGTTAAATTCTAGCATTTGAATTACAGGGAAATGCAAATGAAATGTAATTAATAGATATTATGGAATATGGCAGACCACTCTGCTGCAAGTTTTTTGTGGCCTTTTTTAGTTTTTTGTTTGTTTGTTTTGGTGGTGGTGATTTTATTTATTTATTTATGAAGCTATATGCAGATGTAGGCCATTTGTATCATTGTATGATTCGTTTGGTATATGTCCTTCTTCCCCTCCTTCTTGATGTGAAGCCAGAGATTCTGAAGCCCAGTCATATGATTAATGGTGGGGTTTATGGAAAATATATCGTATACAGGTTATGGAGAATGTGATATGAAACATATGACTGATCTGAATGACTTCACCAAGAATTTAGGAAATTTAGGAAAACACTGAAACTACTACTTACCATATCTGAAACACTGGCTTACACATGAGAGTTTTCCAGTTTATTCACAGGTAACAGCTTTAGTGTCAGTAAAATTAGATTAAGAATAGAAGTTACTTAATTGCCTAATTATATCACTGAATGCTATTATTCATACAGCAGATAACAAATAGCATGAACTGTTTCAAGAGAAATTAAGAATGAATTATCTTTCATCTGGGTAGATTGCAAACCTGTTATCATCAGTTGCTATCAAGACTTATGGGGAATCAATTTAACTTCATATTATCACAATACAGAGAAGAATTAAATAAAACATTCATTTATGAAACTTGTCTCTTGGTAGTTATTTCATGTTAATGAGTTTATTAGCTTAAGTGCCTTTAGCATTTTGGAGTAGTAATGCAATTACAACAAACTCAGCGTTATAAGTGCCCAGCAATTTTATCAATGAGAAAAGCATTTTAAAAGTTAACGTCTTAATGATTTTAGTCATTTTGTGGGAGTCAAGAAAAAGGTGAAAATATAGCAATTGTTAATTATATGGTTGTTTTATAAATTGGATAGGAAAAAGCTTTGTTAAAAAGAAGTAATATTTGTCATTTAATAAAAATGTTTTCTTTCAATTTCTTTTCACTTCATTATATTCGAGTGTGAGATCTGCACAAAGTCTGATCACTTTAAACAATGAGAACAAATGTGACATGCAAAATATGCTCAGTCAACAGCTTATTAAACCTATTTAAGAGTGGAAACAATTGTACAGCATAAGGCTAATGGCTGTAGCTAGTTTGTAGGAAAGGAATCAGTTTCATTCCAATACTTGCAGCAAATAAATTAACTCTGATTGTAATTTAATTTGTCAATGCCATTATCTGTTGAGAAAGACAAACTTGGTAGAAATGCCAAGAAATTGAGTGTATGCTAGGTAAAGGACTAGTTCAAGGACCTAATCCAAATAAATATGGTTAAAGATGATGCAATTTCCATGTTTGTTCAGCTTCTTCAGGTTCAGGAAATATCAAGGTGGATGGTGTCATGTGTATTTGGTAGACAAAGGCTGCCTGGATTAAATACTGCTTTATTTCATGATATGAGAAGAGCATTGTGTGAAAAATAAACACAGAGATCTCCTTGGCTAGGAAAACTGGGGGTTTCTACAGCTGATATTCTTGGGGCAGACATTTTCACAGCCATACTTCCAAGTTCATGTGATGAAGAAACTGAATTTCCAACAGTCATTGCTTTTGAGATGAGAAAAACAGATAATTCAGAAAACAACAAACAAGCAAACAAAAACATGCAGAAATCTAGGCTGTGTGACAAGTTTCTTGTACCTTGGAATCATGGGCTAAAAAATGGCAGCTATAGAGAAATACTTCCTGCATGGCAAAACTTCATTAATCTCATTCTCTAAAAAGGTTTTAGGCAGAATGTTTAGGTTAATGAACTGTTGTTCTTCATCAGACAAATGTATGCTATAGAAACTCTACAGTTCGAGAATTTGGAATATGTGAAGGTCAGAGACCCTGGTTTTTAATAGAGAGCACCTACTTAACACCTGTTCCACTGGGTCCCTAGGTAATTAAGGGTTGCAAAGGTAAATTTAAAATCAGGTGACTGTAAAAATATTTTTTTTGTTGTTGTTGTTCTACTAAAGTTGTCAGATAGATTTGTGCAGTGCTAAACTGCTTGTCCTAAAAGTAATATATATATATATTTCAATATCACGAAGTGCCTGACAGTGAGGTTCCTGTAGCAAAGCTTGAGTCCCTTTTTCCAAAACAGGATTATCTACATCTACAGAATATTCTTGAATGGGGCTGGATTGACCACACCCATGAGTGGTGAAGTAGAAAATCCATTACTAGGAATCACGCTTAAGACAACCATGGTAAATGAGAAAATCACACCTATGATTAAAGGCATAGTTGTCTGTGGTTCTAAAACATTCTGCCTATAAGAAGATTGTGAAAAGTAAATTTACATCAGTATTGATCTACTGAAATAGATGCATTGATCAATGTTTTTAGTGTGGGAACAAAGCAATATGGCCAACCCCCTATACTAAAATGCAAGTTCTTCCTTTTCACTTCTAAGTTCTCAGTATATTACACCTTGTGATTGTTGTTCTTGCTCTTCCACTGGGTCATTAGCTTTGTCAGTTTAATTAAGTATTTTACTTATTTACTTATTTCCAGGAAGGCAAGGAGAACATGCAAACTTCCTCTTCAAACAGAGAATCAGGCTGGAAGGGACCCAGGGAGGTCTCTAGTCCAATAAGATCAGCTCTGACCAGGCTGCTCAGAGTGTTGTCCAATCAGACCTTGGAAAACATCCAGATATGGAGCGTGCAGGACCTGTTATACTGCCTGCCTGCCTGTCCTTATAGTAATTTTTAAACTTATATCCGGCCTGAACCTCTCTTGAATCAATTTACACCCATTGTTTCTTATCCCTCTGCCATGCACAACCGTATAGAGTCTGTCACTGTCTTCCTCATGACTTTCCCATAGATATAGAGAGGCAACTATTAGGTCTGCTTGAAGTCATGTCTTCTCCATGCTGAACAAGTAAAAGGCTGAGGAATGTTGTCTTGTTCTCCATGCTGAACAAGCCCACATTCCTCAGCCTTTTACTTACAGGACAAGTCCCCCAACCCCCAATCATCTTTGTGAGCCCTCTTCTGAATTTGTTCTAGTTTATCAGTGTCCTTTCTTATTCCAGGTGACCAAAACTGGGCAGCATATTCTAGATGGGGTCAAAAGAGTGCTGAGTAAAACAGAATAATCACTTCCTTTAAACTACTGTCTATACCTCTGTTACTACAATTAAGTCTAGATCTATTCTTTGCTGGCCATGCACTCCTGGTTTCTGTTTAGCATCCTGTTCACAAGTGCAGGACAGACTTGTAGACCTGTTCAAATGTGCTCTCCATCCAGTCTGTCCCAACTCTGTACCATTTCAGAGGGTTAATCCATTCCAAGTATGGGACTTTGTATTTATCCTTGTTGAATTTCATGGTCTGTTTCTCCAGTCTAAATGCTTTTGAATGAAGGCTCTGTCATATGAATGTCTGAATATACTGATTTTACCTCCTGCTTTGTATTACCATGTTGGGTTTATCTGACAAGTTTTGTTGTTTTTGCTTTTTCCATTTGTTTTTGTTTTGTTTTGTTTTGTTTTGTTTTTGTTTTTGTTGGGGGGGTGGGTGTAGTCTTCAGGGTTCATCTCTGTAAGAAGAGTCCTCTCTAAAAGGGACCTGTTGATGCAGTAGCTAGGAGAAAGGAGTGATAAAATGTGAGAGAAACAGCCCTGCAGACACCAAGGTCAGTGAAGAAGGAGGGGGAGAAGATGATCAGGCACTGGACCAGAAGTTCTCCTGCAGACTGTGGGGAGGCCTGTGGTGGAGCAGGCTGCCCCCCTGCAGCCCATGGGGTAAAACAGCAGATCCCCACATTGTGGCCCATGGAGGAGCCAAGGAAAGGAGGAGCCTGATGCTATACATACCATGGTCCTGAGGGAACTGGCTGATGGAGTTCTCAGGCCTCTTTCCACCATATCTGAAGTCATGGCAGTCAGGTGAAGTCCCTGGTGACTGAACAAAGGGAAACTTCCCTCCCATTTTTAAGAAGGGTAGAAAGGAGGACCCAGGGGATTAAAGACCTGTGAGCCACACTTCTGAGCCTGGAAAGATTGTGGAACAGATCCTCCTAGAAGTACTGTCAAGGCACATGCAAGACAAGGAGTTCATTCGAGACAGCCAGCATGGCTTCACCATGGGCAAATTATGCCTGAACAATCTTTTTTTTTTTTTTTTTAATTGTGGTGGTAATATGTCAGCAGGAAAAAAACATATGCAACCTTAAACAGTCATTAAAGGTGGCTATTTTCAATGTAAAAAAGGCAACTGCTTCCTTAAGGTTAAAGTCAGCATTAACAATCAAAGACCAACTTCTCACTGAAAGTTGTTTCTCAAGAAAAAAAGAGTTTTAGTGGTTTTGTTTGTTTGTTTGTTTTTCAGTGTTCACAGAAAATTAGCATATTGCTGATGAATCTAAATAAAAAGCACAATATTTTACTTTTTTTTTTTGCTCTCATGAATTATGCAATTACAGTGTGATATCTGCAAGATAGCTGGAAGTCTGCAAGACTATGCATGTGTAGACTGATATATTCAATATGCAACTAGCAGTGCTTTGAATTCTTATTTCCTCCAGCAGCTTTTTTTTTTTTCTAACAGTGCAGTTCTAGCTCTCCAGTAAACTTGCAAAGTGTTCTACTAATTTCTGTCATAGGCTTGGAAAGAATTACTGGAATATCTAAGTAAAGAAGTAGTCGCTTCACTCACAGTTCTATCCCTGTGCCTGTGGTTAAAGAAACTAGAAGTACAGCTGGTACACAACAGAATACATTTCTCTTTATTGTTAAATACTCTCTGATGGTTCTGGCCTGAGAGCGGTTTTCCAGTCCTGGGGTTTAAAATAAATATAAAATAATAATAAATAAAAATAAATCTAGTCAGCTGCAAGAGTTGATATAAGTCACTGTTTGCATACAAAGCATGAATAAGGAACCAATGGCTTTTGTTACAATTAAAAAAACTTATGCTGCTCATAATACAAATAGAGAGGGAGAGAGAAGAAAACTACTGCATCCTTTACTATGGAACTATAGGAATTGGTTTTAGTTTGGTAATTCTAAGTTACTAAAATAAAAAGACTTTCTGGAAAGAGAAGTCAAGATGCATCAACCACTCTGCAAACCAAAGGATTCATTCTACTTTAATGTGAGGGTGACAAAACACTGGAACAGATTGCCGAGAGAGGTTGTGGAGTCTCCTTCTCTGGAGATATTCAAAACCACCTAGATGTGATCCTGTGCAACGTGCTCCAGGTGACCGAGCTTGGCAGGGAGGGTTGGACTAGATGATCTCCATAGGTCCTTTCAAACCTCAACCATTCTGTGATTCTGTGATACCTCTTCACTGCAACAATGACAGCTATAATACTGCATTATTCACATTGTAATTCCCATTTCATCATATTTATTTTATGCAAACATGACTGAAAGAGGCAGGAGTTCTTTAGTACAATTTACTCTTAAGGCAAGGGAACATATCTGTTGCACTGTATTCAAGTAATATCCATTACAGTGTATCCATTATGTGTACTGTTATATTCCTTAACTATATATTTCAATTATGAGTTAAGATAAAAAATTTGTTTCTCTTTACAGATAGATAATGTCAAAGTCGAGTCTCTCTTTTTATGGAAAGGGAAAGGAAGGAGAGGGGAGGGACCTTTCTACACATTCCCCTTAAAATATCATACAAGTGTAACAGTTTTTGTTATTCATGAGATAATCCAGGCAAATATCAAGTATTTAGAATTAAGGAGTGGCAGGTTGTTTGTTTGGTTTGGCATCTGTTTTAATATGTCATGAGTAAGTTTTGTGAACAGAATGCAATAAGCTTAATGTGTACATGGTCAACACATTTAGTATTCCCACCAAGACAATAATCCAACATGGTATCCTGATTTAATCCTCAATTTATTATTTCTATTTTGCTTTTGTTTTACTGTCAGGTTTACTGAAGTAGCTGACATTCTTGCTTCACATATTCACGAAAAAGTGGAACTGCTACTATAATAGGAATTTATCTCCTGCAAGATCAGCTGTGGTCTTTGGATATAAATACCAGAAGTTTTGATAAGCAGATAAATAGTTGTCTTTTGAGTGTTGTGTGTTAAATAGTCATAATGGCTTCTTTTGTCATATCTCAAGTACTACGTATTGATTAATTTTTGTCCTGAAATCTTCTCTTGGGACTGAAATATAATTTAGTCACGGAACAGTTTTCAGTCAGTTAATATTATTATCAGTCAGTTGTAACTTCCTATGTTTTGAAATGTGAGAATGTTTGTCACAAATGTTTTCCAAAAGTCTAATGAAAATCATATGAATGGAATATGACATGATGGAAAGAATGGGCAACTCTGGGTTTTTAGTTCTTTTAGTGGGTTTCCTTGGCTTACTTAAGAATGTCCTAGTTTAAAAAAAAAAAAAAGGTTCATGTTCCTGTTTCTGAATACTTAGATTTCACGAGGTGCTGAACTTCCTTTTGACTTACCAAAAACCTTACTTAAAGAGTTTTACCATTTCAAACTTCATAGCAGTAATGTCTGCAACAGTAACTGAAGATAAAACATGTAAGTCAATTATTTGAAAAACTTGGTCTAATTAAGTTTGTAAGTATCTTCAGTCTTCTCTTCAATATCCTGTTTGACTGATTGATATTCAGAGTTTGAAGACATCTTTCTATGAAGCATTCTGTGATTCCACGATTCTATAATCTTTAGAATCTACAACGAAAGCAGAGCTCAATTAACTGTATACTATACTTATAATGTCTATAAAATACCTGAAGGGTGGGTGCAAAAAAGATGGATCTGGACTTTTTTCAGCAGTGCCCAGTGATAGGACAAGAGGAAACGGGTACAAACAGAAACACAGGAGGCTGTGTCTGAACACAGGGAAAACTTTTTTTTATGGCGGATGATTGAGAACTACCACAGTTTTAACAGAGTGGTTGCAGAGTGCCCCTTCTTGGAGATATTCAGAAGCGATCTGGACGTGGTCCTAGACAACTTCCTGCAAGTAGCTCTGCTTGAGTAGGGGCTATAGGGGGAGATGACCTCCAGAGGTCCCTTCCAACCTGAACCAGTCTATGATTCTGTGAACTCTATTGGATTGAAAGCTCTGCAGGAAACGAAGAGTAATAGTGCGAAAGGTAATATCCAGGTCAACTCAATAGCCCCCTGATTCTATGAGGAAAGAATAGCAAAATATCTTTACTTTTTTGTTAACCATTTACATTATAAGAACTATGGTTTATCAAAAGTCTTGGGCATAATACATGCAGTGCTCTTGTTACTTTTGCTGCTGTGAATGGAAGATAATGGGTTAAAGTCATAGCAAAGCTGAGGAATGCCAGCAGTAGGGGAAAATACAAAACTGAAGGGATCGGATACACAGGAAAATCATATTGCTGTCTGCCAGTCCCTCCTTTTATTATTGCTGGAACAGTTTTGTTGGCCTCACTTTACAGCTTGTTTTCTAAACCTGGAAGGCTTAAAGAAAAACTTGAAATGTCATCAATGGCATGAGTGGAGCTGTCAAAGAAGTTGCCCTCAAACCAGACACAAGTGTTGAAATGGTCTCCTGATCTCTCAGTCAGTTTTTGTCTTTGGACTTGTTCATTCACTGCAGGATTTTTATCAGAGCTCTCTTATGGAATATGAGTCTCTGACAAAAGTGTGTAGACATATCCTTCTCCTGAACAAGGAAAGTTCCAGTTGGTGTGGCACAGTGTATAAACAAACACTGAAGGAGAAGAGGCATAGTTTGGTCAGTTTGCATCGTGGGCTTCAGCACATAGCTGGATAATCTCTTTTAATAATCTCTTGTACTGTCATACCTGCAAAAGAACCAGTCCACCCCACAAATGCCTATTTAAGCCTTCTTGGTTCTCAACATACCTTTACTGCATACTTTTATTATTGCCTCCACAGTGTTTTAACAGTAAACTCATCAGGACAGAGACTCTCTGTCTTTGCTGAATGCTTACCATAATGGACAAAGATGCAAAAGATGGATTGTAAGATGTACTGTCATTAATGAGAATTTTGCTATTGTTTGAGCTGGAGCATTCAAGCTGAATATACTCAGGACAGCCATAATATTTAGAGGGTATTAAACACTGAAAAACACTAAGGGGCTTTCAAATTCTTGATGTGGCCACTTTGGGGTAGATTAGAGCTGCCACTAATGTCTGCTAAATCTGTCCTTAACATCACAACTCTGATTCAGCTGGATATTAACAAGTGAGTTTCTTAAAACAATATTTCAGTAAGATAGAAAGTTCTAGACTAAAAGGCTTAATCCTGGCAATAGGCTTAATAAGTAATTAAAAATTATAAATAAATTATATGCACATATAAAATATATAAATAAAAATAGAAATATATACATAGAAATATATAAATGAAAGTAATTAAAAAGGCTTAATACTGGCAAGCAATCTACAAAATTCCAAGTAGTACCTAAAGTCCTGCATTATGTTACATGCTCTCCTTTTGATGTTACTTGAAGACTACTTGTTAAAGTACCTATTTTGCTACTTTAAGAGGGAGAAGGAAGACTCCTGAATGTCTTTTGAGAGTTTTACTGTGCTTAGATCTGATCTAAAAAAAATTATAGAAAAACAGTTCTCAAGGAACATACCTTGACAAGTTATCTATCACACCTATTTGCTTAAATGCAAGTTAAATGATATGTAGTTTCCACTAGTTTTTTGTTTAACTTATTTTTCAGATTACTCAGTCTTCACAGATATGTAAAATTCTCAGTATCTTATTAACGGCATACAGGAAAACACACTTTATGCAGAGCCAAGAATTTCTTGTTAGCATACAGAAAAACCATAATAACACAACCAAAACTCAAAACTTGTTATTAATCCAGTTACAATAATACTAACAATACAGTCAAAAATAATACAAAAAACAATCTCATTAATAGCGCCTATTAATAGTGCAAGAGAACTTGCTAATACTGACACCTTTTCTCTGATGTTAAGCTCACTTTTTCAATGTCTCTTTGGCTTTGAAAGCTAGCAGTTTGTCTTCCTCAAGAAGCCCAGGGCAGGGAGGTTACAAAAACCACGAAGACCTTTGCCAGGAGTAGTATCATGGGGTTTCATTCCTCTTTTATTTTGGGGATGCTTGGGGCTATTTTTTATACATTTTCCCACGGCAAGTGTAGTGCTTAGCTGCTGGCTGGAGTCAACCTACTATAGTCCTTTTCAGTACCCCAAATGGGACCGTTAAAAAGTGATTGAGTATTTGAGTATTGCTGATTAAGAATCTCAAATTAACAAATAAGCTGATGGATGGGAACCAGGGGCAGTCGCTGTGATATTGCTGTTGGTGCAGTGTCATGATAACAATTTGCACCTGCTGTTCTTTGACACACAGCAACCCCACAACAGAAGGATCATCTGAGAGGCTGGGAAAGGTAGACCACTGCTTAATATTCTCTCTATCCACAGTGGCTACACCAGAAGTCCACTACTACTTTCTTGGAAGACCTCTTGGTAAGGTCTTTAAGGTACCTTCTTCTGAGACAGTGTGTGCCAAGGACTGGTACTTTCATGTTTGGCACAATAAGATGCTTCTGCCACTTTTCCACTCATAGGTTTAACCCAGCCTCTAACACAGACAACATCTGTGAATACCATGTCACTGAGGGGTATAAAAGGATATTTTTTTATAAGTAATATAAAAACTTTAAATCTCATTCATACGTCATGGTTATTGGCTCGTGCATTGTGGAGTTTAGCTACTTCAGAGCAAAAAAAATAACAGGAGGAATGTAATAAGAAAATTATTTTCCTTTATGGTTAGAACAAGAACAAAATCAAAGTCTTAGAAGTTGTTACAAGCTTGTATAGAAGGACTGAAACTGTATCTGGAAGACCTTGAAACATCCTAGTGTTTCTGAAAACATTTAGAAAATGAAAAATGTCTTTCTTCTGCCTTAATTCTGGGGAGAAGTATGGACAATTTGTCTCTTTCTTAAGCTTTGCCATAAAAATGATACCTACTTTTATCAGTCTTCTAAGCTGTATGTGGGTATTCTTGTAAGTCCTGAAGTACAGGGAAGGAAATTTAAAAAAATTCTTATCTTTTCCTCTGCAGTTGTTTAAACTTTTTGAAGCTTTGGGGTTGGATTAGAAAAATGTCTAATTACTTCATTTCATCATCCAGCTTTTCTTCTGGTTTTCTCAGATTTTCAGGTGTTTGTTCATATGGGAATGAGATGATAATTTTGAATATTGTCATAATGTTCTTACAAAGTTCCAGTTCAATTTGTGGATCCTTAGAGTGGGTATGCAAATACCTTGGTAAGTTTTATGTAGCTAGATTGCTGTTACAGGATGTACAAAATTGTTTTTCTTGGTTATATTTAGTGAGCCCAATAGAAGTAGTCTAGGATTTGCTGGTCACCAATGCATTTAGGATATATGCTATACTGTATACATACAGAAATTTATGCTGGATCTCATACTGGAAGTTGAAGCGATGACTGTTACCGATAATTTGACTGTTGCAGGCCCTTCTAGGCTGGTGGAACAGAATCACTTAGCAATGTTCTCAGTCTGCCCGAAAATACATTGAGAAGTAGCTTGAAAATTAGATGATCTTCGTTCAGATTAGAGGGTTTGGATGCTGTGAATCCCTGTCTTTCATCTTTTTTTTTCCATAAGCATGAGCTATTGAGCAAAAATATAATGTTCATCATGGGTGCCGGGGGGAAATCTACAAATAAATAAAGAAGTTTTTTTTTCTTTTTTTTCTTTTTTCTTTCTTTTTTCTTTTTTTTTCCTAGCAGGAACAATATAATTAATTGGGATCCAATTAGTGATTTATTTCTGTAAAGATCAAAACTATTCTGTCAGAAAATTCACTGTGCTTGACTTATGGAGCTTATTAAAAATTGTTTCTGAAATGTATTTAGTGTTTTGAATTGAATGTTGTGATTGTTTGTTTGTTTGTTTGTTTGTTTTTCTCATATTTAGGAAACATTCTATCTTCTAGACCAGACATCTGTGCACAGTACATTGCAAATACAACCTGGAAACATCCATAAATGTATGTGAATCAAGGTTAGATTCTCCTTTGGCATTTTGATATTCTCCTTTGATATTTTATTATATTGCAAAATAAATAGATTTTCTTTTCCTACATTCTAAACTGATTTTGACAATTTCTTTTTTTCTTTCTTTTTTTTTTTTCCATTCAAATATTATACCCATAATATCTGTGGCTATTATCCACAGATGAAATTAATATTAAATAGCTTTTATTCTGTTCAAATTTCTTTATTCTAGAAATATTTTGGGGTGTAAATTAATATCATAAATATAGAGCACTTCATAGAATCACAGAATGGTTGAGGTTGGAAGGGACTTCTAAAGATCATGTAGTCCAACCCCCCTGCCAAGCAGGATCACCGAGAGCACATTGCATGGGATGTCATCCAGGTGTGTTTTGAAAATCTCTAAAGAAGGAAACTGCAATCTGTTCCAGTGCTCTGTCACCCTCAAAGTAAAGAGGTGCCCTCTCATAGTCTTTAGGTCTACTCTTTTCAATGTTTCAAATTATGGCTTCTACTTCTCTAGAGAATCCCTATTCTAGAGAATAGAGAAAGCTTCTGCTTACTCTAGAGAATTCCTAAAGCTCCTTTCTGTTTTTTGAAACTGTTTTCCTATAAGTTTTCAGACTTTATTTCAATTCAGATACATTTATCTCATTCAGTTAATTTTCAAACAGATGAACTTTAAGTGTTTTCTTTAAAATATTCAATAGTCTAATAAGCGCTTTCTTTAAAGTAGTCATCAATACACTAATAATAACATGAATTCTTGTACAGACTTTGTCATCATGTTTCTTTATTTTTTCTGAATTGAACAATATTCTGAGCAAGATCTTGAGGGGAAAAAGAACTTGCATATTTTTTTTTTTTAGAGCTGTATCTCCTGGGAATACCTTTTACTCCATTCTCAGTAGAATGGAACAGTTTTCTTCTCTCTGTCTAGACCTTCAGGTTTACTTATCAGAGTGTTACTTGATAAATTTCCTCTGGTTTTGTTGTTGCCTAGATTCAGGAACTAGACATAGATCTTTGGGTAATGCTCAGCTCTAAAATCATTATTGTTACAGTAGCAAAAAAGGTTTTTTGAAGAATTCAGATTTCTTTTACTACCAAATAGGAACACTTTTCACTTCATTTATTGGAAAAATAATAGGAATATTTACATGCATTAAAGTTGTATGTATGCATATGTTTTTGTATCAATATATTTAAAGCAAGTATGCTAAGACCTGTACAAAGTAGCATGAGGAAAAATACAATAATACAAATTGTACACAGACAAAATGTTGTTTCTTCATTAGGAATGAATGCAATGCTCCCCTGTACCATAGAATCACAGAATCATTAAGCTTGGAAAAGACCTCCAAGATCATCTGGTCCAATCATCACCCTACCACCAACATCACCCACTAAACCGTGTTCCTAAGCACCATGTCCAACATTTTCTTAAACATCCCCAGGGACAGTGACTCCATCGACTCCATCACCTCCCCGGGAAGCCCGTTCCAATGCCTGACTACTCTTTCTGAGAAGAAATGTCTCCTAATTTCTAAACTAAACCTCCCTTCATGTAACTTGAGGCCATCTTCTCTAGTCCTATCATTAGTTATTTGTAAGAAGAGGCGGACCCCAGCTCCCCGCCACTTCCTTTCAGGTAGTTATAGAGAGCAATAAGGTCACCCCTGAACCTCCTCTTCTCCAGACTAAACAGCTACAGTTCCCTCAGCCGTTCCTCGTAAGACTTGTGTTCCAGGCCCTTCACCACTTTTGTAGCCCTTCTTTGGACATGCTTCAGGGCCTCGATGTCTTTCTTGTAGTGAGAGGCCTAAAACTGAACACAGTACTTGAGGTATGGCCTCACCAGAGCAGAGTACAGGGGAACAATCAGCTCCCTGGTCCTGCTGGCTACATTATTCTTGATACAAGCCAGGATGCCGTTGGCCTTCTTGGCCACCTGGGCACACTGGTGGCTCATATTCATCTGAGCATTGACCAACACCCCCAGATCCTTTTCTTCTGCACTGCTTTCGAGCCACTCCCCCCCAAGTCCATAGTGCTGCATGGGGTTGTTGTGGCCAAAGCATAAAAGCTAAATTATTTATAGCATTCACAGAATCACAGAATCGTCTAGGTTGGAAGAGACCTCCAAGATCATCTAGTCCAACCTCTGTCCTAACACTAACAAGTCCTACACTAAACAATATCACTAAGGGCTACATCTAAATGTCTTTTAAAGACCTCCAGGGATGGTGACTCAACCACCTCCCTGGGCAGTCCATTCCAGTGCCTAACAACCCTTTCAATAAAGAAGTTCTTCCTAACATCCAACCTAAACCTCCCCTGACACAACTTTAGCCCATTCCCCCTCGTCCTGTCACCAGGCACGTGGGAGAATAGACCAACCCCCACCTCTCTACAGCCTCCTTTAAGGTACCTATAGAGAGCGATGAGGTCTCCCCTGAGCCTCCTCTTCTCCAGGCTAAACAATCTCAGCTCCCTCAGCCACTCCTCGTAAGACTTGTTCTCCAGACCCCTCACCAGCTTCGTTGCCCTTCTCTGGACTCTAAAATTAATTATATAGGAAATTTATTAATTTATTAATTTATTAATTATATAGGAAATTTTTGCCATTTTAAAAGTTATTCCTAGACTATGACATCAACTATTACAGATTATTTCTACGGGGAAATAAGCGATATTAACATTTTTTTTTTTAATTGCCTATTTTTTTTTAAATTTTCTGTAGGTCCTGGAAGCCATAGTTCTGTTAGTTTTTAATATGCTCCATGTGGCTTTGTAATAATCGGTTTAGCTTTCCTTCCAAAAAGCATTCATTCTAAAAAGATAAATGGATTAAAGGTAGGGAACAGAAAACATGTACGTATGCTCCCTTTCTTGCTCTTCCAAGATTTCTTTCTAATCTGACTTTCCACAAACTGCTGAATTCTTTGTGATAATTAGTAGTATAGAATATAGAGAGACTACTGTGGAATAACTAATAAGAAACCAGGTTTTCCTAAACTTTTTTTTGTCTCTGTAATTCTGCCAGTTTTTACCCTTTACAAGTTCAGTTCATCTATGGCAGTCTAAATTAAAAACTTAGTTGGCACCAGGTCATAAAAGTATGATTAATTAAAATTTCTACTTCACCATCTTTGACGTGGCTACACTGATTTTGGATTTTGCTTTCTATTTTATGAAAAGAACCTGAGGGTTTATCTACTCTTTTTCTAAGTTATACAAGGAATCTCAAATGTTTTAGGTCTAGGGATCATTCCTGACATTCATAACTAATAACTAACTTGCTGAAAGGTCACTCATGGAATCCACTGTGGTAATGGCTGAAACACCTGTTCTCTAGTCACTGCCCCGTCCTTGCAGTGTCTCTGACCTTGAAAATAAAATTAGACACAACTGAAAAATATGGGTTTACTCATCCTTTTTTTTTTTTTTTTTGAAAGGGTTAGTGTTGAAGGATGGCCTTTTAGCCAAGAGTATCTTTTTCAGTGTTTTATGTTGTACTATCTCTTCTTAAATAATTCATTGACAAATAATCTTCCAGTAAAATTATTTTATCTTTTCCCCTATTTCCATAGAAAACCATCAGTGTCTCACACGTCATATTACTTTGTATCTGAACTGAACCATAAATTTCCTAAAGCAGACATTATTTTTGAACCCTATTATTTCTCAGTATTCCCCAGAATTGTTCAATAATTCTCTTGAAAAACAAAATAAAACAAAAAAAAAAAGCAATAACAGAAAACTTGCTTTACAAGTTTCAATATTTCCTAAAAATAATTTATATTGTAGCCATCCTCTTTTACAAGCTTCAATTTTTTAAATTTATAATTTAGAATTTTTACAAAACTTCATTTTACTGGATTGGTTATGTAGATGTAAATCTGTGTGTGTAGGGGGAAGTGCTATTTATATGGTTCTGTTTTGTACAATTTGTAAACATGAGTTAATAGGACTTCCTTGGCAAAGGCAGTTTTTCAAGTTTTTGTTTTGCTTGATTTGCCATCTGTACTTGTTCACACTCCAGTGCATTCTGCCTCTAATTAGGGCATAGATAACAGAAAGAGAATTGAAGAATATGAGGGGAGAAAATGAATATCAGGATGGGATATGATGCTTAGCTTAAAATCCACAAAAACTAGTTAAAAATTAATTGGTGTTATCATGAGCATGTACTAAAAAACTGTACTTGTACATTTTCTCTGAAACGCACTTGCCCTCTTCTATTCTTAACCTAAAAGTAGACATCAGACAGGCTAAATTCCACACCTCTCTGCATAGTTTGAGTGTCTTTTCATAATGTAAACCATTTCAAAATTTGGCCTATTTTTTTTTCCTGTAAGTTTTTTAAGTTATGCTGTTTTAAGATTGAAAATAACTAAAACCGTACTTATTTTGACAGCACTTCTCTATATGAATCTGATAGCTTGTGTTTGCTTTTTAACATGCATAAGTAATTTTTGAAATGTAACATTTGTTTTCTCTGTCTCTTGCTCTGTACATATCTACACACAAGCACATTTATGCGTGTGCATATTTATTTCTATATCTATATATGGAATGGAACTAATGTCCATAAACAATCTTTTCATTACTTGAGCAGCTGAGTCTTCAAAGTGTCTCTTTCAGAACTGTCTAATGAATGATGAATGGTTAAAAGGCTGTATGTTGTCATGAATGTATTAATCTTCAACATTCCAGTTCCATGTTCCATGTATCGGAAGTAGAGCTGGCAAACACTTGCTGTTGAACCCTTTAAGGATCTATGTACTCAATCTCCCTGTTCTAGTGTATAGTATTGCACAGTTTAGGTGAATCTTAGTCTCGTTTAGTCTCGTCCTCCTTTCCTCCCTGTGGTAACTTTTGCATTTTTTATTTTACGAAATTGATACCTGCAGTTACATAATAATAATAATAAAAAGCAAAACAACAACAACAACAACAACAAAAATACATTACAATACAAAATACAAGGGAACGTATCAAAATTAACCAGACTGCTTCCTTCATAAACAACGTGCCTAGGCATTTGTTTTGAACAGCATTAGAGCAGTCAAGATAAACTTAAATCTCAACTTTTACTTTTAGTAACAATCAGTAACATAACTTGGCTTCCAGGCAAGGTTTATATTCTGTCTTCTGTCCTCTTGTTTCTGAAATGCAGTACAGTAATTCTGTGTGTGTGTGTATATATGTATATATATATATATATATATAACAATTAGAAACACACCCTTGTGTTGGAAAACATAATCAAAAAGAGTATGACAATTTTAAGAAAAACAGATATTATGTCATGCATCCTGACTACACTGAATCCTCTCAAATCATAACATAGCCAGGTGTAAGTTTCATATCTGCTTATTGACCTGTGCATGGAATCATAGAATCATGATTTGAGTTTGGTTAAGAAGGGACCTTAAAGATCATCTAGTTCCAACCACCCTGCCATGGGCAGGGACACCTCCCATTTCCTTTGTGTCCCATCCAACCTGGCCTTGGAACACTTCCAGGGATGGGGCACGCACGACCTCTGGGCAACCTGTTCCAGTGCCTCACCACCTTCTGGGTAAATAATTTCTTCCTCATATCTAATCTAAACCTGCCCTCTTTTAGTTTAAAGCCATTACTCCTGGTCCTATCACTGCACTCCCTGACAAAAAGTCCTTTCTCAGCTTTCCTGTAGGTCCCCTGGAAGGCCACTATAAGGTCTCCCCAGAGCCTTCTCTTCTCTAGGCTGACCAACCACAACTCCCTCAGCCTGTCTTCACAGGAGAGGTTCTCCAGCCCCTTGATCATCTTTGTGGCTCTTGTTCTAATATGTCATGTAGATACATTTTCTGATGCATATGGCTTTTACTATTCACTGTTTCTTCTGTAAGTGTATGTCACTGTTTTGAGTCTTTATTATTATTATTATTTAATCTTTTTTTTTTTTTTCTTCCTGTCAAGGGAAATTCAAGGAAATGGGATGAAATCATAATCATATTATTTAATGAGCTGAAAATATTGAAAACCTTGGCAACACTTTTGACAGCCACAGAATGAAAATAATATCTTTGTCATCTTGGTTAAAGCTTTCCCGCAGCTTGTTTTCCTAAAGCGCACTCTGCATTGTTTGTGATCTATATAGAAATACAGCATGGAATTTTTACCTCCAGGCTTGTTTCATATACAGAAAGATATATGATAAATTGCTGGGAAGAAAATGTCTCTAGTCATATAAAATAAATGTGAAATACAGAGTTTTCAGGATGGATAAAGTAATCAGGATTCTTCAGTACATGACATAATTTATATAGGAATTAATTTCAAGAGCTGAATAATCTAAACACTGCTTAAATCGTAAGAGTCTATGGATTTTGGAGAGTATTGGTTTACAGCCACTGAAAAAATTACAACACTCACTTGAAGATAGCTAGAGTCATAGTCCAAGGTAATCATATCAAGGTATGAAATCTACTTCTCAAGGATCCATTGTCATAATAAAAATTCTGGAGTATTTGTTTTATCCTATGAATGCCATGATCCAGCTTTATGATGGAACCACCTGCAGCAGGTCCCCAGAATCTAAACGGATTCTTAATAGAACAATTAGAGAAGTCACACTATTACAACACAGATCAGATAGAACAATACTGAGGAAGGCTGGAGCCCAGTGTAAAGAAATTCACTTGACCTTTTACAAGGAGTAGATTTTACTAATTCCCTTTTAAGTGGTTTTGTTCATTAAATCATCTTTGAAACTTTGCACAAAAGCATGCTGTAAAAATCAGTTCAACAAATTTCTCCCACATTATGCTTCTGTTCTGGAAAGCACCACAAAACAAACAAAGACAAAAATATAACAGAACAAGCACCTTTCCTAGACTACTTTGACTAAATTCAATATAGGTTATTGATATCTGTCAAGATACAGACATTTGTCTTATCTTAGTTCTTTCTTTTTTTAACTCAAAAAGATTTCGTGCAATTTGAAGAAAAGCTGAATTAAAAAAGAGAACCCCAGACAAGGTCCTAGTGATCAAACGGGTACAATGATCAGCCTGAATGTATTTCTGCCATGATCATTCACCAAAGGAATTATTTCAAATACTGTTCCCAAATTAGCAGAAAGGAGAGAAAAACTGTCCCCTTCTCCACTACTTTGATTTAGGTATAAATGTGCAAACAAGTTTTAAATAAATATCTTGATTGCTTCAAGAAGGAAAGCTGATTTTTAAGTAAAATAAACTTTTTGACATATTAATTACAAAATCCTATTGTACCTCAAGTGTGTGGTTAACCTAAATCAATATCGGGGAAAAAAAAAGAGAGAGAGAGAGAGAGAGAGAGAGAGAGAGAGAAACTGCCTGTGCAGCAGCTCTGTGCTCATCTTTTTGGTTAAAAGGAGTAACAATTCTGAGGTACAGAGTAAAAGAAAGACAGTGCAGAAGGCAGGATTAGAGGAGATGGAAGCTGAATTTATTGCAGCAGGATCTAAAGACAAATCAAATTTCAGGGGTACCAGTTCTCACAAATCTATTCCTGCCTTTTCAGGGTAAGAATTCTGTCAGTAATGAAAACATATTGGAGTATCTTGTGCTTGTTTGTTTGTTTTGTCTGTGTTAGCATATTCCTTTAAAAACCAGGAGAGAAGCTATTGGAAGGTGTTTTCTTGTTGTTGTTATTGTTTGTTGGTTTTGTTTTATTTTTATTTATTTTTTTCCTCCAATTTTGTTCTATAGTGGTCTTTATGCTCTGAAAGCCATTGTCTTCAGACTCTTACCACTTTCCTGGAAGCAGGGGTGGAAGTGCTCAGCTGGGCAATGGGAACATGGTTCTTGCATTCAGCACTGTTTTGCTTACTGTATGTCTAAGAAAACTGATTTCAGTGTGCTGATGGAAGGAGGCTAAAGTTTCTGTAAAGGTTTACATTTGCTAATATTTTCATTGCCCTGTATTCCTTTATCACATTGTCTGTTTCTCTTGAGGCTCTGGTCCATAAAAGATCATGTATGTTCTGTCAGAAGCAATATATTGCATATCAGATGAGCATTCAGCTTCTAAACTGTAATGCATGCTTGCTCTAATGACAGAAATAATAGGTATTGCAGTCAGTTCAGTAAAGGCACTTGTGTAGTCAATACCCCAAATCATCATCTTTCAGTCTTACTGAACATCTAAAAACATGCTTGTTTTTTTTTTTTCTTCATATATCCAGTGCCAGTGTCTTTACTTCTTTTAAAAACAACTTGAAAATATAGCTTTTAAACACCTGAGTGTATTTAAAATACATCTTTTGAAACAGATCTTTTACATTTTTAATAATGCAGCAGAGATCTGAACACCTAAATAACTCCAGTAAAGAAGGTTTTCCTTTATGTAAGAATTTAATACTTGGTTTTTACAAAGGTGTAGTGGGTTTACGTGGCAAGGTTTTGGTAGCAGGGGGCCATAGGGGTGGCTTCTGTGAGAAGGATCTAGAAGCTGCCCCATGTTTGGTAACGGCCCCACTGCTGACCAGAGCTGAGCCAATAAGTGATGTTGCTTTGCGCCTCTGTGAGAGCATATTTAAGACAGGAAAAAAAAATTGCTGCACCACACAGCAGCTCCGAGAGTGAGTGGAGTGAGGAACGGCCTTGCAGGTGGCAAGGTCAGTGAAGGAGGGGGAGAGGTGCTCCAGGTGCCGGAGCAGAAGTCACCTGCGGCCTGTGGTGAGGACCATGGTGGAGCAGGCTGTCCCCCTGCAGTCCACGGAGTACCATGGTGGAGCAGGGTTCCACCCTGCAGCCCATGGAGGAGACCACGGTGGAGCAGGTGGACCTGTACCGATGGAGGCTGCGGCCTGTTGAATACCCCTGCTGGAGCAGATTCCAGGCCGGACCTGTAGCCCATGGAGAGGAGACCACGCAGGAGCAGGTGACCTGGCAGGAGCTGCTGCCCGTGGGGGATCCAGGTTGGAGCAGTTCGCTCCTGAGGGATTGACCCTGTGGTACGGACCCATATCTGGAGCAGTTCTTGAAGAGTTGCTGCCTGTGGGCAGCCCACGCCAGATCAGTTCACCAGGGACTGCATCCCGTGGGAGGGACCCCACAGGACAGGGGACAAGAGTGACCGAGAAGGAGCTGCAGAGAGGAAGCGCTATAGACTGACCATAACCCCCATTCACCCGCGCCGCTCGGGGGGAGGAGGTGGAAGAGGGTGGATGGGGGGGAAGGTGCTTTTGGTTTCTTTCCTTTGTTTCTCACTTCTCTAGCTTGTTAGTAATAGGCAATAAATCTTACTATCTCCCTATGCTGAGACTGTTTTGCCCATCACAATAATTACTGTGTGATCTCCCTGTCCTTATCTCAACCCTTGAGCCCTTTTCATCGTATTTTCTCCCTGTTCCTCTTTGAGGAGGGGGAGTGAGAGAGCGGTTGTGGTGGAGCTCGGCCGCCCACCCGAGTAAAACCACCACAAAAGACCAGTCAAAGTAGCCTGTAATATGAGGATGACTTTCTATGAGTGCTGGTGTTATGCTTAGGAAACTTGTGTTAGGTAAGGAGATCATTCCAGTTTCTATTCTACATCAAGTGCATGCACTTCTCTGACAGGCTCTTCTTGTGCTTATGCCTCAACTTTAGGGTATAACTTCTCATGTCAAAAGAAAAGTCAACCAGCTCAGAGTGTTAAGCTGTTGGGGATGACTGTTCCAGTCATGCTTGAGTCAAAGGCACAACCAAACCAGCCTGCCCTGCACTGCCTATATGGTCCCTACAAATACCGCTGAAGTAAGGTCAAGTCCCTGGTAAATGTATGAGTCTCCAGACCTGCATATCTGGACTAGCAGCCAAGAGAGAAAGAAGCAAGCAGTAGGATGATGATTAGGTAATTCAGGGTTGGGTTCAGCTTAAAACTTAAGCTAACATGATTGTGAGGATGATGTCCATCATTTCATCGGGGATTTTATCCTGCATCTGATAGACTGTAAAAATAAATATTTTACCAATGCTAAAATATGTGTTTCTGATTTAAAAAGTTTTATCTTACTAATACAAGAAGAAAAAAAAAAAAGAGAGGGTTTTATATTACCCCATCAAAAATACACTTGAAAAGGTTCTTGACATCTTATATTTGTTTAACTAAATTTTATAAATAATTCACCTTTATGGCAAATTAATGTTTTTTTTTTTCCTGATATTTCTTATATTTCTGGGAAAAAAAAAAGAAAAACAGTGATTTATGGCTGGAATAGCATTACTGCATCGAGTCATGTAAAGCTTTGCTATTAAGAAATATGATACAGTATTCTTTTTTTTTTTAATGAGAATTATTCATGTTCATCTCGTATGAACACAGGCCTTATAGAAAAGGTTTTGTGCATTATAAACCAAATAAAAACGAACCAACTTACCTCACTTTTTACATGGGGTTTGTATTTGTGGAATAAATTAACACAGCTTTTAAAACATAATTGTTTTCATCTTTCATGTTCAAACTCCAATAATTTGTATAGATGAATTTGTCATCACTTCCAATTTCTATTCAGACAGTTGTCACTGTGTATATTTTCTAGATGAGTAGTTGGTTTTATCTTCAACAAAAGTTGCTACAGCGAAGATGCCACAGCAAGTGAGTAGAACCAGAACCATTCAACAATGTAGAACAAATGATATAGTAAAAGACTAGGTGTCTGAGGGATTATCTTCCTCCTCTCATCAAAAAGATATTTTGTGTTTAAGCTAACATGAGGACCCAAACTGTGCAAACATATTCAGTCACTGAGGTTACTGGGAAAGCAAATGTTGTAAAGGTGCTCTTTTTTGTTATGGAGTCACATTCTGTGAAAATGTTGGCTCTGTTTAGGGGATTATCTGTCTGATGGCCATGCAGACATCTCTAATATCTCTACAAATATCTTAAATATCTCAAATATCTCTACAAATCCAAGCATGTGGATCTTTCTGTGGGAAAGATTAATTCAATGGTATCAGTATAGGTATCCAAGAAGGTAAATCTACTGTGTTCATCTCTTTTTAGGTTGTAGGCAAGATCTGTTATTTCTAATTTTTTTATTTTTTTATTTTTATTTTTTCTGTAGCTCACACTGGCACTCTTTCTATTTCATTCTATTAAGTTGCTTCCTTTTCTAACTTTTTAAATTCTGATACAGGCCTCAAAAGGATACATAAACTATTTATTTAGGAGAAAAATGTATATATTTTTTTCTCTATGACCTTTTCAAACAATCAAAACAATACCATATCTGTTTATTACTAAGAAACTGAAACTCCTGTAAATTATAGAATTTTAAGGTAAATGATGCTTGAAGAGCATAGTTGTACATTATACTGTAAATATCAGTAAATTACTACAAGTGCTCTAAGTCCCATTAAGTCTTTTTTGTATATTGGAGTATCAAAAAATTCTGAAAACTTCGGAGGCGTAAGTGTGTATAAGGAAAAAATACAGTAGTTGCTTAATGTATTGAGCAATGAGTCAATTTATTTTGTATTATTTATTCTGTAAATTGACAGGAATTACCCAAAAATTACATAATAAAAGTATGGTCCACATTTTTTAGCAATATATAATCTTTTATTGTTAAAATGAGGGAGGAGAGATACACTAGCAAGAGACTAATAAACTATTTATTTCATATTGATCTTTGAACCATTGAAATAGAACCTAGAATTCTAGACAAGGAGTTAGCAGAAAAGGTAGTGATAAAATTGGCAAAGCATTTTGTGCTTGTGAGTCTTATTTAGATATAAATCAGTCTTTGACCACACTTTTTGTAACACCTTTTCAATCATGTCAGATGAACTGATTTCTGCAAGCCTGTAACATTTTGTCTTTCTTTGAGTTGTGATGCATAAACAGGAGTCATCTTTTTTTTTTTTTTTTTTTTGAGATTGTTTGGTCAATCAAAACTAAGTGTCTCTTAAAAACCAAGCAGTCAAGTTCAATCAACCTTGAATTAGATGATGTTTAATGCACTAGTCAAGCAATAAAGTCATATTCAGGGTCTTCATGCTATAGGCCTTTCACAATACCTATAATACATACAAGACCTATAGATCTTTCACAATATCTCCTCTTCTCTGTTGCTGACTCCTACACCCACTGCAATAAAAGAATAATAACAGAGAAGAAAGGATTCTTTATTCTTTCTTTGGTAACATCTAAGATCACAAATGTTGAGGTGACATCATGTTATATAAATACACAATAAAAACAAAACAAAACAAAACAGAAACTCTTATAGTGTGCTGGGTCTGGCTGGGATGGAGTTGACTTTCCCTGTAGCAGCCCATACAGCTGTGCTCTTCACTTGTAGCTAGAACAGGACTGGTATCACACCAGTGTTGTGTCTATTGCTGCACAATACTGACACCGCATAACTCCCTCCAAGCCCCCCAGAGCCAGCAGGCTGGGGATAGGCAAGTGATGGTGAGGGGACATCACCAGGGCAGCTGACCTAAACTGACCAAAGGGATATTCCATACCATGTGTCACACTCTGCAAGAAAAGGTGAGAAAGTGGAAATAGAGGGGGGTGCTCTCGTTGTGGAAGTGTCTGTCCTCCTGAACAACTACTATGTATATTGAGGCCCTGCTTCCCAGGATGTGGCCGAACATCACCCATTGATGGGAAGTAGAGATTAACTGCTTTTTTTTTTCTTTTTTTTTTTTCCTTCTTCTCTCTCTGTGCTTCTACGAGGCCTTTGCTGAAGCAGTACAACTTCCTTCTCCAAGTGGTGGAGGAGCCAATGAAGAGAGGTGCCAAAATGGACCTCATTCTCACTAACAAGGAGGGGCTGGTGGGGAATCTGAAGCTCAAGGGCAGCCTTGACAACAGTGACCATGAAATGGTTCAGTTTAGGATCCCGAGGACAGTGAGGAGGTAGCACAGCAAGCTCACTATACTGGATTCTGGGAGATGTGACTTTGCCCTCTTCAGGGATCTGCTCTGTAGAGTACCATGGGACAAACCCTGGACAGAAGAGAGGCCCAAGAAAGCTGGTTAATATTCAAAGATCACTTCCTCCAAACTCAGGAGCAACGCATTCCAACAAAGGGGAAGTTTGTGAAAAAGACGCCAGGAGGTCTGCATCAACAAGGAGCTCCTGTCCAAACTGAAGGAGAAAAACAAGGCCTACGGAAGGTGAAAGAAAGGAAAGATAGCCTGGGAGGGATACAGAGACAATGTCAGAGCATCCGGGGGTCAGGTTAGGAAAGCTAAAGCCCTGTTAGGATTAAATTTGGCCAGAGACATCAAGAGCAACAAGAAAGGCTTCTACATCAGTGGTAAAATGAAGACTAGGGAAAATGTGGGCCCTCTCCAGAAGGAAATGGGAGACCTGGTCATCTGGCATATGGAGAAGGCTGAAGTACTCAATGACATTTTTGCCTTAGTCTTCACCAGCAAAAGCACTAGCCACATGTCTATACTGGGTCTGTCTGGGATGGAGTTAACCCCCTGCAGTGGCCCATGTAGTGTTGTGATCTGCATTTGTAGCTAGAACAGCATTGGTATCACAACGATGTTTTGCCTATTGCCGACAAATTCTGGCACAGCATACAGACTCTCTCTAAAACTCCCCAGAGCCAGTAGGTTGGGGATGAGCAATAAGTGGGGAGAGGACATCACCTGGTCCTGCTGGCTACACTATTCCTGATACAAGCCAGGATGCTGTTGGCCTTCTTGGCCACCTGAGCATCAGTACAGACCTGGTGATAAATGGATTGAGAGCAGCGCTGTGAAGGATGGGGGGGGGGGGGTTGTTGGTCAATGAGAAGTTCAATGTGTGCCGGCAATGTGTGCTTGCAGGCCAGAAAGCCAACCATATCCTGGACTGCATCAAAAGAAGCGTGGCCAGCAGGGCAAGAGAGGTGATTCTCCTCCTCTACCCTGCCCTTGTGAGAACCCACCAGTAGTATTGTGTTCAGCTCTGGGACCCTTGGCACAAGAAGGACATGGAAGTATTAGAACGAGTCCAGAAGAAGGCCACAGACATCATCAAGGGGTTGGAGCACCTCTCCTATGAAGACAGGCTGAGCGAGTTTGCGTTATTCAGCTTGGAGAAAAGAAGGTTGCAGGGAGACTTTACAGTGGCCTTCTAGTACCTAAAGAGGTACTATGCAGTGATATGACAAGGAATAATGGTTTTAATTGAAAAAAGGGTAGATTTAGATTAGATATAAAGAAGAAATTCTTTACTGTGAGGGTGGTGAGGCACTGGAACAGGTTGCCCAGAAATTTTTGGGTTACCCCTTTCTGGAAGTGTTCAAGACCAGGCTGGATGGGGCTTTGAGCAACCTGGTCTAGTGGAAGGTTCCCAACCCATGGCAGGAGTGTTGGAACCAGATGTTCTTTAACGTCCCTTCCAGCCCAAACCATTCCATGACTCTATGACTCTGTTAATTAATTTATTTATTTATTTTATTGAATGTTTACCCTTGAAACACAAGAACAATACCCTTGAATAACCAGAACATGAATAAAATTTCACCAAATACTTAAAAATATCTCCAGTCTCCTTAAGTAGAGATAAAGATAATTTTTTTGCAAACATCAGCATGGTTGAGACCTCTGTGTTGGCCATGTAATCCAGATATCCTAATTATGATTTACATTCGTTACATGTGAATGTATTAACCAACAGAGAGCTAAAGTAGATTGCAATTAAAACCCCTTTTATAAAAGCATTTGATGTAATTAGAACAGTTCATTGATTGAAAATGCTTTACAGATCATAGGGTAGCTATGTTTAAAATTTTAATTAGTTGAATCTGCACACAGCATGGTTCTTTCAGTTTAAACTTAGATTGGATTCTGTGTTTGTGTCAAAATACTTGTAGTATGTCTCTGAGTCAGGGTGAGGATATGTACCCTTAACTCACTGAGGTGAAATGTTAAATTATTATTTTACTTTATACTGTTATTATTTTCCTATATCTTAATCTCAGAAGCCAGAGCCGATATTTATTTGCGTTTACCTGAAGCATTCACAGTAAAAACTGTTTAATAATATAGTGTAGTTATTAATATTTTAATTCTTTGGAAACTCCATTGCCCTCAAACAATTCCAAGGCAAATATATGTTTATGATGAATCAATTCCCCTCTTTCAGCTGTGCAAAAATGAATGTAGTGTGTGTGTTTTTATCAGTGTAAGTGTGATCAATATCTTCATTCATTTGTTTTTTGTCTGTGGAAATGTTTCAATTTGTGAATCTAGTGTGCTTGTGAAAGTTCAATTTATTTTGGAGAAGTAAACCTGTTGGTATAAATATCAGTATAATTGATCTATAATGTAGATATGTATCTCCAGGAGTAAGCAATATGGTTGTATTCATGTTCCCAATGTTTTGTGCATGAATATTCTCCCAGTTGGTGCATCAGCAGACCATTTAGCTAGGTATGTTTACATTTTAGAAAGCTACATGCAGAAGTCCAAACAATATCATTAATTTCCAAATTGGTTTTTGAATACTGAATTGTCTCTACCTGTTATACCTCTACTACAGTTATCAATTATGAGCACCAGAAAATGTGAAGGCCAGAAAAAACCTTAGATAAGCTGTTAAGATCTGCCTTTGTAAGTCAGTGATTACAAACCTACCTCTTTCACATCACTTTCATTTCAAAATGTACTGGTTGTAACATAGCTAACCTCTTCAGAAACATCTTCGTAAATAATCCCTGCTAAAGTATGCTCCAGCTAAAATTCTGTATTCGAGTAGACAGTGTAGAATACTTCTTCACAACACAGTTTCAACATAAATGTATGAAACCATGGGACATTTTAGTGTTCTTGCCGTCCTAACAAGTTATAAATCTGTGTTTATTCACTGTAAGCATAATTCTTATAAAACTGTATAAATCTTGATTAACTTTAACTTGACATCCAGTTCTGTAGTAATAGTTGAAGGTATGTGTGGAAGGAATAACTGCTGTTAGCTGCATTATATCTGCAAAATTTCAATCTGTGCTTTCAGTGTTAATTTTGTCCATCATGGTAGCAATAAGGTACTGGGTATTAAATGATAAATTAATCCTCTAACTGTTTAAGGACAGTGGTGCTTCACAAAATTGTTATCCTTTTCTTATTGATGTAATGTCTCGATTTGTGGGATAAGTAGCTTTTTTTTTTTTTTTTTCAGGATTAATTTACCATTGTTATTTTTCTAATAAAAATAACACTGAGTTTTGTTTGCTCTACCCTTGCTTTCCCAATTTTTTATTTAAGAAGTGCCATGTCACTAGGTGCTTTACAAACTGATACCCTAAATATGCTACCAACTTTAATTCTAACTTTAAGTTGCATTTACTTACTGTTTATTTTCTTTAACAACAGAAATATCTCCCCCTCTAACTTTTTCTAGATTTCCCATCAAATACATAATAATAGCAATGGAGATCATGTAAGATTAAATCACATTTCCAGAGTTCTTTATCATTTTTAAAGCTGACAGTCCATATGTTGTTGTTAGATTAATATTGGTCATAATGTTATATAAAAAAGCTGTATTACAGTATCACAGATTTCTAGGTTGGAAGAGACCTCAAGATCGAGTCCAACCTCCGACCTAACACTAAGTACTCCACTA
The DNA here is from genome assembly GCF_964211835.1 of Anser anser. NCBI lineage: Eukaryota > Metazoa > Chordata > Aves > Anseriformes > Anatidae > Anser > Anser anser. The sequence goes on along the minus strand of NC_139720.1, from coordinate 109,305,511 downwards.
AACCATATCGCTAAGCTCTACATCTAAACGTCTTTTAAAGACCTCCAGGGATGGTGACTCCACCACCTCCCTGGGCAGCCCGTTCCAATGCTTAATAACCCTTTCGGTAAAGAAGTACTTCCTAACATCCAACCTAAAACTCCCCTGTCGCAACTTTCGCCCATTCCCCCTTGTCCTGTCACCAGGCACGTGGGAGAACAGACCAACCCCCACCTCTCTGCAGCCTCCTTTAAGGTAACTGTAGAGAGCGATAAGGTCGCCCCTGAGCCTACTCTTCTCCAGGCTGAACAAGCCCAGCTCCCTCAGCCGCTCCTCATAAGACTTGTAATTTCTATTGACTTGTATAAGACTTGTATTTCTATTATCAGACAAAAACCATGCTTTATAATGACTACTATAAATATTTTCTTCTCTGTCTCCAAAATCATTTTTTTTATTCAAACCATCTGAACTATCTGAATATGTTAAAACTTATGCATAGCATCAAACAATGCACATAAAATCACACCCGTTCCCAATAGCAAGTTCAGTTCTATAACAAAGATTGTTACAAACTAAGTATTTTTAAGTCCTTCAATACTTTGACTCTTTCAAAATTTTTTAAACATGTGACTTTTCTATTTCTTCATTGAAGATTTAGAATATATTCAGTACATCTGAATATATTCACCGTGGTTACGCTTATGCTTATTTAGCTTAGTGTTAAAAACTGATGTAATTTTTCTGTGTATCATTACTATTTTCAAGAGCTCATATTCTTTCATTTCAGAATTACTGTACTTCGTGCAGTCCAGACTTGCTAATAGGAATAGTATTTCTATCATTTTGGAACAGTTAACTTCCTAGACGTTCATTTACTCAATGGATAAAAGCATCATATAAATTGTAATACAACTTATATCTATTTTGGGTAACATTTTTCCATTTACTTTTAGTTCATTGTTTTGTAAATCTCCAATTTTTGAAATTCAGTGGCGCTTTCAAGCACCATCCCTCCCCAGAAAAGAAGTGTAAAAACAGACAGATCTGTGGAGCAAGGTAGAAGGATGCCAATCTCTTTTTTTTTTTTTCTTTTCAGGACATGACAACACATTTTATCAGTTAAAGCCGTACTTGACAGGCATTCAGTCCATCCAGAAAGAGCTCAGTAATGAGGTTGCTTATTGTTTGTCATGAATGAGTAGTGCTTTCTGAAATAATAAAAAAAATGTTCAGAAAGTGTACAGAAAATTAGAAAAGAGTAACAAATTTTAAGAGAATACAATACCAGCAGTATGTCATTGTGAAAAGGAGGATATATGGGTTTTACAGCACATAATAAGGTGAATCTGGATGTAAGTAGAAAAAATATTTACTTTCACTCTTCTGTATTTACTCTCACAGGTTTGTCAGGCATGTTATGCAAGCTAAAGATAATATACTATGCAACAAAGCGTGTTTGCTAAGATTTTGTAATGAGTAATGAGTTACAACTAAGATTTAATTCTTCCATTGAATGCTTCCTGTCCGTACTGGCACTAACCTTGTATACCCCTAGGGAATCCTTGCACATGTACCACAGAGAGTATATGGTAAGCAAAGAATGCAATGAGTTAGACTGATTTCTGTTTATATTTGCATATTCATTTGTGTGTGACAATGATTGTAATTTTCAGAAGGGGAAAGAACCCCTTTAAAGAAATATATGAAGTTATATTTTGCATATACATCTAGTTATTCAATCTGACTTGCTCTATAAAACAAACAAACAAACAAACAAACAAAAACACAGTCATTTCCGGCAGCAATGAGTTTGTACATGGTGTTTTTATTGGATGACTGCAATTTCAAATCTGTTAACAAATTTGAACTACGTGTACCTGAAAACCTATTAATTTGTAAACTATAGATTTTAAGTATTCTCAAGAAACTTCTGCTTTTGTTGCTCACGAATAAACTTAACTGTACTGGAAACTGGCCATACATTTCAGACATGAATTTCCATAGCCTGACATACACAAACCTTCCTTTTTAACAATTGCTTCACTTTATCTTTTTGGCTTCTTCATTTGGCTTTAATATTCATAGCAATTCAGAACTATATGCAATTTTATAGAAAATTCTTCTCTTCAAAGATCACAGTTTTAATATATTAGGATTTTTTGTTTGTTTGTTTGTTTGTTTGTTTGCTTGTTTATTCCCCAACATGTGTTCTGCTGAGTATCAAATTGTTTCTTTCCATTTTGGAAATTTTTTATTCCTTGAATTTAAGCTTAAACTCTTCAGTTATCTTTCTCTCAGTAAATGCTGCATAATACATTTTTTTTTTTAAATCTCACTTTTTACAGTCTGCATGTGTTTGTTTGTGATAAATAACCTATCACTTGTAAGAGTGGCAACATTTCTGCCCAAAGTTTTTTTTCCTAATCAGTTACATAAATTCTGAAGAAGATAGTTAACTTTGGAGCTCATCAACTGCCTCATCAGTTATCAGAATCATTAATTAAATGTTTATTAGGGCTTATATGTGAAAAATGTTAGTGTCAAAGTTTCTGTTTAGAAAATAAATCCCAGCTTAAGGGTGTGAAATCAAGCCTTATTTGATGATGACAAAGTATCAGCAGATATTTTTTTAGTTTCTTCAATTGTCAGGATGAATTCAGAACATAGTTACCAGTATGTTTATGTCTCATGGTTTTTCTAAAGTTGGATTTTGTGGTTTTGTTGGTTTGGGGGGGCAGGGAAGGAAGAGGGAGGAGATTTATTTTTTTTTTGGTGGTTTGGTTTTCATGACTTTGGAATTTGTTTTGGACTGTATACGTTAACAGACTTCTACCAAGATACCTCTTCTACAGTACATTAAGCAAATTTCTTCTTGTCTGACTCAGTATTTCTTGGAGGTTAGCTATGCATTATGGCGTGGCAATCAACAAGTAGTGACTGTTGGATAAGTAACAAACTTTAGTATATATTTTTACCTAACAGTCATGTCTTAGCATATATATGTTAAAGTATGGATTATTTGTGCATACTTTGTTTTGTACTCCATATTGGATGATGCATTCCAGTGTTCACTATAACATACTAATAACACTAATCCATGTGATATTCAATTCAAAAGGAAGTCCACAGGTTAGCTTGTTCTTGTCCGAAAAAATAGCTCTTTCTGACTGTGCCTTTGTAATGAAATCCAGGTAGTGAGAAAACTGAAGAGATGTGAAGGATCAAAAGAGAACAAAGTGGAGGAAGAGGAATCGCACTTCATGCAGGAGAGCGCTAATGGAGAGTGAATGATTAGGAGAATATAAAAAATAAAGAGAAATTTGCATTAAAGTGTTATTTTTGTGTATATCTCAAATTGTTCACATTATAGTGCAATTATCTTGGTTTTGTAAAATACAGTTGCCAGGTCTTGCTTGTTTTAATGGTAACTGAAAAACGGAAGAAATTTGAGCCCTGGGAAAGAAAACCGCAACATGGAAGTTCACAGCCTCAAACCTTGGGAGTGTCTTACACTATTGTAGCAGAAACTACTAAACACAAGTAATTTCAGTTTCCAGACATTTTGCAAGCAGAAGAGGCCCATGGTCGGAGCTAAGTATGTCAGTCTAGTAGACTCATTTTGATTTTTAATCCAGTTCTTTAAAGTTCTTGTTATTCATGCTGAATCAAGAAGCTTCCAGTGCAAACCACTGTGGCTCATACAGACTGCATATTTCTGTATATAGATACTTTTTGCCTTGTATTCTGGATGGGAGATAGCAAACCTGAGATGATGGCTATTATTGCAATATTTTCACCCTTTGTGTGTGGTTAGCTCTACTAGTTTTGCTGAGGCTTTGAGGCTGACAGTTTGAGATGGTGAAAACTGACTTGCCTAATCTGTGTTGTGATATATATATATTTTTTTTCTGTTTCTGTCCTTCCAAGGATCATATGCAAATGATAAACTGCCTACGACTAGGTCTATAACTCACCACCCAAACTGGTGTGGAAGTGTGGAATGATGAAGAAAAACAGGTACTGGGTAAGAAAATAATACAGTGGTAGATATTTTCATAGTGACAAAGTTGCCAGGTATTTCTGAAAAAGCCCTTGCTTTTAGTGTCTGATTTCTTTAAAGTGCTTTTTTTGATTAGAATTAAACAAAAGTATTTCTGAAAATTAGTAATATCCCGGGATCTTGAGCTATATAGTCTGTAGTCATGGATGATACACATTCCTGCCCTGAATTGAGAAAAGACAGGAATGGATCCTTGTACTTGCCTCAGGAGATTTCTCAAGGTCACAGGGGACTAGGGATAGAAGGGTGGACAGAAGGGTAGCAAACTATTTCCTCTGCCATCCCTTTTATAAAAGTTATGCAAAAGGTGCCTAACTCCTATAAAGTAAGCAAGTATTAAGATACCTGTTTCTCTTAGAGAAATATTTATAGCATTGTGTGTTTTTCTATGTGTATTTTAAATGTTTTCCTTTCTTTCCACTTAGTCATACATCACCATTTTAAAACAACTTGTTACATAGTCTGTTCCAACCACAGCTACAACTTTTACAAAAAAATAAGCTACTTCAAGAAAAATACTGTCCATTCAAATTTTAAATTAAAAAGATAAAAGTCCTGTGCACAGGAACACTCTATTCTTTTCAGCAATTCAATCATCACATAGTCTAATGTTACTGCAACTTCTTTTTCACTGTATAATTTCTGTGGGACTCCTTTACATACATACCATCCTTTCCAAGGGGGTTTCCAGAGGGAAGTGGAGGAAATCACATGTTCATTTTTGTATAGGGTGCAGATTTTGAGGGCCTGGGAGTGGAGGGTGGCTGAAGAGCTCTTCTGTAAGGTGAAGGCATGGCTGCCCCATGCCAGACACAGATGGTTCCAGCCAGCTCCAACAGCCCCATCACAGGGAAAACTAACAAAAAAAACCAACCAACCAAACCCCACAAAACTACGAGAAACAGCCCTGTGGACACCAAGGGGAGAGGAGAAGTAGGAGGGGGTGCTCAAGGTACTGGAGCAGAGATGCCCCTGCAGCCCATGGAGAGTCACAGTGTGTGATGTGTGGAGGAAGAAACAGCAGAAAGGAGTTGTTATGGACTGAACACAGCCACCATTCCTCATCCCCCTGCACTGCTCATGGGGGAGTAGGTAGAACAGTTGAAGATGAAGGAGTGAAGAGGAGTCTCAGAAGTGAGGGGGATGTGTCTGTATGCATCTGGCAAGTGGTCATGATAAACTCACCATAGAGGGTTGTCGTTCTCTGAGTTTGGATGGTAACTTCTCAGAGGTTTCCTATCAGAGAAAAAAATAATCAACTTAATTTACAAATGGGTCATGTAACAATAGAATATCATGAATATGGCTTTTGGCCAAGTGGTGTAACCCATACTGCTGATTAATCCTTGCAATTAGACAGCAGGCAAAGGCTGACAGTCTGGGCCCTGGTAGGCAGTAATCAAAATAAACAATGATCTTAGTACTGTTTGAAGGCTGATTAAAGAATAACGTTCCTCCACTGCCCTCTGTAATCTTTGTGATTAACTGAAGACTACAAAGGTATGTCTTCATTATGCCTTCATTAGAAACATGTAACTGTGTTATCGTCAATGAATGTAGTTTCCAAGTAAAATCCCCATTTACAATTTCATCATATATAGTAAAAGGTTATACAAAAAACTTTTACATTTTCAAATGGTAACCTACTTGTGTTTAAATTCTCACAAATTTATGGCTTTGATTAACAAGATCATTTATTTGTGGAAATGAAATAAGCATTTAACATTTTGGATTCAAATAGGACTAAAGTTAAAACGTTTTTGGTTAAGCTTATTTATTTATTTATTTATTGCTACAAGGTGTTAGAAAAGGAATAGAAGTAACTGATTGGACATACAATTTTATTCCATTTAGTTGTGACAAATCTGCTTCTGTTCTTTTTAAGGTTGCAGGGAATTTATGTTTCAAGACTTCTTGGTAAAGGAAAATAAATTCCCAGGTTTGACCTGCCTTTATAAGAAGGCAACTGTTGTGTTCCCATCCCTCTGCCCATGTTCTAACTCACAAAGTCTGGACCTGTGGCTGAATATAAAAAAGTCTCTTTTCTGTTTTTAAACAGATACTTAATTAGAGATGAAATAGATAGAAATTCTATCCTACTGTTCTTTAGAAGTATTCTGGCAAACCAAAGAGAATACACAGGGCAAGCCAAGTGATTAGAAATTGACTCTTCTTGAGTCTACTGACTTCATCATGAATGCAATTCTGTAAAATTGTTGCAATCATACAGAACACTCTTGAAAAGGTAATATGAACATTTCTTCATGTTAGCAACTGGAGAGGTAGAAAACAAACTCATCCAGTAGCTGCAAATTTGAAAAAAAAAATGCTATGCAAACGAAGTAAAAAGGTTAAGTTCAACAACGTCAGATTGACTTTAATTTCATTGTCACTTGGACCTTAAACATGAGTTTCACCTTCTTTTTAAATACCTTGTCTCTTTTCTTGTGCTATGTTTTAATCTCTACAAAATATGAGGGATGATCGTGGGAGGAGGGAGTTCTTGCTAGGTTCACAAGAATCATGTAGAGAGCGTTCTGGCTTTCAAGGAGTTTTTGCTTAAGGAGACAGCTTCTGTCTGATTGCAGCTACTTCAGAGCTGTGGAACAATTTTCTAAGCTCTAAGGAAAGAACTCACAAGCTGATTACACTCTACTTCTTCTGCAGTTTATGGGCCTTCAGTCTATTTATGTATTTATTTATTTATTTATTTATTTATTTTTGAGTAAAAGTGTTATATAAAAGCATGAAGAGTTTTTCTGTAAGGGGAAAAAGGAAGAGAGAAAAACCAATGAAGTGATTATGCTTAAAAAAATGCGAAAAATAACATTGCAAATTTCCATTGTTTAGACTTTACCCCTAAAACTTTGCATTATAGCGCATTTAACTTTTCCTCCCCAATATCTAGGGTGGGATTTATCTAACAAGTAAACACAGAAAAATCCAAATATTCCATATCTGATAATCAGTTCTGGACTGGTTACTGCTAGTCAGGAAAGTCATCATAGAATGGGTTGGGTTGCAAGGGACCTTAAAGATCATCTAGTCCAACCCTCCTGCAATGGGCAGGGACACCTTCCACTAGGCCAGGTTGCTCAAAGCCCCATGCAACCTGGACTCAAACATTTCCAGGGAGGGGGCATCCACAACTTCCCTAGGCAACCTGTTCCAGTGTCTCACCACCCTCATAGTAAAGAATTTCTTCCTAATATCTAATCTAAATCCATAGTCTTTCCATTTAAAACCATTATCCCTTGTTCTGTCACTATGTGCCCTTGTAAAATATTTCTCTCCATCTTTTTAATAAGGCCCCTACAAGTATTGAAAAGCCACAATAATGTCTGCCTGGAGTCTTCTCTTCTCCAGGACGAGCAAACCCAACTGTATCAGCCTGTCTTCATAGGAGAGATTTTTTTGGCCCTTTGACCATTTGCATAGCCCTTGTCTGGACCCACCCCAGCATGTTTGTGCCTTCCTTATTAGACAAATTAGACAAAAAAGATGATTTTCCCATTTATAGAAGAGGATCTTCTAAAGAAGGATCTTCTAAAGAAGGATCTACTAAACAACGGTCCAGAGCCATATTTGTTTTTCTTTCTCTAAGCTTGCCCAGCTCTCATTAGGTCCCCAAGATGCTGGCTGTTCATCTGTGTCTCATGCAGCTCTCCCAAAGAGATGAGTCCTCACCTGACTCAGTTTGTCTGTTCATGCATCTGTAAGGAACAAACTTCTCTAAGGTTCTGTACTTTTGTCATGATGTCTGGGGAGAATGTTCTCCTGGCTTTTCTAGCTACACGAGAACTTCATGATTACCTTTTATGTCTTGAGACCTATTTTATGTATGTATTTAGACCTTTTGTATAGCAGTTAAGGGCTTTGGAATGTAACAATAAAGTATTGGTAAAGTTAAAAATACATAGAAAACTTGTATATTTTGGGGTTTATTTTTGATTGTTTTAAGATTTCTAGGTGCTTTACTGCTTAATGCAAATACTAAGAAATACTAATGTCCTCCTCTGGAGCAGCAAGGTGCTGCTCAGGCTTGGAATTTGATCAATGGATCTGTGTTCTCATGAAAACTAATATTATTAATATCAGATGAAGGAAGTCTACCTACAGTTAGGTAATGTGAACTACCCTCTAGAGAACTCAGTGCAGAGCTCCTTAGAGCTTCTCATCAGACTTCATATTATTCTGTTTCTAAAGGGAGATCAGGGTTTGGTTGTTCTTCTTGGCTGTGCTAAAGAAAAGGGACTGATGCTGACTTCAACACCAACCAAGGCCACAAGGCTAACTTCCCCTTTTCTGAGAATTGGAAATATAAATGGGACTGCTAGGCCTGTGGCACAGATATTAACAGAACCATACCTTACTTATTTATTTATAAGAGAGTCTTTATATACACCTTTTTGGCTGTTTAGGGGTGTTAGACAGTGTAAACTTAAGATAACCTCTGTGATTCTGCTGCCTGACATCTCAGGTACTTTAGAGTCTCTCCAGTCTCCAAGCAACAGCAGAATAGAAGTGCTGTGTATCCCCCTCAGGCATTCAGTACAACGAGGATGGCATAGGCAGCTTCCTCTGATGTTCTGCACTAGCTAGACCTAGCTACACCTCCCATCTACAAGACCAGAAGGGACAGGTGTCCCACCACGCACCTTCTGGCATAAAACCTGCACTGTCCCAGCAGCCTCAGGGAACATTTATCCTCTTCCGGTTATCCAATGGATAACCTATCCTGATTCAATGCATGCCATTACTCTCTTCTGGTCACATGCTCTGTCACGATTGCCTGAAATGCCTGACCACCCTTCCAGGAAGGGTGACACCCATCAGAACAGGAAGACTCTTCTCTTGCATACATGGGGTTGCCATTTTATTTTGGCCACCATGTTATGGTTGGACACCACCCTTTACAGCAGGTAGCTGCCATTTTGTTAAACGTCATTCTGCTCTGTGGTAGCTGATGGCCATTTCTTTATACCATTATACCCATATGTTCTCATTTAGCTTGGTGATTGACAGCCTGCTTTCTTTGGACCTGGAAATGCTTAAACAAAAATATATTTAAATTTATATATTATACAAATATACGTACAAAGGAGTGTAAAAATGCAATATAAAAAATGATCTGGGTTGTAGATTGAGTCTACTTTAACTACATTTTACATCACAGAGAGAAGGACTGGGGGAGGGGTGTCAGGGACACTATTAGAGTAAGGATGACAGTTCAAGTACTTGAAATAAAAGGGTGTTATCCAAGGTGAAATGAGGTAGTTCTTGCCTCCATTTCTCTTAACATTAAAACCATTGAGTACGGTATTGAATCTCTAATATGCAATAAAAACAATCAATGATCTACAACCATCATTGTATCACGCAAAGTACATATGATAGGATATTATGTGCACGTTAAAGCTCACTATGTGTACTGTGCAAAACAACGTAGGAGATTTAGGAAAGCCAAGTGGTGAACAAGTACCATAATGAAAAATCTATTGTCTTGTCACAATACCAGTCTTGCAAAATTGTTTGCATGCCAACACCTTTATGGAAATGGAAGAAGAAAGGATATAGTCACATGCCTTTCACTGGGTCATTTACACAGCAAAGTTACTTCTCTGTAGCATGGAAATTTTCCATCAACATGTTACGTCTTGGGGTGATAAACATTCTGTGTTGCTGCTAGACATCAGTAAAGAAGTTCGTGTATTTTGAGTACTGAGTTCACATATTTTGAGTTCACATATTTTGACATTTCCAATTTGGCAGATAGTTTGCTAGGATTACTAATTTTCATGCGTGACTTTTACACTAAGGTAATTACACAGCCTGTGGGTTTTGTTTGTTGTTGTTGTTTGTTTTGTTTGTTTTGTAGCAACATTAATGCTTAGCTCTACACAATGTCTTCTGAAAATTTGTCAGTATATCCAAAGGTGCTATTAACAGACAGACAGCCCTGAGCTTTTCGCTTCTGTTTAACAGTGTTTATATTCTGTTATCAGAAAAAAAATTGTGGTTTTATAGATGTACAGAAAAAATCTGGCAATGTACTGACCTTCAGATAAGGTCAAATAGGTACTAGGGAGGAACTTTAATATATTTTAAATTACTTTTATCATAACACATCCTTAGCGACAGGAACTAAATGCAGGAAAAATAAAGGGAGGTAAGGCAAATCCGTGAGAAGTGAAATCTTAGAAAAACTCTTATTCCCTGTGGAAGAGAATGTATTCTTGGCATGTATTCACATCAAAACCTTATTTATTTTCCCTTTAAGATGGTATTATTGGTATGACTCCATCTTTCCTCTTGTAGTTGTTCCTTCTCTTAATACATGAAATTACTCTTCTACAGTCCTTCATAAACTCTACAGGTGAATGTAAGTTTTCATATGCAGATTTGGGATAAACATTTCCCATTACTAGTCTGGAAGTCTCTTCCTGCAGTTTGTGAGTTTTTATTATTTTATTTTGTTTTGTTTTGTTTTGTTTTGTTTTGTTTTGTTTTGTTTTATTTTATTTTATTTTATTTTATTTTATTTTATTTTATTTATTTATTTTTCTCTCTGTACATGTACAGAAGACTGTGCATCCCTAAGGTGAAGTTTGAGAATTTGACTCCATGGGCTGAAAACAAAATGTTACTAATAAGTGGAATATTACCAGATGTTCTGGTTTCAGCTGGGATAGAGTTAATTTTCTTTGTAGTAGCTGGTATGGTGCTGTGTTTTGGATTTAGAATAAAATGTTGATAACACACTGGTGTTTTAGTTGTTGCTGAGCAGTGCTTACACTAAGTTAAGAACTTTTCAGCTTCTCATGCAGCCCTGACAGTGAGGAGGCTGGGGATGCACAAGTTGGGAGGGAACGCAACCAAGACAGCTGGCCTAAACTGGCCAGAGGGATATCCCATACCATACAGTGCCAAGATGAGTAATAAATATAGAGGGAGCTGGCCGGGTGAGGGCTGCCACGGCTCAGGGCCTGGCTGGGTATCAGTCGGTGGGTGGTGAGCATTGTACATCACTTGCTTTGTATATTATTATCATCCCTTCCTTTTCTGTTCTATTAAACTATCTTTATCTCAACCCACAAGGTTTTTTTTGTTTTTGTTTTTTTTTTTTTGTTTTTTTTTTTTCCACCTCTATCCCACGGGTGGAGGATTTGAGAGGGTGGAATGAGTGAATGGCAGTGTGGTGCTTAACTACCTGCCGGGTAAACCACAACAACAGTGTGAGTGATATTGTGAGGCTGCCAATGTCCTTTATTGAATTTTGCAAGTAATCAGGACTTGAAATGCAACAGGAAAAGGCAAAAAGAAAGATTAAATATATATGTAATTTTTTAAAACATAATTGAAAGTTCGTATATATTATTAACATTATTTTTTTTTTTAAGTCAGTCTTTTGACCAGTGTCAGGATATTTTCATTGTTAAAGAAAAAATATTATTAGAATAACATTTCTTCCACAGATATGGATGTATATGTGCAATATATAAAAATACATTGAATTTCTAATCAGGTGAGTGGAAACAGTGCTGAAATTAAATAACAGTGTTCTTTTGCTCCAGAACAGGTTAAGCATGTTATCACTGTAAGGTCATGAAACTATGCTGACATGTTGTGAAAACCTACTAATGTAAAACAAGACACATAATGATAACTGTACCTGATGTTATTACCAAAACATATAGAAAAAGCCTGCAGTGCCTCTTAATAAACAGTATTTCTTTGTAAAGGAGGTGTATGCTGAGCACATATAAACAGTACTGTAAAGACGGGATGAAAAGACAGTGTTTTCATTCCTTTTTTCTACAATGTTAAAGACATTTACAATAAGTTCAACCCAGTATTTGAATACAGAGTAAAGCCTATTAAAAGCAACTCCTCAAAACATACAGACTTCCTCTTACCATTTTGTCATGGAAATACCAAATGATTGAGTATTATAGTATTTGTAAACCATATAACCTTATATATAAACCTGTGTTCTGTTTCATTTATTCTTCTCCAAGAATAATTTCTCTAGGGCTTTTCTTTCTAGTTAGGGGAATATCTGATATGAATGCAAATTTTCAAATATGTGCTGTAGTAAAGATTTTCAAACGATGGCTTCAGTCTTCACTTGCATTTGCTTGAGGCAGCAAAGGAAGAAGACTGGGGAGATGGGAACATTACAGAAGTACTGCTCTACCTCCAAGCCACCTTTCGACTGTGCACACTAAGGGGCTCCCCAAGGAGCACAACATGAAAGCCTAGTGCTGCTCAGACTTGGCCCCCTTTCCTGATGGAAATGCCTCATATACAACCACACTGCCAAGCAGCTGGCTTATCTAGTTAGCATAACCAATCTCTGAGGCATGTGTACGTTTTCTCTTTGATTTTTTGAAAGATGAGGGTGAGAGTGCTGTGAGGAAAAAAAGGGGCCACCACAAGGCAGCAACAGGAACACTTGTTTTATTTATTTTTTTAATATATATATATTTTTTAAATATTATCTTTTAAAATATATCTTTGGCTCATCTGACCTTGTTTTTCTGATTTCTTGAAGTAAGACAACTTCTTTAATTTTTAGTTATAAAAGAGTGATAAATTATAGCTGTTAGTTTTCTTTGGAGCAAACCCACGACTCCTGTAGTAATCTTAGCAGAGGAAAAACTGACAAAGTGCTATTTTACAAGGCCTGTCTCATCTGTATTGCTGCAATACAGTTTATGTAAGTTACATCTTAGCCTTTTCAGTGATTAATATGCCTAATATTTTGAAATTTAATAATTGTTTGCATTCAACATTTGCAGCTCAAGATGACCTTAAAAAGAAGGAAGGATTGAAAACTATATTTTGAAGTTCTGGTGTTTTTGCTGCATTATCAATAATGTTGAGCACTAGAATGTCAAACAAAGTATTTTTGGAGCCTCTTGATACTGCAGGGTCTCCCACAAGAATACACCTGCCAGCAGATCCCAAATTTGTCCAGTACTGATATGCCAGTAACACTTTCAAAGCAGTTGAGCAAAACGCATGCATTTTCAATGTCTATGAACAGGAAAATTTGTTTGTGTGTATATATAAAATTTACATTCTTTTTCATCTGTATGAACACATAGTCCCGAAAGTTCATATAGCGAGCTCCACCTTATGATTTCTGGATTTCTTTAACATTTCTGTTAGTAGTAACATTCTTTTCTTGAAAGAGCGTGGAAAGTGATCGTAACAGGGGTGGTGGGAAGAACTAATACAGATTTACCTGTTGCATCTTGCTTCTATTTTACAAGGGGAATTATGCTTCATCTTGAAGAACTGTTAGTGTTTTAAAGGGAATTTAGCCTGAACAAAGTTCTCATATAGAGGTCTTCATATGAAAAGAACTGAACTTGCTATTTGATTGCATTATTCTTCATTTTGAAGTTTATGTACTATCCCAAGAATAGGAAATAGTCATAATAACAACAAAATAACACTACCTGCTATTTCTTGTTCAAAAATTAAACAGCTGTAATTCTGCATATAA
>NC_139720.1:108971955-109286955 GCF_964211835.1 Anser anser | reverse complement strand
CTTATCCCCCGAGCTAGTTATGGTGGTTCTCCGAGATGTTGAATATCCTTGGGATACTCAGACCAGCCTGCTCTTGTTGTTATGTCTCCTGAATGCACTTCAGGTTTTGTTGAGGGTTAAACAACTACTTAGGAATCTCATCCGGAGATCTGTCTTGAGGCGGGATAGTTGCGAGTGGCAGGGAGTGTGGGAGGATATGGGCAGGTTTCTAGAGCAGTGGTCACCTCCAGTGTTTTGGACATTCACCCCTGAACAACTGCAAAATCCTAAAAAGCTGGCAGAATGCTTGAAAAAAAGGTGTCATGACTCTGGCAGTTCCAAAGTGACACAAATCACTGTAGCGTGCTGGGGTCTGGCTTGTGCCTATCGAGCTGCAGTTGATGCTACTAGCAACCTAGCTCCAGCTCCTGCAGCCGCTCCAGCTCCTGCAGCCGCTCCAGCTCCTGCAGCCGCTCCAGCTCCAGCTCCAGCAGCCGCTCCAGCTCCAGCTCCTGCAGCCGCTCCAGCTCCAGCTCCTGCAGCCGCTCCAGCTCCAGCTCCTGCAGCCGCTCCAGCTCCAGCTCCTGCGGTCGCTTCAGCTCCTGCAGCCGCTCCAGCTCCTGCAGCCGCTCCAGCTCCAGCTCCCGCAGCCACTCCAGCCCCTGCAGCAGCTCCAGCTCCTGCAGCTGCTCCCACTCCTGTGTCTGGGTCAGAGAAACGAGCTGTAGCAGTGCAAGTTGACCCCGCAGAGGGTATTCCAACCCCTGTGGCATACCCTGTGTCTGGGTCAGAGAAACGAGCTGTAGCAGTGCAAGTTGACCCCGCAGAGGGTATTCCAACCCCTGTGGCAGACCCTGTGGCTGGGTCAGAGAAACGAGCTGTAGCAGTGCAAGTTGCCCCTGTAGACAAGGTGAAAAAATGGTATAGAGGCTCAGGTCGTTTAGAACGCAGACAGTCTTCTGCTAAGTCTGGGCATAGTGAAGACGAGGCTGGGCCATCAAAGGTGCAGGAGACTGAAGATGAGGATGAGGATGTCGAAAAATCAACAGTAACTACCCAGACTCTATGCCAGCGTGAGCTACGAGATGTGCGAAAAGATTTTGGTCGCTGTATAGGTGAGCAGCTTGTCACCTGGCTGCTCCGGTGCTGGGACACCAGAGCCAATTGTGTGGAATTAGAGGGCAAGGAAGCCAGGCGGCTGGGATCCCTTGCTAGGGACGCATGTATTGACAAAGCAATTGGAGATGGAGCACGATCTCGCAGCCTCTGGAGGCGTCTCCTGTCAGCTGTGCAAGAAAGGTATCCCTTCAAGGAAGAACTTGTATGTCTACCAGGCAAATGGACCACCATGGAGAAGGGAATTCAGTACCTGAGGGAACTGGCCGTACGGGAAGTCATTTATAAGGACCTAGACGACGCACAAACATCCGCAGATCCAGATGCAGTCCGGTGTACACTACCCATGTGGCGGAAGTTTGTACGGAGTGCACCATCATCATATGCCAGCTCATTGGCAATACTAACCTGGAAAGAGGAGGAGAATCCCACAGTGAATGAAGTGACTAAAATACTCCGGCAGTACGAAGGAAATCTCTCCTCTTCCCTACAGGCCTGTGTCTCGGCTGTGGAGAAACTCTCTGAAGAGGTCCACCAACTTAAAGAGAATTTATCTTCCCCTCCACCTGAACGAACCAGTGTCCACCAGCTAAAAGAGAATACTTCGGAGAAACTTTCTGAAAAGATCCACCAACTTGAAGAAAGATTATCTTCCCCTCCACCTGAACGAACCAGTGTCCACCAACTAAAAGAGAACACTGGAGAAACTTTCTGAAAAGATCCACCAACTTGAAGAAAGATTATTTTCCTCCCCACCTGTACAAACCAGTGTCTCAGCTGTTAGGGGTAAACGTTCATCTATGAAAGGATGACAATATGGTGGGCACACACACCGCGCCACCCTGTGGTTTTACCTACGTGACCATGGAGAGGACATGAGAAAATGGGATGGAAAATCTACTGCGACCCTAGAGGCACGGGTACCTGAGTTGCAAAAGAAAACAATTGGGAAAAAGGGGTTCTCTGAAAAGTTTGCTGCTCCAACTTCCAGCAGGCAGTCCTTTAAACACAGAAACGAAGATTCTGACCAGGACTAGAGGGGCCCTGCCTCCAGCCAGGTGGAGGAAAGGGACAATCGAGTTTATTGGACTGTGTGGATTCGATGGCCTGGCACGC
The DNA here is from genome assembly GCF_964211835.1 of Anser anser. NCBI lineage: Eukaryota > Metazoa > Chordata > Aves > Anseriformes > Anatidae > Anser > Anser anser. The sequence goes on along the minus strand of NC_139720.1, from coordinate 109,284,744 downwards.
CAGATGCACACAAGTATAAGGCTTTAGTAGAAACCGGTGCACAATGTACTCTAATGCCATCAAGCTATAAAGGGCCAGAGCCCATCTGTATTTATGGTGTGATGGGGGGATCCCAGCAGTTAACTGTATTGGAGGCTGAAGTGAGTCTAACCGGTAATGAGTGGCAAAAGCACCGTATTGTGACTGGCCCGGATGCTCCGTGCATCCTTGGCATAGACTATCTTAGAAGAGGATATTTCAAGGACCCAAAAGGGTTCCGATGGGCTTTTGGCAGAGCTGCCTTGGAGACAGAGGACATTAAACAGTTGTCTACCTTGCCTGGTCTCTCAGAGGACCCTTCTGTTGTGGGGTTACTGAGGGTTGAAGAACAGCAAGTGCCGATCGCTACCACAACTGTGCACCGGCGGCAATATCGCACCAACCGAGACTCCCTGATTCCCATCCACAAGCTAATTTGTCAACTGGAGAGCCAAGGAGTGATCAGCAAGACTCATTCACCTTTTATTTGTCCCATATGGCCAGTGCGAAAGTCTAATGGTGAGTGGAGACTAACAGTGGACTATCGTGGCCTGAACGAAGTCATGCCACCACTGAGTGCTGCAGTGCCGGGCATGCTAGAACTCCAGTATGAACTGGAATCAAAGGCAGCCAAGTGGTATGCCACAATTGATATTGCTAATGCATTTTTCTCCATCCCTCTAGCAGCACAGTGCAGGCCACAGTTTGCTTTCACTTGGAGGGGAGTCCAATATACTTGGAATCGGCTGCCCCAGGGGTGGAAACATAGCCCTACCATTTGCCATGGACTGATCCAGTCTGCGCTGGAGCAGGGGGAAGCTCCTGAACACCTGCAGTACATCGATGACATCATTGTGTGGGGTGACACTGCAGAAGAAGTTTTCGAGAAAGGGAAGAAAATAGTCCAAATCCTTCTGAAGGCCGGTTTTGCCATAAAACAGAATAAAGTTAAAGGACCTGCACGAGAGATCCAGTTTTTAGGAATAAAATGGCAAGATGGACGTCGTCAAATCCCAATGGATGTGATCAACAAAATAACAGCTATGTCTCCACCAACTAGCAAAAAAGAAACACAAACTTTCCTAGGTGTCGTGGGGTTTTGGAGAATGCATATTCCAAATTACAGTCTGATTGTAAACCCGCTCTACCAAGTAGCCCGTAAGAAGAATGCTTTTGAATGGGGCCCTGAGCAACGACAAGCCTTTGAACAAATTAAGCAGGAAATAGTTCATGCAGTAGCCCTCGGGCCAGTCCGAACAGGACCAGATGTAAAGAATGTGCTCTACACTGCAGCCAGGGAGAATGGTCCCACCTGGAGCCTCTGGCAGAAAGAACCTGGGGAAACTCGAGGTCGACCCCTGGGGTTTTGGAGTCGGGGATACAGAGGATCTGAGGCCCGCTATACTCCAACTGAAAAGGAGATATTGGCAGCATATGAAGGAGTTCAATCTGCTTCGGAAGTACTGAAGCGCAGCTCCTCCTGGCACCCTGACTGCTGGTACTAGGCTGGATGTTCAAAGGAAGGGTCCCCTCTACACATCATGCAACTGATGCTACATGGAGCAAGTGGGTTGCACTGATTACTCAGCGGGCTCGAATAGGAAACCCCAGTCGCCCAGGAATCTTGGAAGTGATTATGGACTGGCCAGAAGGCAAATACTTTGGGATATCATCAAAGGAGGAGGTGGTCCGTGCTGAAGAAGCCCCACTGTACAACAAGCTACTGGAAAATGAGAAGAAATATGCCTTGTTCACTGATGGGTCCTGTCGTATTGTGGGAAAGCATCGGAGATGGAAAGCTGCTGTATGGAGTCCTACACGACGAGTTGCAGAAGCTGCTGAGGGAGAAGGTGAATCGAGTCAGTTTGCAGAAGTGAAAGCCATTCAGCTGGCTTTAGATATTGCTGAACGAGAAAAGTGGCCAGTTCTCTATCTCTGTGCTGATTCATGGATGGTAGCAAATGCCCTGTGGGGGTGGTTACAGCAATGGAAGCAGAACAACTGGCAGCGCAGGGGCAAGCCCATCTGGGCTGCGGCATTGTGGTAAGATATTACTGCCCGGGTAGAGAACCTGGTTGTAAAGGTACACCATGCTCATGTGCCCAAGAATCGGGCTACTGAAGAACATCAAAGCAACCAGCAGGTGGATCAGGCTGCTAAGATTGAAGTGGCTCAGGTGGACCTGGACTGGCAACATAAAGGTGAATTATTTATAGCCCGATGGGCCCATGACACCTCAGGCCATCAAGGTAGAGATGCAACCTACAGATGGGCTCGTGATCGAGGGGTGGACCTGACCATGGACACTATAGCACAGGTTATTCATGACTGTGAAACATGTGCTGCAATCAAGCAAGCCAAATGGTCAAAGCCTCTTTGGTATGGAGGACGATGGCTGAAATATAAATATGGAGAGGCCTGGCAGATTGATTACATCACACTCCCTCAAACCCGCAACGGCAAGCGCCACGTACTTACAATGGTGGAAGCAACCACCGGATGGCTGGAAACATATCCTGTGCCCCATGCCACCGCCCGGAACACTATCCTGGGCCTTGAAAAGCAAGTCCTATGGCGACATGGCACCCCAGAGAGAATTGAGTCAGACAATGGGACTCATTTCCGAAACAACCTTATAGACACTTGGGCCAAAGAACATGGTATTGAGTGGGTGTATCACATCCCCTATCATGCACCAGCCTCTGGAAAAGTTGAACGATACAATGGACTGTTGAAGACTACACTGAAAGCGATGGGTGCTGGGACATTCAAAAATTGGGATACACATTTGGCAAAGGCCACCTGGTTAGTCAATACTAGGGGATCTGCCAACCGAGCTGGACCTGCCCAATCAAACCTGTTACGCACTGTAGAAGGGGATAAAGTTCCTGTAGTGCACGTAAGAAACATGCTGGGTAAAACAGTCTGTGCTACTCCTGCCTCAGGAAAAGGCAAACCCATTCGTGGAATTGCTTTTGCTCAGGGACCTGGATGCACTTGGTGGGTAATGCAAAAGAATGGGGAGGTCCAGTGTGTACCTCAAGGGGATTTGATACTGGGTGAGAATAGCCCATGAGTTGAATTGTAGTATGTTAATTATTATATAATACTGTATGTCATCACTACCATGATTGCTATATATCATAGATGAAAATGGTGATTAATTACAAGGTATTGGAAAGAGTGTAACCTGAGCATGACATAAATGGTATGGAATAAGGGGTGGATATCTGTCCTGGTTCCAGTTAGGACAGAGTTAATTTTTCCTCATAGTAGCTGGTAGGGTGCTATGTTTTGGATTAGGATGAGAAGAGCGCTGATAACATGCTGATGTTTTAATTGTTGCAGAGCAGTGTTTACACCAGGCCAAGGACTTTTCAGCCTCTCGCTCTGTCCTGCCAGCGAGCAGGCTAGGGGTGCAGCAGGAGCTGGGAGGGGACAGACCCAGGACAGCTGACCCAAACTGGCCAAAGGGGTATTCCATACCATCTGACGTCATGCTACACAATATATAGGGGTGGCTGGCCGGGGTGGGGGGCTGGCTGCTCGGGGACAGGCTGGGCATCGGTCAGCGGGTGGTGAGCAATTGCATTGTGCATCACTTGTTTTCTTACACATTATTATTATTAATACTATTATCATTATCACTATTATTATTATTATTGTTATTATTATATTCCTGTCTTAATAAACTGTCTTTATCTCAACTCACAGGCTTCACTTTCCCGTTTCTCTCCCCCATCCCAGAGAGGGAGGGGGGAGGGTGAGCGAACGGCTGTGTGGTGTTTAGCTGCCAGCTGGGTTAAACCACAACAGATACCCTTGCAAAGATAACAGTGTGTGCATGCAAAGGAATATTTGGGTCCTCTCTGTCAGTTCTAGTATCACCTTCTGCTATTAGCAATACAGGGCTGTTATGGTAGGATCCCAAATTTATTTTCTAGCTTATGCATGATTAGCAGTGGTAGACTGCATGTCAAGTGTGCTGAAAGTGCAGCAATTACTTGTATTGATTACGTTTTAGACAGAAACAATCTACTTTGATTTTCAGTCCTAATTTGACTATCAAGTCTGATAGCTGAGAAGGGAGAAAGATGGAATCTTTTGGTTTGTTAACTTAGAATATAAACTTAAAAGGGGAGGTGACAGACATCACACTACTTTCTAGGCATTTTTTAATGTAATATGGTAATAGGAAGAGTAATGTTTTTAAATTTATTTGCAGAGAGGGTTAACTTTGCCTGTAAAATGTCTGGTCTGAATCTGATTATGTAATAGAAACCTAATAATCCCTTGGGTCAAGTTCTGTCCTTAGTAATTGCAAAACTCTGTATGGTCTGTTAGAACTGTTTGCTTTTTTGTATTAGCTATTTGGTTTTATGAATTACAACAGCAGCACATTACAGCAGGTCCTACTGTGCTAAATACCATACCAACACAAAGGAAGGAACAATGTCCTCCCGAAGACCTTACAATTTAAATAGATTGAAAGATTAATAGGAGCACACAGATGTGGAGTGTCTTGCTCAAGGTTACCCATCAGGCCAATAGCAAAGCAAGAATTAAACTGATACACTTGTCCCCATCTAGCACCCTGTTGATTGCACCACTTTGCCTCTGGAAGTTGATTTGAAGTAATATTTATTATGCTGCTGTGGTCCCATACCCCGTGGGGAGCTGTACAAATTTTCTGAGGTGGAAAAACCTAATCATCAAAGATTTATGAAGAAGTTATTAACAGAAAGCATTTCATAAATGTTGGGTCTGATTGTCCATGATCATTCTCAGCAGAGTCAGTGAACATATATTTTTTTAATATATTTGAGTAAAAACCAAAGCAGATCCTAAAACCTGCATCTTACTGTTTGTATTTCTCTCTGTGAAACTATGAGGAGAATAACAAGCGAACATGGTGTGTTTCATGCAGCCTGTGGATTCTTACCAATTGGCTACGTGCATTGTAAAACACCATATTCAGATTTTCTCTGCTTTAATGAGCAGTAGAAATAATTCTAGTTTATAAAGAATAGATGAAGAAAACAACATTTGTTTAAAGCATTCTATCATGGTTTTGGTTGGGACAGAATTAAGTTTCTTTGTGGGGAAATTTAACTGCCAAAGACCATGTCTGTATGGCTTTTGACTGTCTCCAGTGTGTGACTCCACAACCTCTCTGAGCAGGCCGTACCAGTGCTTGGTCATTCTCCCAGTAACAAGTGTGCATCCTGATGTTGTGAAGACAGAACTGCCTGTGAGAAGAAATGAAAATATAGAAGTGTGTGTTCGGGTGGGGGGCCGTGGTGGTGGTGGGGGGTGGGGGGGCAGAAGGGAGGGGAAGGGAGAGGAGGGGACGGGACGGGACAGGACAGGACGGAGGAGGATTGCTATGCTGCGGCTGTGGTACCTGCGGCAGCACAGAGGACAAGTCACAACGGGGGAGCTGTCATCACGACCATCAGCAGGCAGGGCCACCACACTGTGGCCTGGGCCATTGGTGAGTGCAGCTTGCACCTTCTGCAGGCCACAGCTATGTCGATCTTCCTCACCCTGTCTGTGTTGGGCATCGCCAAAAGCCTTGCTGCTTGCTCGTGCCCCTGAGCCCCAGCCCCCAGGCACGCCTTCCACCTGGCTGGACTCCACAGGGGAGATGCCAGCGAGGAACTCCTGCCTGCACATGGAGCTGGAGTGCACCTGCGTGAGGGAGCAGCTGGTGGGGGACATGTTGTGCTTCCTCCACCATCTTGAGGACGAGCTGAGGGAAAAGCAGGAGCCGAGCCTTCTATGCACCCTCTGCACCAGCTCCTACCTGAAAGTGGAGGAAACCACCTGCTGGTTCCAGACCTTGGTGAAAGCAACCCGGGAGCTTCTGCTGCAGTCACGACACTACAGCCCGATGGTGCTACCTTCTCGCTGCTCCTGCAAGCTCAGGCTGGCCAAGGCCTCTGAGAGCACCCTCTCCATTGAGCCGACGCTTGGGTGCAGCTAGACAACTTGGAAAACTTCCTGAGCATGGAGTAGGCCGCGGCCAGCTTCACCAGCCGCATGATGCAGCTGCACAACACCAGTTTCCCCAGCAGTGCAAAAGAGACAGCTGTTAGCAGCCATGCAGTGACCACCCAGACTCTCAGAGAGAGTCCATTCTATCCAGGAGCTTCAGCCTATGCAGATGCCAATAAATTGCTCATGTTAACATACACTATGTCTGTGACTGTGTGTGCAGCATTTTGTGGGAGAATGTGGACATTCCCCCTCCTCAAGTAAGGCCACCTAGAGCAGGCTGCCCAAGACCGGGCCCAAGACGTGGTAATTACATCATAGAATATGCTCACATCGTAGAATCATTAGAGGCTGGAAAAGACCTCCAAGATCACCTGGTCCAACCATTACCCTATCAAAGTCATCCACTAAACCATGTGGCTAAGCATCAAGTCCAACCTCTCCTTGAACACCCTCAAGGGACAGTGACGATACCACCTCCCTGCTGCGTTCCAATGCCTGACTACTCTTTCTGAGAAGACATGTCTCTTAATTTCCTCCCCTGGTACAACTTGAGGCCATTCCCTTTAGTCCTATCACTAGTTACCTGCGAGAAGAGGCCAACCCCCATCTCCCCACAACTTCCTTTCAGGTAGTTGTAGACAGCAATAAGGTCTCCCCTGAGCCTCCTCTTCTCCAGACTAAACAACCCCTTTTCCCTCTGCCATTCCTCATAGGACTTGCGTTCGAGACCCTTCACTTCATTGGGCTTCATTGCCCTTCTTTGGACATGCCCTGATGTCCTTCTTGTAGTGAGGGGCCAAAAACTGGACAGAGTACTCGAGGTGCGGCCTCACCAGAGCAGAATACAAGGGGACGATCACCTGCTTGGTCCTGCTAGCTACACTATTCCTGATACAAGCCAGGATGCTGTTGGCCTTCTTGGCAGTCTGGACACACTGCCAGCTCATGTTCAGGTGACCATCAATCAGCACCCTGTCCTGGTGAACTGTTGTGGTTTGATCCGGCCGGCAGCTAAGCACCACACAGCTGTTTGCTCACCCTCCCCCCACCGTCTCTGGGATGGGGGAGAGAATCAGAAAGAAATGAAAGCCTGTGGGTTAGATAATGAGAGTTTATTAGGACAGAAAAGAAAGGAAAATATTGATAATAATAGTAGTAATAATAGCGTGTACAAAACAAGTGACGCACAATGCAATTGCTCAGCACCCACTGACTGATGGCCAGCCTATTCCCAAGCAACCAGTCCCCCCGCCCCAGCCAGCCCCCCCATATTGATTGTTCAGCATGACATCAGATGGTATGGAATACCCCTTTGGCCAGTTTGGGTCAGCTATCCTGGGTCTGTCCCCTCCCAGCTCCTGCTGCACCCCTAGCCTGCCCGCTGGCAGGACAGAGCGAGAAGCTGAAAAGTCCTTGGCTTAGTGTAAGCACTGTTCTGCAACAACTAAAGCATCACCATGATATCAACATTATTCTCATCCTAAATCCCAAACGCAGCACCATACCAGCTACTAGGAGGAAAATTAACTCTACTCCAGCTGAAACCAGGACACACCCCCAGATCCTTTTCCTCTGCATGTCTTTCCAGCCACTCTCCCCCAAGCCTGTAGCGTTGCATGGGGTTGTTGTGGCCAAAGTGCAGGACCCAGCACTTAGCCATGTTGAACCTCATCCCATTGGCCTCTGCCCATCAACCCATCCTGTCCAGGTCCCTCTGCAGGGCCTTCCTACCCTCCGGCAGATTGACACTTCCCCCCAACTTGATGTCATCTGCAGACTTACTGAGGGTGCACTCAATTCCCTCATCCAAATCATCAATGAAGATATTAAAGAGGATGGGCCCCAACACCGACCCCTGGGGAACACCACTCTTGATTGGTTGCCAGCTGGATTTCACTCCTTTGACCACTGCTCTCTGGGCATGGCCGTCCAGCCAGTTTTTAAGTCAGCAAAGAGTGTACCTGTCCAAGCCATGGGCTGCCAGCTTCTCCGGGAGAATACTATGCGAGACCATGTCAAAGGCCTTGCTGAAGTCTAGATAGACTACATCAACGGGCTTTCCCTCATCCACCAGGCAGGTCACCTGTAGAAGAAGATGAGGTTGTTCAGGCAGGACTCGCCTTTCATGAACCCATGCTGACTGGACCTGATCCCCCAGTTGTCCTGCATATGCTGTGTGATTGCATTCAAGATGACCTGTTCCATCACCTTTCTTGGCACTGAGGTCAGGCTGACAGGCCTGTAGTTCCCCAGATCCTCCTTACAACCCTTCTTATAGATAAGCATCACAGTAGCAAGTCTCCAGTCATCTGTGACGTCTCCAGATGACTGTGATCACTGATGGATGATGGAAAGCGGCCCAGCAATCACATCCACCTACTCCCTCAGCCACTCTTCGATGGATCCCTTCTGGCGCCATGGACTTGTGACAGTCCGTGTGGAGCAGCAGGTCTCTAACTCTTTCCATTTGGAGTGTGGGAGGTTTCTTCTGCTCCCCGTTCCAGACTTCCAGGTCTGGAGGCTGAGTACCCCAAGGATAAGTGGTCTGACTAGTAAAGACAGATGTAAAGAAGGCATTAAGAACCTCAGCCTTTTCCTTATCCTCAGTAGTCATGTTCCCCCCTGCATCCAGTAAAGGATGGAGATTCTCTTTGGCCCTCCTCTTGCCATTAATATATTTGTAAAAACATTCTTTATTATCTGTAACCATAGTGGCCAAGTTGAGCTTGTACTGTGCTTTGGTCTTCCTGATTTTTTCTCTGCATATGTTGGCAGCTTCCTTGTACTCTCCCCAAGTTGCCTGTCTCTACTTCCACTGGATATAAGCTCTCTTTTTCTTTCAGACACTCAGGAAAATTCCCTAGATCAGGTTGGCCAAGACCCCATCCAGTCTGGCCTTGAACACCTCCAGCAATGGGGCATCCACAACTTCTCTTGGCAACATGTTCCAGTGCCTCACTAACCTTACAGTGAAGAATTTCCTCCTAATGTCTAATCTATTTCTATCATCTTTTGATTTAAAACCATTCCTCCATGCTCTAGTTAATATCAATGATTAGGAGCCTTCCTGAATAAAATGCTGCACGTTTTCCAAAATTTAATTCTTGTCTAGAAATTCTGATGGGGAAAAAATATGCAGTCCAATGGTAATCTGGAAAAAATGGTGTGTTTGAATAACGTAAGTATAAAAGATATCTCAGTATCAATATCTTCAGTCCAGCTGGTAACAAAGTTTACATGAATTGTTCAGTTAAGTTTGTAAGCTAATATACAATAGGAATGAAAATGTTGATCTTTGAGATGCAGTAATTTTAGGAGACCTATTAAAACTAGCAACTTTACTTTTGTGTGCTACCACTGTGCTGTAAGGCATGCTATGTAAAGGATTTCTATTTATGAGAAAGAACTTTAATTGCAAATTCTTCTTTTTACATTGACTGGTTAATTGTGTACAGATCACAGTATCACAGTATCACAGATTTCTAGGTTGGAAGAGACCTCAAGATCATCGAGTCCAACCTCCGACCTAACACTAAGTACTCCACTAAACCATATCGCTAAGCTCTACATCTAAACGTCTTTTAAAGACCTCCAGGGATGGTGACTCCACCACCTCCCTGGGCAGCCCGTTCCAATGCTTAATAACCCTTTCGGTAAAGAAGTACTTCCTAACATCCAACCTAAAACTCCCTTGTCGCAACTTTCGCCCATTCCCCCTCGTCCTGTCACCAGGCACGTAGGAGAACAGACCAACCCCCACCTCTTTACAGCCTCCTTTAAGGTAACTGTAGAGCGATAAGGTCGCCCCTGAGCCTCCTCTTCTCCAGGCTGAACAAGCCCAGCTCCCTCAGCCGCTCCTCGTAAGACTTGTTCTCCAGACCCCTCACCAGCTTGGTCGCCCTTCTCTGGACTCGCTCGAGCACGTCCATATCCTTCCTGTAGCGAGGGGCCCAAAACTGAACACAGTACTCGAGGTGCGGCCTCACCAGAGCCGAGTACAGGGGCACAATCACTTCCCTAGCCCTGCTGGCCACACTGCTTCTTATGCAGGCCAGGATACTGTTGGCCTTCTTGGCCACCTGGGCACACTGCTGGCTCATATTCAGCCGACTATCAACCAATACTCCCAGGTCCCTCTCGGCCAGGCAGCTTTCCAGCCACTCATCTCCCAGCCTGTAGCTCTGCTTGGGGTTGTTGCGCCCCAGGTGCAGGACCCGGCACTTGGCCTTGTTGAACTTCATACAGTTGACCTCAGCCCATCGCTCCAGCCTATCCAGATCCTCCTGCAGAGCCTTCCTGCCCTCGAGCAGATCGACACACGCACTTAGCTTGGTGTCATCTGCAAACTTACTGAGGGTGCACTGGACGCCCTCATCCAGATCATCGATAAAGATATTAAAGAGGACCGGCCCCAGTACCGAGCCCTGGGGGACACCACTAGTGACCGGCCTCCAACCAGATTTAACTCCATTCACCACAACTCTCTGGGCCCGGCCATCCAGCCAGTTTCTAACCCAGCGAAGCGTACGCCAGTCCAAGCCCCGAGCAGCCAGTTTCTTGAGGAGAATGTTGTGGGGAACGGTGTCAAAAGCCTTACTGAGGTCAAGGTAAACCACATCCACAGCCTTCCCCTCATCCACCAAGCGCGTCACTTGGTCATAGAAGGAGATCAGGTTCGTCAAGCAGGACCTGCCTTTCATAAACCCATGCTGACTGGGCCTGATCGCCTGCTTGCCCTGCAAGTGCCGCGTGATGACACTCAAGATAATCTGCTCCATGAGCTTTCCTGGCACTGAGGTCAAACTGACAGGCCTATAGTTCCCCGGGTCTGCCCTGTGGCCCTTCTTATAGATGGGCGTCACATTGGCTAGCCGCCAGTCAACTGGGACCTCCCCCGATAGCCAGGACTGCCGATAAATGATGGAAAGTGGCTCGGCCAGCTCCTCCGCCAGTTCTTTCAGTACCCTCGGGTGCATTCCATCCGGCCCCATCGACTTGCGCAAATCCAAGCTCCGTAGCAGGTCGCCAACCATTTCCTCATGGATAGCGAAGGCCACATCCTGCTCCCCATCCCCTTCCACCAGCTCAAGGCACTGGGTATCCAGAGAACAACCGGTATTGCCGCTAAAGACTGAGGCAAAGGCGGCATTAAGCACCTCAGCCTTTTCCTCATCCTTAGTAACTAGGTTTCCCCTCTCATCCAGTAAAGGATGGAGATTCTCCTTAGTCCTCCGTTTCACGCTGATATATTTGTAAAAGGATTTTTTGTTGTCTTTAACGGCAGTAGCCAGGTTGAGCTCCAGATGAGCTTTGGCCTTTCTAATTTTCTCCCTGCACAGCCTCGCTACATCCTTGTAGTCCTCCTCAGTGGCCCGCCCTTTTTTCCAAAGATTATAAACCCTCTTTTTTCTGCTAAGCACAAGCCGCAACTCTCTGTTGAGCCAGGCCAGTCTTCTTCCACGCCGGCTCGTCTTTGGACACGTGGGGACGGACCGCTCCTGTGCCATCACGATTTCCTTCTTGAGGAGCGCCCAGCCTTCCTGGACTACTCTGCCCTTCAGAACCGCCTCCCAAGGGACTCGCCACCACCCCTTCTGTGCTGCCTGTCCCTCCTGAAGAGCCGATATCCAGGCATTGCAGCACTCCAGTCACTGGGAGCAGCACTCCAGTCGTGGGAGCGGTCCCACCACGTCTCCGTGATGGCAACCAAGTCGTAGCCTGCCTGCTGCACGATGGCTTCCAGCTCGTCCTGTTTGTTACCCATGCTGCGTGCATTAGTGTAGATGCACTTCAGCTGGGCCATCTTCTTCTTCTTCGGCCTAGCCATTGTTTCCCCCGGCACAGCTCCAACAAGCCTTGTTTGAGCCCCGTCCCCCTTCTTACCTAGTTTAAAGCGCTCTCTATGAGCCCTGCCAGCTCCTGGCCTAGGATCCGTTTTCCCCTTGGAGATAGGGACCCGTCTGGGGCCATCAGGCCGGGTGCCGAGTAAAGCTCCCCATGGTGAAAAAACCCAAAATTTCTGTGCTGGCACCAGCCTCTGAGCCACCTATTAACCACGCGAGCTTTCCATGTCCTCTCCGTGCCTCTCCCTTCCCCCGTAGGGATGGACGAGAACACCACCTGCACTCCCGCTCCCTCCACCAATCGTCCCAGCCCCCTATAGTCCTGTTTGAGAGCCTTGAGGCTTCTCTTTTCAACATCGTCGCTGCCAGCCTGGACTATCAAAAGCGGGTAATAGTCAGAGGGGCGAACCAGGTTTGGAAGCTTCCTGGTAATGTCTCTGACCCTGGCCCCAGGGAGGCAGCAGACTTCCCTATGTGTGGGGTCGGGCCGACAAATAGGGCCCTCCGTTCCCCTGAGGAGGGAGTCGCCCACAACAATCACCCTTCTTTCTTTCTTGGTGGAGGCAGTCCTGAGGCATGGAGTCAACTTCCTCACCTCAGGCATCCTCCTGGGTAGGCTTCCTACCTCATCCTCACCCACCGGTCTCTCCAGCTCCAGGGCCTCAAACCTATTGTTCAAGGGCACCTGGGAAGGCGGCACTGGAAGGGGAGGGCATCTCCTGCGAGGTCGAGCAGGGACCTGTCTCCATTCCTCCTCAACTCGCAGGTCCCCTCCCTCTGCCCGATGACGACAGGGCAGGGGGTCCACCCCCCTTTGGAGCGTCTCACCCTGGTCCCTCTCCCTCCGGTCCTGCAGGGAGTCGCTCCACCAGTCTATCTCCCGCTCGCACTCCCTGATATCCCTCAACCTCTGCACCTCCTCCTTGAGCTCTGCCACCATGCGGACCAGGTCGTCCACCTGCTCGCACCTCACGCAAGCAGTCTCTCTGCCCCCCGCCAATGGCAGCAAGAGGCTCAGACACTCCCCGCATCCGGAGACCTGAACTGCCGCATGTTTGGACGGGCAGTCGGTCTGGGTGTGTACTGACTTCCTAGAGAAAGCACCGTGCCTGGTGGAGACCATCGCAGCCCAGCTGACGGGAGAGTGCCGTTGGAGGAGTTGTCCCTATTGGCAGGTGTGAGCGCTCTGCCCTTCCTGCCCGCCCTGCCCGCGCTAACTGCCTCGCTGACTGCCGCGTCACTCCCTGTTTGCCGGCCCTGTTCGCCGCGCTCCTGGTCGCTCGCGCTCCCTAACGGCTGCCTTTGAACGGCCGGGGGGAGGAGCTGTCGCTGACGCTGCTGGCTCCGCCTACGCCTCGTCAGCCTCCCTCACGAGGTCTGCCGGTGTCTGGCGGCTCCCTCACGTAGGCTCGATGCCCGAAAAATAGCCCTGCCTGTCCCGATCCCGCGCTCCGCTGCAGCACGTGTCTGCCCCGGAGCCGGTCGCCTCGGCAAGAGTACCTTCCAGTCTCCCTGTTTGCTAGAAATGGATCTACTCTGTTTCTTTAGTCTAACATTTAAGAACAGGGAAACAGCATAAACTTTTCAGTCATGCCTTAAGCAGACATTATGGAAAGTTGAAATAGGTGTTATATTAAACATATATATATATATATATACACATATAAAGTTATATAAAACAAAACAAACTAAAAAAGGGCACAATCTCTTGTACTGTTTTGTTTCTTTTAGTTAGTGTGTTTACTGTTATCTACCTTTTATGCAGTTTTCCCTATTGACCTTACAATGGATAGAATTTGTTTAGATAATTAGAGTTGGACATGTCCTGGTTTGCTTGCTTTCTTAACCTGAAAGCATTGTATAGTTGAAAAAATATATACATCTGTGGACAGTCTTTGTGCTCTCCAGCTCCTCAAATATCTAAATAATTTCTCAGGTTGGAATCTGAGGCTTTTCCAGATTTACATGAAGCTTTCTCTTCTTTCTCTCTCTCTTTTTTTTTTTTTTTTTTTCCTCACTACTACAGCATAGTTTCCCCATTTCTCTGGCTGTATACCATATTTTGTCTAGCTATTTCAAATCAATTTATTTTGTTAATTATTGCTGTCATGCTTTGCAGTTCTACAATCCTTATCCTTAGAAGTTTGTCTGAAAAAGTTGCACTAACAAGACTTATTTTATTCTTTAGATTTTGGGTTTCTCTTCTGTTTTTCCTGGGTTCAAATATATTCTTCAAGGAATGTATTACAAAGAATAACTTTTCATAGAATTAACATTCTAGAAATGTTTTACACTTTAGATATAAATGCTAAGTACACTACTAGAAAGATGGCACTTTTTCCCTAGGAATTTTGAACAGAGTACTCATGGTTTTCTACTTTAGAAACCTTGAAACATCATGTACAATTATTTTCAGCATTAAAATAAACTGCACATTAGCCTCTTCTCTTTAAAAGCATACTTTATAGAATAGTTGAATGTCTCTTATTGAGGTTTCAGTAGTTCCTTGCTGAATATCTTTGAATTGTACTTCTGGTGAGGGGATGGGGGGAGGACCACTGGGGGTAAAGCTGTAAAAGCCAGTAACTTGGAAATGGTAGTCATAGAATCATAGAATATGATATGTGAAGGACCCACAAGGATCATCGAGTTCAACTCATGGCTCCACACAGGACTACCTTAAAAATTAATCCGTATGTCTGGGAGCGTTGTCCAAACAGTCACAGAATAGCAATGTTGTTGTCTAACACTGTTCAAACAGTCTCTTACCCTATTTAGGTGATTCATTAGTGTGTTTAAGGTGAATCATAAGGCTGTGGTTTTGCTTTTGGTTTGCTTAGACCTTTCTGACATAACTTCCATTAAACAGCTGCTATTCTGTCCAGTGTGGAAGGTATAGATAGGGATGATATCTATGTTGCTTTTATCCTAATTCAGGTGTCAGTCATAATTTGTTCATTGGCCAATACCAGGAAGTGTCCTGCTAGAGTATCAGGTTAATGAAGCTTTTACATTAACGGACATAAGTAATAGGAGACAAATTTTAGAAGAGAGAATATGATATCCTTTCCAGAATTTGTTTCCTTGGCCTCATATAGCCCTGTAACACTATAATCCTATGATGGGCTGGGATAGAAGGGATGTTTTGATCTAGCAATGAATGCCACTGTGAAACTATAGGAGGTAAATACAGTCCCACTACCTTCGGAGGATACAAAGAGAAAGACCAGGAAAATAAGACAGTCTTTGCCCTGCATTTACTCTCTATAGAGCTCTCCAAAAATATGTAATCTGTGCTTCACAGGGCTCTCATGAGCAACCAGAAGAAATGCAACTTTTTAAAATTATATGGAGAAAATTGTAGAAGGAATATTCTGTCATTTTATTCAAGTATTTTGGAGTAGGTTGAAAACATCTGGGGAAAAAAAAGTCATGCTAAAAGCAAAACAGATTTGAAATGGCTTTTCCCTGGCTTGTTAGATCAGCCTGAAACTACCTGCTTCAGTGTATACTCAGTTAAACTCATTTGCTTACCGTTGTTTGAAAAAGTGTTTAGATTCATGATTGAAGCATGAATATTGAGCTTTTTATGAAAATTAAATCAAATATGTTCCTTTTTTTTTGGTATTATTAATATTATTTTTAATACATTAGCAACAAAAAGGAGGACCACAGAAAACATTGGTCTGTTATTTGATGAATATGGTCACATCAAAAACAGGGATGTAGACAAAGCAGACGTTTAATGCCTTCTTTGCCTCTCCCTTCAACCCAGGTGATGGGCTCTGGGACTCCTAGAGTCCTGAGTTGGAGGACTGTTACTGTGGTAATGATAAACTCCCAGCCAACCCTGAACTTGTGCAGGATTTGCTGCTCCAGCTGGATGCATGTAAGTCTATGAGGCTCTATGGGATTCTTCCTAGGGTACTCAGAGAGCTGGCTGATGTTATCGTGAGACCTCTCAATAATTTTTCAATACTCTTGGGAATCTGGAGAGGTCCCAGTTGACTGGAATCTGGCAAAATTTGTTCCAATTTTCAAGGGCAAGAAAAAAGATACTGATAATTATAGGCCTGTCAGTCTTACTTCAGTGCCTGGTAAAATTATGGAGAAAATTATTCTGGGAGTTATTGAAAAACACCTGAAAGACTATGCAATCCTTGGTCAGAGTCAACATGGGTTGACAAGGAAAAAATCTTGTTTAACAAACTCAATTTCCTTTTATGAAAAGGTCACCCACCTAGTTGACCAAGGGAAGCTAGTTGATGTAATCTTTTTGGATTTCAGCAAAGCTTTTGGTATTGTTTCTCACAGTATACTTCTGGGCAAAATGTCGAGCATACACCTAGATAAATACATAATATATGATGGCTGATGGGTAGGGGCTTAGGGTTATAGTAAATGGGGTTGTATCAGGCTGGCAGCCAGTCACTAATGGGCTCCTCAGGGCTCCATTTTAGGGACTGTTCTCTTCAATGTTTTCATAAATGATCTGGACGCAGGATGTGAAGGTATATTAAGTAAGTTTGTGGATGATACTAAATTAGGCAGAGGTGTTGACCATAGAGACCTTGCAGAGAGATCTGGACAAATTAGCGGGCCGAGCAACTACCAACAATATGAAGTTTAACAAGAGCAAGTACTGGATTCTGCACCTGGGAAGGGGCAAACTTGATTATACATACAGACTGAGGGATGATGAGGGGCTGGAGAGCGGCCCCATAGAAAGGGATCTGGAGGTTTTGGTTGATGGCAAGTTGAATATCAGTCAACAGTGTTCCCTGGAAGCCAAAAAGGGCCAACCGTGTCCTCAGGTGCCTCAAGTACAGCATTGCTAGCTGGTTGAGGGAAGTGATTGTCCCTTTCTACTCTGTGCTGGTGTGGCCTCACTTTGAGCACTGTATGCAGTTTAATGTGTTAGAATGTAAGAAAGACATAAAACTACTGAAGAGTATCCAAAGGAGGACTACAAATATGGTGAACAGTCTAAAAGGGAAAACGTATGAGGAACAGCTGAACTCACTTATTTCAGCCTAGTGAAGAGACTGAATGGAGACCTTATGAGGAGGAGTTGAGGGGCAAGTGCCCTTCTTCTCTCTAGTGATGGCAACAAGACTCGAGAGAATGGCATGGAGCTGTGACAGGGGAGGTTCATGTTGGATGTTAGGAAAAGGTTTTTCCCCAGGGAAGTGGTCAGCACCAAGCCTGTCAGAGTTCAAGAAGCATTTGAACAACTCTTTCAGACATATGGCTTGATTTTTGGGTGGTCCTGTCTGGAATCAGGAGTTGGACTCAATGATCTTTGTGGGTCCCTTCCAGCTTGGGGTTTTCTATGATTCTACAATTCTACAATTCTATGATTATGAATTTTTAATTACAATTTCTTTATATAATATTTAAATATAAATATATGTTTTAGTACAGAACTTGGCATTTTCTTTGTGACAAACTTCCGTTTTAATTTTCAAAATTTCAACCTAACATCTGCAGACAGGTTAGGTTTATGAAAAGCATCTCTTTTGGAGAATATGAGGTGCTTTGTTAGAACATCTTGAACCAAAGAGGTGTGTCTCAAAGATTTTACTAAGTGAAGTTAAATTTGAAGTCTTTGAGAAATGAGATACAACTGGCATCAAAAATAAATTGGTGCAGTAATGTAGGAAAATTGTCTTTTGGAAAATTATAAAGTTGCGTGTCAAACTATGTGGGAATGTATTTAATTTTTAGTTTGTAAATATTTGAATTTACATTTACATCATTTACATCATTGAATTTTTCCATATAATCTTGGTTTTCCCATGTTTTTTAAAAGGCATCTCAAGCACACTTTTTTATCTGTAAAACTGATTGTTGTTGTTTCTTTTGCTCAGCAAAAGAAGTGAATCTGTTTTATTCTACCTGTGTTGAATGCTGCAATGATAACTCTGTTACCGAAATACTAATAGGACCAGAAAATAATCTTGCAGTGCTAGTCTTTTTAATATTGTTTTATCTTTCTAAGTATAAAAAAAAAAAAAAAAGCTAACTAGGTAATTAATGTATTTTTTTTTTCTGATACTTTTATATATACATATATTTTTTGATAGATTATCTTATGTAACTTGAAATATGGAATATGGCATCCTTTTCAGTGACAGAGGTTCACTGATGTTCTAAGAGCAAAGATGATTCTTCTTACAGAATAATTTTCTTAATAGTTGCAGAAGACAACAGACCAAAAATAACTTTAAAACTCAGTTTATTGGTCGTAGTTTCAGTTTCTTATTTCAAAGAGCAGAATGGAGTAGCAAGGAATTGCTGCTTTTTACATGAGCATGTAGGAATTCCTACAGTAAGAAAAGATGAGAATGGTAGGTTTGAAAGAAGAAGACTGCCAAATTGCATTAGCTGTATAGATCTTTCAGATAGCATGGGGCCCTGGATAGGTTTCTACAGAATTAAATCTCCCAGTGGTTTTATTTTTTAAAGTACAGTATCCCTGTCTTAAAAGATCAGTTGTTTTTAAATACAAGCACCTAATAGTATTAGTGACACAGTTTAGACACTGGTTATTCAAGGCAGGATAGATAAAAGATAAGGATGCAAGTTTTGAAAATGGAATATATATATATTTTTTAATTGAAAAATGCAATATTATTCTATTTCGGAAAAACAAAATTTTGTACAGAATTCTTAGCAAAACTGTTGGGTTTGCACAAGATCTTAAGCACACCTCTTTCCCTGCCCTAAAAAATGAAAATAAAATAAATAAAATAAAATAAATAAAATAAAAAATAAAATAAAATAAAAATAAAATAAAATAAAATAAATAAAATAAAATAAAATAAAATAAAATAAATAAAATAAAATAAATAAAATGCATAGTGTAGGAAAATGGAGAAAAGTATCAAAAATAACATGCTTATATAAATGGGAGATTGCAATACATAAATCTCTAAAGAAAAAATTAGACCTTGGATTTGTGAAATTTTTGCTATATGTACACCTACTCATAGAGGAAAGCAGCTAAAGAATTTGGTCTGGTTGTTTATTAACCAGAACCTTTGCAATATGTCTCTGTGTTTGTAAGTGCTCTAAAATGTGTCTTGGAATAGGGAAAAAGAATTTTACTGGCTGAGTAGAACAAACAAAAAATGAAACATTTCAAAATATGCTGTTTGAACATAACACATATTCTTATTTTTATATATAAAGTAATATTTTTAATTTGCTCTAATCTAGTTTGTGTTTCCAAAAAAATAGCCTGTCTCTAAGGAGATTCATCTTATTTTGGCAGAAGAGGGCAGTGTTACCTTACAATTGTGTGTGGAAAATATGCATATTATTTTAAAGATAAGTCTCTAGAGAGTATTTTGAGCCAATGAATTTAAATGTAATAAATGCCCTCTGAATATGCTACTTAGTAAAAATAACAGGCAATGAAAAAGTAGACATTATGGCTACTTAATTGTTGTCAGCATTAAATTGTACTGACCCAAGGAAGAACATATAACCTTTAGCATACCACATAGATGATTGATTTTTGTGTAATATTCAAAGACTAAATGTCTGAAACAGCATTATAGGTTGAAAATGTAAAAAAGGTAAAAATTGAACCTACTACTACTACTACATTATGGAATATATTAAATATATTAGTATCGATAAAATAGTTTTGCAGGAATTCAGTAGATGAATCAGCACTGACAGTCTGACCCTTCAGAACAACTTCTGACTCCTTCAGGAATTGTCCGTTCTGCTGTAGTGTCCACCCTATACATATATATATATACGTATACAACTGGCAAAGAAAAATTACTATCTCAGTTTATGAAGGGAATAAAGGAATTAAACACATCTTTAATTTAAAAGCTCTGGCTAAGCCCCAGCTTAATTCAAGTTAGATACTTGCCTTATTGCCCTTCCAAAATAAGGATATTTGCTAAGTCCGGGCCCTTATGATTGATATATTTCTATATCTTGAGTGGCTTTCTTTATTTCTGCCTGAAATAAGAAGATAGGCATGTTTTTCCTCCCTTTCCTCCTCCTTCCTACCAAAATATTATACTAATATTTTTCTTTTCCTGTAGTAATATTTTGTTCCTGTTTTCTGAGTACTTTAATTCAGCAGAGGATAGTAAAACCTGTCAATTCTTCCTTGGGGAGTATTGAGTAGTTACTCCATACCCAAGAAGGTGATGTTTGTTCGTAAGAACACAGAAAACCACGTTTTTCTGACGCTTAATGCAAGTGATGGTGTAAATGGATATTGCAGTTTGTTCTGCTCAGGTCCAAAGGAGGATGCAAAGTTCTCTCATTTCCTCATAGGCTGGTAGTTTTGCTGGCAGCTCTGTCCACAGCCACATTGGCCTCTTGCCCTACGTAAAACTTAATCATAGGTGAATCCTAGGAAGAAAATGACTGTCCAGAGAACAAAGAGAAAGTGCAATTAAATAATTTATTTATGGAAAACAAAGGAAAGGAAATGAAGAAGGGAAAAAGGTGTTTAGAAAGTAAGTTATTTCTTTTCCTGCTTTCATTTTATAAGCCTGTTTCCTTTCCTCCTTTGCTTATTTCTATAACTGATTTTGATTAATTCTAGCGCTTGGGAAATGTGTCTCTGCAATCTAGACAATTTCTCACAGGAAAGCAGTAACACAGAAAGTAGTGGCAAAATATTATGCTCCAGCTGTGGGGGAAAAATATCCTGCCATTTAGTCCTCAGCTTTTCTTTCCTCTGCTGCTCACAGAAATGTAAGCTGTAGCTCACCTTAAACAGTAGACAGTCTATCAAGCCTGTCTGTGTGAGCCACCAGAAAAGACCTCATGTTAGTAGAACATGAATTTTATGCAGCAGAATGTGAAGCATTCTTTATGCACTAGGAAGCAATGAGTTGAAGCGAGAAACTCCACATCTTATTGACAGTTGCCTGAACAAGCATTTTATAAAGCCTGGTGTGGTTCTCAGGGCTGCAGCAGCAGCCTGACAAAGGCAGATTGGCCTCTGTTCTTTAAATAGTCCAGTATCTTCTCTTCCAGCTATTGCTATTTTAGATATTCAAAGGTGTAAAAATGACTCCTTATAGTAGGTCTGCACAGCCAAATCCATTTTCCTTAAGCCTATGTATCACAGGACACCATTTCTGAGAGGTTTAGATTGCCCCACTTTTTTTGAGTGATATTCATCCTACAGATGCCAAACTTTTAGTTTCTTCAGTGATCCTTAAAGAAATCAGGAAAGAAGATAATATGATCTGGTGAGGGGAAACATTTAAAAATCTTAATTTTTGAATTAAAAAATATTAATATTTTGAAAAAAATTCTAAAGCACTGGCATTTGATCTGTCCTTATGCTAAGGATACACCAGATGAAATGCAAGATGAGATATGCTGTTCCTGCAGGTGATCAGTTCTGAATACTTTCAGAAGTGTTCTTTTTCTTCGTCATAAGGGCAGGCGTTCATATTAATTTACTTCTTTGATTGTACTTTATATTTTTGTTGTTGTTTCTGTTCATATTAACACCTTTTTTTTTTCTTTTTCTTTCAGACACTGTGCAACTAAAACAGGACAGTACTGTTTTAACAATTTTCTGCATTAGTTGTTTTCAAATTAAACTATAAAATTATTTCTAACTTTTCTCTGTGGACTAGATGATCTTAGAGGTCTTTTCCAACCTAAATGATTCTATGATTCAATGTTCCTTAAGTAACATTTAAGTCCTTTTATGACTGGTATCCAAGCTGATCTTATACTTTGCTTCTGGATATGAGCCTAACTTGAATAATTTTCTAATTTTATAGTTGCAAGGAAAACTGTAAAATAATCTGTCCACATTTGCAAAGAAAGAGTGAAATGAGCATAAAATTTTGAAGAAAGCTGATTATTGAGGAATTTAAAATGTTATTAACTACTTAACACACTCCACATTTGTCCTTGCCTGAGATAAGTACAGAATTTAAACACTGGTTGAACGCCAAAGTATGATGAATACTTGTATGAAGTTTGATAAAAGAAGAATGAAAAAGGTTCAGAATTCTACCTTTTCAGTTCATTTTTAACAATCAAAATAATCATTACATGAACACGGAAGACAACTGGAATACAAACTCGAAGTGGAGTAAAGACTGATGCAAAAATAGATTATTGATATAAACATGGATATGGAACTAGAGAAACCCTGTAGTTAATAGATAGCCAGTGGAAAACAAAAAACAAAAAACATTGCTTTTGTGTCCTGTTGTGACATTGTGCAGTTCCTGATACTCGCAGTCCTGAACACCTTTATGTCTGAAAACCATGATAAAAGGCAAAAAAAATTAATTCCCAAATATTTCTGCCGGGAATAGAGGTAAATCTTATGTTATTCACTTGATTGCTTAATTCAAGAATCACACTTTCCATGCGGCTTTTACAAAGCACTTTGCAAATATTTAATGAAGTGACCAGTGGACCATCCTTGCAAAGTAGAAAATGCAGTTTAGTCACAGAAATCTATATTGCTAACCAAAGCACCACAAAAACATTAATTCTTCTTTGTTGTGGGTGAGATATTAAAAATCTTCACAGAGTCAGAGAAATTATTTTATTTTTATGTTTGCTTGGCTATGATATAAGGTAAGCTAATATTCGGACTTTTGCTTTTCATAAGTACATGAGATAGGTAGATTGGCTGTAGATTTAATAGCAAATTAAAAGTATGTCAGCTCAATCTTGTGAGATGCTAAAGATGGATACTTTAATGAGGCAAAGATTCAGTGTGCCATTTTTAATGATTCTGCTGTCCTCCCAAACCTCTTTGAAGGCAATCTCTGGCAGGATATTATGTCCATGCAAACATAATTAGCCCGATTTAGAATACGATTTCAGGGGGATTTGCATGTAATGATTTCAAGAGAGAGATCATGGTTTCCCAGGGTTTGGGAGTGGTTTGTTTATTTTTTAAAAAGAGAAGATAAATCTATTACAAATTAAAACTTGTATTCTGTTTTTCTTTCTTGAGGTAACTTTGAAAGACCATATCTTTGTTTTCAAATGTTTTGATTTCTTGCTAATTAAAATCTTACATTGCACAGTATTGCCTCTTCTTTTGAATGCAAAATTTTATGAAGATTTTTAAACACGATTGAAGGCTAGGATGTCACATGCTTCCAACTTTACTCTTACCTTCTTTTTCTATGTCTTCTAATTTCACTACTTTTTAAGCAAGTTGCTCAAAAAGAAAGGAAGTACAAAAATTATCATTTGTTCCCTGTCCTATTCTTAAATTGAAGACATTATGTTGTCTTCAGCTCTGCTGTAACTG
Organism: Anser anser; assembly: GCF_964211835.1. NCBI lineage: Eukaryota > Metazoa > Chordata > Aves > Anseriformes > Anatidae > Anser > Anser anser. Next base: position 109,261,599 of record NC_139720.1, on the reverse strand, counting down.
AAGTCAAAAGTGCTGTCATGATAATAAATTGAATTACATTATCAAAAAAAAAAAAAAAGGAAGATCAGAAATTTTCTTCTTTCTTTTGAAGTTTATATGGTTTCAGTTACATTAATTGTATTTTTTATACAGATACATTTAGCTGTATTCTTTTTGCTCTGCGTGATTTAAGGAAAATAGAACAGTGACAAGTAGAACTTGAAATAAATATTTTAATCTGGCCAGCATATTAATTTTAGAATTGCTAATACAATAGAACCTTGAAAGACTAAAGATTTCCAAATGGTCTGAAAATTAAAAGTTGATTTTAATGTCAGCGATATATAGAAAACCTTTTTTTATTATTATTATCTTGTCAAGACTTATTTATTTATTTATTTATTTAGTATTTGTTCTCCATATTGTCTGGTGATAGCCACATCCAAGACACTAAATCTGAAGCAGATATGTGAAACTTCTGTTGTAATAGACAGAAGACATTTTGTAGAAATTTGGCTGTCACTTTTTCTGAGTGTGGATGTGCAATTAACACAAGACACAGGTAAAAGTCCCGGAAAATGATTAAAAAAATAAAAAATAAAATCACAAACATAGTAAGACAATGTTTTACCATGTAAATCTTGTTTAAAACAGCATACAAAGATACCCTACACATTTGTGTATACTTATATCCTCAATGTAAATCATTAAAATGCTAACCACTTAAAAAATTAAACCAACCAACCAACCAATAAACCAACCAACCAAAACCACAAGCAGTTAGGGATTTTTTTTTCCAAGTCACCATTACTGCTATTTCATTATTTGTGGTAAATGTTTGCTCTTCTTGACTGACTGATTTATCTTTCGCTCATATTTTTTCAATGCAGTGGGAAAAAAAAATTGCATGTAGAAAGTAGGTTGGAAAACATGTTGTAAAACCATGTCTGACTTTATCTTCTGAACGTTCTGACTTTTTTTCACAGAATCACAGAATTGTAGGGGTTGGAAGGGACCTCAAGAGATCATCGGGTCCAACCCCCCTGCCAAAGCAGGTTCCCTAGAGCAGGTTGCCCAGGTAGGCATCCAGATTGGCCTTGAATATCTCCACAGAAGGAGACTCCACAACCTCCTTGGGCAGCCTGTTCCAGTGCTCCGTCACCCTTACCGTGAAGAAGTTCTTTCGCATGTTAGTGTGGAACTTCCTGTGATCCATCTTTTTGGCCATTGCCCCTTGTCCTATCCCCACAAACCACTGAAAAGAGGTTGGCCAAATCCCTCTGTCTCCCACGCTTAAGATATTTGTAAACATTAATAAGATCCCCTCTCAGTCTTCTATTCTCAAGGCTGAGCAGACCCAGGTCTCTCAGCCTTTCCTCATAGGGAAGATGCTCCAGGCCCCATATCATCTTTGTGGCCCTCCGCTGGACTCAATTTTATCCCTTTCCCTTTTCATCTTGAGTCAAAATAAACTCAATTTCCCCAGTGCAAATTGAAACCCACTACAATTTCTGCTAACTAGAATGAAGGGAAAAGATTGTATTAATAGGAGTGATGAAAATAAGTTTTCATTGGAATGTTTTGGCCCTCCAAAACCAGAATATTTTGTTTAAAAGATGATACTGATTGTCTCATTAGAACTAAGTTTCTATAGGCAGTATATTTCTCATGATATATTGTGGCTTATCTATCAGGGAAGAGAAAGTAATATGCCTCAGAATTGACGGTCTTATTCAGAAGAAGAATGATGAAATATTAACCATATCAAAAACCATTGAGCTTTATGACTTTATTCCTCTTTATGAGAAGCTGATTGATGTTACTATGAAGATAACTTCATTGAAAAAGAAATAAAATTCTTCCATTAGAATAATTTTGAAGCCTCTTTGTTGTTGTCCTTATCTTCCACTGCTTGAGCAGTGGATTGGACCAAATGACCTCCAGATATCCCTTCCAATGTCAACCATTCTCAGACAATGTGGTACGTAAGACCAGGTTTTGGAAAGAGTTGTCACAGTTTTTGTCCATTAATTGAATTAAATTTTCTAGGACACATGTAAAGGTAGAGTTTATGAGAAATAAAGCAAATGATTCATTGAGATTGGATGTTAAGTTTCATTGATTAAAATAAATTATGAACTCTCTTCAGACTTCCTCCTGCCCACTGGTGTCCAAAGAACATGATAATTTTTTTTAATATGCCTTTCTTAAAATGCTTCTCTCTCTCTCTTTTTTTTTTTTTTGTACACTTGCTATTTTTTTACATCTTTTGATCATTTTTCTGTAAGCCTTCATTTAGTGACTGTAAGTAAATATATTTTTATATTTCAAGGACAAATGATCAAACCATACTCCAGAACACCCTAGAGAAATTATTTCACTATTTTTCATTAAATAAATAGAATATCATCCTGTGCAACTTAGAGATTTATTTAAATATGGTACTTGCTTGTTCAAATTTTTTTAAATTATTATTATTATTTTACATTCCATTGTAAAGATCTTCCAGTCTCCTCATGAGTTGTTCCTGAAAGACCAGTAATGAAATCCCCTCAAAATCAAAATAAGCATTTCTGATATCTTACTAATATTCAAACATCCCTTATTGCTTCAAATGTTGATAGTTTTTTTTGTTGTTGTTTTGTTTTATTTTGTTTTGTTTTAGAGGATGGGAAATATCAGCTTGACAATATTTTTGAAAGTGAAATGGCAGTGTTCTAACTCCTTCACTCAAATCATTTTTTTTTTTTTTTCACCTTGGTGATTTTCCTGTCCTCTTTTCCTTACCAGAAATCCAGAACATACTGTTGCTTAATATTTTCACATTTTTTTCTTAATTAAACTAAACTAAACTAAACTGAAATAATAAAATAAATTAAGGTTTTCTGTGTACTCCTAACATTAATTAGCACTTTTCTGGTCTGCTTGACACACATTCTGTTTATGGCAGTCTGTCTGATGATGATTCTGTTTTTCTTGTAAGAGCAATAGTGAGTTTTAAATAACTATAAGATTCTGAATTGGCACTAGCAGAAAATTTGCCTAATTATTTTTGTTTGTTAAAGTGCTGAACAAATATTTTGCTCTTAAAATGCAAGGGACTTGTAATGAACAACCTCAATAAGCTTTTTTGCTCTAAAAAAAATCTTAACAGTTTTTGAAGTGGACCTTCTGAACATCCTCTTTTTAAGAATGAAACAAGTTGTTTTCATCTCTCTTGTCTTCCATGAAATCAGATGCTACCAAAAACATAATTATGAACAAAACTTGTAGAAATACATTACACAAGAGAAAAAATATGTACAAAAATATCCACAAAATATTAAAATGCTTAAAATATCTCCATCAAAAATAATATATACTATCTCTTTGTATATGAGATTCTGATTACAAAGTCCCACAGTCATACAGTCATAACTGTTTTTTTCAGCAAAACATACCTTCAAATATATATATATAATATATATATATTTTTATTTTTTTTTTGCTGTTGCAGATTGTTTTTTCACATGACTGAGTCCAAAAATTTGTCTCATATATCTTCCCTTCACAGTCATGTTCTTTCTTTTACTGGAAAAAAATATGAAAATAAATCATAAAACTTTGATTCTATTGGATGCATGTTACAAAAAAAAAAAAAGAAAAAAAAAGTGAATGCACTCTGTACAGTTCTTACTCAAAGATACTGCTCATTTAATTTCATCAGTTTCTGATTTGAGTATATATATTTTTAACGGGGAAATGTGCAAAACATATTTGACTGATAATCAATAAAAAGAATATATTTGAATGACAAGATATGCTTTTTGGTGAAGATTTTTTTGTGGGTTTTGTTTTGTTTTGTTTTTCCCTGGGAATGACTTGTGCTAGATTTTAGAACCTACATCAACTCCCTTTGTTAAGCGTGAATCCTATCAGATTGAGGGAGACCAGATTCATCTTAATTTGTAGGTCTCTCGTCTCTCTCACTCTTTTTTTCTTTTTCCTGAAGTCTTAAAGCTTCATCTTCCAGAAATGTATCTACCTTGGTTGGCCCTTGTCCAAAATCTATGTGCATCAGTTTTCCACAAGCACTTTTGTATTGCCACTCAGAAATGGACCTCAGCCATAACTGTTAATGGCAGCAAATACTACTTCAAAGCAGGAGGGTTATCTAACGGAGCCGTTGAGGTTCCTTTGAGTTTTTATTTTCATGGTATATGGTATCATATCCTGTTATCCCAAAGAAATCCAAAACTCCTAGAAAATACCCTTTAGTCATACCAACTGAACAAATTAAAATATTTTCTTCCAGATTCTGTGTAATATGTGAATGCACAATTATCTTCAAATGAGTAAAATAATAAAATTATACATACAGTTTCAAATGTTTAATTAAAAGTTGGTGTATTCTTCCAATATGATAACCATTGGTTATACTTTCCTGTATTTTTGATTTTGTATATACATGAACATTGTGATTATATGTACAGAAGCCACTTTATTTTCAGAAAGCCTATTCTGTTGTTTCCTTCTGGCAAACCAATAGTGGCTTTTACCAACCTTTCAGTGTGGGAGAATCCATAGTTTAATACAAAATGCAAAGATTATTGTTAATTTTTATTTTTTTTTTTTTTCCCAAGAGAGTTGATAAGGGACAAATAGTTAGTGGAATTAGCTGATTCACTGGAATTGTTCATGAATTAACTTCAACTAATTTACTATCTCAAAAATGATGAAATATTTTTTTTAAATTATCATTCTACAAATGAAAAAGTTATTTTTGAAACAACTTTAAAGAGTAATAATTTATAAAACTGCAAGTATGTGAAGTGTTCTACCTGAAAATATTATCATCCTTCATGTTTTGATGTTTTCATGTTTTGTTTTCACAACTGCTTCTGAGTTTTGCTTGCTTTTTTTTTTCTAAATCATTATTTTATAATAAATAATTCATATATATCTGTGGACTGTAGGAAAACAGTGAACTGTGGTTTTCAGACTTATTTGACAGGCAAATATCTCAATATACACAGTGTCTATTCTTGATAGTATTGTAATGGTTGGGTAGAGTCTTTAGTGGATTTTTACATGGGCACACTTGCTGCCAATGGATATTATTTTCCTGCAATGGATTTTACACTGCTTCAGTGGAAGCCTAGTTCTATAATTTTCTTCAGACTATAATGATGTCATTTGAAAAAACAATGAATAAATTTAAGCATGAATTCACTAAAAATTGAGATGAGTATTAATCTCATGTAAAATTCCTGAATTCTACAGAAGTTAAAATAGAACACCTTTCTTCCAGTTTTTGAAAACACTATGGCATAGAAATAGTGCATCCAAGAAACAGCTCATAATCTATTTTATTGACATTCTTAGGGTCTGTGTTTTCATAAGACGAATCTGTAAACCAGTTTTGTCTAAACCTGCAAGTACTCAGTATACAGATGAACAAGTTCTGTGTCCTCTGACTCCTATCCTGAATCATGAAAAGCTCCATCCCCCTTACATTTAATACTGAGCTCATTTATTCTGAAGTGATTCATTCTAACTATAATGTTAGCTCTTTTTTTTTTTTTTTTTTTTCCCCGGGGTGTATACACTGTGCCAACTTGCACTACAAATGTAAGCATTTCCATGTAATTTGAATGTTTCCAGGAATGTAATATGATTCATGGACATGAAAATAGTTAATGTTTTCTGGTTAATTTAATTGTGATTTAATTTTTCATCCTTTCCCCCATCCCTCTACTGCTTTCTGCTAGCTTCCTCTCCTACAGTTACCATTTTTCCAACTTGGCAATCTAGCTGACCGTATTGAATAAAGTTCAGTTTTTACTGATCTGTATGTTATTTGTACTTTTCACAGCATCTTCAAACTTCATTACTGCTCCAAAATTTATATATATTCTTTTCTTATGTAAACTCAACAAAAAACATTTTTGGATGTTTGCCTGTATTCCACTTTGATTTCTGACAAAGCCTCATCTTTTTCAGCCTTCTGAATACAAGTATTGCTTTCTTGCAGGGACTGTTGTTTTCACCTTTTGAATCAATGTTTATAATTCTTTATATTATTATTATTATTACTATTACTATTATTATTTGTAATTATTAATAATAATTAATAATTATATTTATTTATTTATTATTATTTATATTATTTAATTTATAATTAAATTTATATAAATTTATAATTTATAATTCTACTGTTTTCAACTTCTTGTTATTTCTTGATTTTATTGCTGTTTCTCAGTTCCATCATATATATTTAGTTAGCTCACATGATTCTCAGTTTTATTTCCTCTTCTTATTTGGTATGATAATCTACTGAATCTTTTGTGTATGTTTTCAGAGAAATATTTTACCACCTAAGAATTTCTTCTTTTTTTTTTTTTTCTTTAAAAACAGGCAAAAAAAAAATATATACCCTCAAACTACTTGCTTCTATGAAAGTAATAACAAAGATCCACTTTTTTCAGTTTATGTTCTATCAGTTTATGCTCTATCAGTTATATTCTGTCAGTTATGTTCTATTAGTATATCAGTTTCTTCAGTTTATGTTCTACAGCAATAAAAATATATGAACTAGTCTCTTTGAGCTGTATGTACAGATTCTATGTGATCCTTTTAAAATTCTTTTTAAGTTTCCAGATCACTAGCTATGCTCACAGGAGTTTTGTCATCTGTTTCTGTTTGATTCTCTTCTGCCGACTCTTCATTAGTTTTCTATGCTTATGAACTGTGCTAATTGCTCCAGAGGTAGTAGTCTTATGTGTTCAGAAAACATCTATCAGATGGCAATATAGGCAAGAATACCATTTTGTGTTTGTGCAGTATTTAATATAACAAGTACCTTATAATAAGTAGGAATCTTCCAGGTGCTACAATGCAATACTAACACAGAATTTGTAATTTTTTTGTTGTACCAAGGAAAGGGAAGTCTTGTGGAAACCACTATGAAGAACAGAAAGTTGTTTCATATTTCTGTGGAAATGCTTTGTGAATATTACTCCTTTTAAGAAATATGTCTTTTAATAAAGATTAGCTATGAAGGAGACAGTGGCTTTGTGAGGAAAAATACAGTTTATAAACTCTTATGTCATTTTCAGATCATTTTCTTTCAAAAAGCAAAATGGTTGAGTATCAGTTAAACAGACCTTTATGGTTTGTTCTAGAGTGAAAAGAAAAATAACTTTTCTTCAGCAATGAATGTACAGGCAACTCAGAACATTGCTTATTTAGTGACGCTGTGAAATATTGTAACTGTACTACTGGGAACATCAAAGTCTATTTTTCTTATTTATTTATTTATTTATTCATTTATTCTGAATAAGTGTTCACATTATAAAATACATCAAGAACTATTGGAAGGAAAAGTGGAGATGCAGAAGCCCAAACAACTATAAGATGTAGAGCTTTCTTTTCAATGCTAAACATGATGATAAATCACACATTATATTTGTGCATAAGGACAAACCAAGAAAATGTGGACTAGTGTGTTAGGAATAGACTAACAAAGTAGTGAACGGCCTCTGCCTGATATCATTGCAACCTCAAGGAAAAACAACAGCTATACAATGAAGTAATAGACATGCTATGAACAATGCAAAGACAGAAAGTGTGCTTGTTCTGTGAGTTACTGTTTATGATGGGAGGCTCACCTGAGGGTTAAACTAAATTAAAAGCAACAGAGGTTCTGCTGGGGAAAGGGGTAATGAAATATAAGAAGAGGAGCCATAAATTAAAACTGAGAGCGCAAGCTCATGGCTGATCTGGCCAGTGTAAAAACATAAGAGCTAGCCTTGAGAATGCCATAACACTACACAGAGAAATCATTGTAGCTTTCTGGATGTCACATTAGCATGCTCTGTGTTGTGGTTTAACCTGGCAGGCAGCTAAGCAACACACAACCATTTGCTCATTTCTCCCAAGCAGGAAGGGGAAAAGAACTGGAAAAGAGGTAAAACGTGGGTTGGGATAAAGACAGTTTAATAGGGCAGAAAAGGAAGGGATAATAACAGTAACAATATTGATAATGATAACTGTAAAATAATATACAATAATATTCAACCATTCAATGATGTACATATTCAATGATATACAAAGAAATGATGCACAATGCAATTACTCACCACCCACTGACTAACTGATTCCCAGCCAGTCCCTGGGCACTGGCAGTCTCCCTCTCCCTCCCTGGGCCAACTCCCTCAGTTTTATTGCCGAGCATGATGCCATACGGAACAGAGTATCCCTTTGGCCAGTTTGGGTCAGGTGTCCTGGTTGCATCCCCTCCCAACTTATTGTACACCCCCAGCCTCCCCAAACCCTGGCAGGGCAACACAAGAAGCTGAAATGTTCTTGACTTAGTGTAAGCACTGCTCAGCAACAACTAACACATCAGTGTATTATCAACATTATTCTCATCCTAAATCCAAAACACAACACCATACAACCTACTAGAAAGGAAACAAACTTTATCCCAGCTGAAAACAGGATATTCTATTAGTATAATCTTAATTACTTAATTTTTTTTCCCTTACACAGGTATATTGTTTCTTGTTTGGTGGCTGGCTCTTTGTGAGAATGGTTCAACACACTGCATGCTAAGTGTAGGTGTACTCAATATGGAAAAATGTTGATAAAAATGTCATATGGCATAGAGCACAGAAAATCAAAATAGAAATTTGGGGATTTCTGATTTTGCTCCTTCTATTCTTAAAACCTACATCTCTAACTTTTTCTGTTTTTTGTTTGTTTGATTTTCCAAGATAAGGCTGTAGTATTTGCAATTGCATGTATTTGTGTGTGTACATGTAAGTTTTAATTCATATAGTCTTGTGTTTTATAAATTTTCAGCCAGGCTTTTCAAGGAAAAAAACAGTGATTCATATTCTATTTCCAAGTATATGCAAATTGCTGACAAAGAAGAAAAATAGGCCAGACCTTCTACTGATGGAAATCAAACAGCTATATTGACTACAATTACCTTGTGCCAACATAAAGAGATTCGGACTATTTAAGTTTCAAAACTGCATATGAAAAATTGTACTGCAATGGGGCTAGAGTCTAGAGAGCAACCCCATGGAAAGGTATCTAGGGGTTTTGGTTGATGGCAAGTTGAATATCAGTCAGCTGTGTGCCCTGGAAGCCAAAAAGGGCCAATCGTGTCCTCGGGTGCTTCAAGTACAGCATTGCTAACTGGTTGAGGGAAGTGATTGTCCCTCTCTACTCTGTGCTGGTGTGGCCTCACCTTGATTACTGTGTGCAGTTTGGGGTGCCAAGTATAAAAAGTACAAAAAAACTATTAGAGAGTGTCCAAAGGAGGACTTCAAAGATGGTGAAGGGTCTAGGGGGGAAGAAGTATGACGAGCAGCTGAAGTTACTTGGTTTGTTCAACCTAGAGAAGAGGAGACTGAGGGGAGGCCTCATGGCAGCCTACAGCCTCCTCACGAGGAGAGGAGAAGAGTGGAGGGGTAGGCGCTGAGCTCTGCTCTCTGAGGAAAGCAACAAGATTGAAGGGAATGGCATGGAACTGTAACAGGGGAGGGTCAGGCTGAATATCAGGAAAAGGTTCTTCCCCAGGAGGGTCTTTGGGCACTGGAACAAGCTTCCCACGGAAGTGGACACAGCACCAAGCCAATCAGAATTCAAGAAGCATTTGTACAATGTTCTTAGACATATGGTCTGATTTTTTTGGTGGTCCTGTGAGTACCCAGGAATTGGACTTGTGGTCCATGTGGGGACCTTCCAACTTAGGATATTCTATGACTCTATGATTCTATATTACCTTAAATTATGTCGCTCCTGCACTCCATAATTTTTTCTCTTTCACCTCTCAGTATTTACCAAAATAAACCCTTGTGAGCAGTTTACACATACTGCATGTTTTAATTTCAGTTCTAGCAGCAAAACAACTGACTTCACTTTTTTTTTTTTTCCCCTTGTTCCTCTTCTAACCCTGTTCAGACCACTGTTTTGACTTTAAACTAACAACAGCAACAACAACAAAAAGATATTGAAGAAATGATAGAATGACATGAATAACTTCTTTTCAATTCAAATTTTACAAAAGAATATTTTTGTTCAAATTTTTTAAAAGAATTCATTATGCTGTTTCTATATTCTCCTAACTGCTGTAAATCCAGCATTTTCATTTTCCATTGATCTCTATCTGGAATGTGTCTCTATAACCATGACACTGCCTTCTCCCAGTAATTACACTGACACAAGCTGTTATTTCTCACTCTTCTCCTGTAAGTCTTTGTAGGAGGAGGCTTGTCAGAGGAGAAGCAAGCAGGAGACTGATACAGAACACATTGCAATCATAACTGAAAGGAGTTTAAAAGTGAAGAATTGGACAGTTCTAACATAACCATTACTTAGGTTATGGACACAGTGTCCTTTAGGTAATGGAGTGTAAATTAAAAATCAAATTGAAAAATTGTTTTTTTTTTTTTTTTCTCTTGTATTATTTAATTTTTACAAAATTCTGCTCTCATTCAATTAGACATTATCTTCCCCAAAAGGGAGATTTATTTTTCCTGTTAATAACCACTTTGTGTATTCTAAGAGAGTTAAGAAACTTTTAGCTGCATCAGTGGGGATTATTTTAATGTTCTCCAGAGCGTTTTGTGTAACACAATCATTCTAATATTTTTCTGGGTATTTTTTTTTTTTTCACTAACTTTTAGTAAATCTTACAAATTGAGGTGCTCCCCAAATCAGAAAAGGATATATAAAAAAATAACTCTTTAGTTTAGTTTGAGTGATCACGTAATGTGGAAACTATTTACTGAATTAATACAGTAGTAATGGTCTTCCCAGAACACTTCCAAGAAATGCTGAAACCAAGTATATAAAACCTTGTCATCTTTTATTATAAAGAAGCCTTTGGAAAGTGTAGCTGGTAAAGATAACACTGCAGTTTGTGTTTGTTAGCAAAGTGTGTAAAGTAGAATAGTGGTCTACTTAAAAATGGTTGCCATGAGTTTTTCATGTTTTCACCATCCTTCATATTTTTATATACTCAAATTCCATGAAAGACATGACACTTTAAATATAAAAATAGTAAGTAATAGTTTCATAATTTTAAGTTGTCATGCCATGTTCAAGTAAGTTTACTTGAATACTGTAAATAATTTTATTAAGCTTTTATCCAACAGTGTGATGATATATTCTGTGTAAATATATTCTACAATTATACTTAAGCCAAAGTCAGGTAACGTTGGCTCTAGCCTAACAGATACCAAGGGTTTCTTACTTTTTTTGTATTTCACATATGATCCCTGCTGGTATCTACATCAACATATACAGATTAGTGGAGTGTCCCTCTCAGTATTCTATTTAAAAATATATATATATAGCAAAATAATGCACATTTATGAAATGAATAATTTCACTCTGAACTGATCTTTAAAAAAATGTTTTGTCAGTAATTTATTCTTTGTTTAAAATTACGGTGTATGTGATTAAATTCTAACCTAAAGCATTTTCAATTAGAACAATGAAAACTAATTACGATCACTTCCACCCACATCAGGAATATCAGTCCAGTAATATGTCTGCTATGCATTTGCCATCAACAGATGTATGTGGCAGCAGGATTTTTTGGTAAAGTGTCATGGTGTGAACATAAATGATATTATGGTAGTGATAAATTACAAGAGGATGATACAAGGTAAATAGCTGAATGACCAGATAAAATGTAATCCGTCTTTAGAAATTCTTTATACATCTTGCCAATGTCACTGTAGTAAATGTACTCGCATATGCTCCCCATTTTTGTATAGACTTGACAGTAAGTGATCATGATCATGATATTTATAACACCAAAGAAATGGATTTTTAGAAAGCAAAATAAGATTTATGTCATGTTGCTTACAAGACAAAACTGAAAAGAAAAAGATATGACCATAATTGATTATCTTCTAGTTTCAATTGATCAGTTGTCTGGATGTAACAATGCTAAAGTTGTTTAATAGTTTTGATTCACTGGTACACTATAGGTCCATGCTTTTGAGAATGTATAACAGTATATTTTTTCTAGTGCAGGCAGGAATATTATTGTAGATTTTAAATTGTTATTAATTAAATATCAGATAATTTTATTTAACTTCATTTAATTTACAAATAGAACATAAATATTTGAAAGGCTTGAAAAATTCTAATTTCATGTATGATAAATTCATATCTGTTCTGTCAAAAACCTCATCACAACAGTCAAACAAGGTAAGGGAACTCCGCACCTCTCATTTTTCCAATAAGTATTACTGAGTGTTGAGTTTTAAATGTTGATCAAATATGATAGGAAACATACACTTTTTTTTTTCTTGTTCCTTAAGAGTAATGAATAGGGCTCTGAATTACCAGTTGTCTAAAAGAACAGAGAAATGCACTGGAGTTTAAAATGTATATATATATTAAGGTGCATTGGTTGTTTATTTGTCTGGAGCTATATCTTTATGAAACTTCTTGTCATCTTGCTTGCTGATTTGCCTTTACCAGTAGAAAATAGAATGGGTGAGTCTAATAATTTTATTTATTTATTTATTTATTTATTTATTTTTGCATGACTAATAGATAATCATGATTATCTGCAGTGAAACTCTAGGAATTAAATATTAGGTTAATTAAAGGGGAAAAACACCTTTGGGGACAATGTCACTTAGGTAAATGCTTTTAGCCATAGGTCTTTAGGAAATTGATATTAATTTCCATTTTGACATTGTGACTTTTTTTTTTTTTTGAAATAGTCAGCCAAGTAGCAGTTTTTGTGAGAGGCCAGTGGGCAAATAATTCAACATACTAGAGAGCAAATTCACAAAAGAATAGCTTAATTTTTAAGAGCGATCATTATCTGTCAAAAGTCTATAGGTGTAGATAAAATGGACTGTTGTCTCCCACTTAAAAGACCATAAAATTTGTATGTAGGTGTTTTCATCTAATGGCTGTTGGAAAAGGCTTATCATATAAGATATTTCCATTTCAATCACAGTAATATGCAATGCCTCCACCAGGATTAGAAATCTATTGGTACAAAGTTAAAGGTTCAGTCTTTGATTTTATGTGGGTTGCTCAAGTAGACCCCTTCTATATGTTAAGGTAGAAACTATTTTCTAGATATATTAGTGGAGCTCACATATATAATGGGATTTTACTTGCTCGTACATGTGCTTATATATATATATATGTATGCACATGAAAATAGAAGGATTACACACAGATAAATAACAATAACTCATGAGAAGGAGAAAGAGAAGATATCCTTCAAAGCAGTGACTATTAAACACCTAAAGCTATTCACAATATGGATAGTGGGCAGAAGGCTGATAAGTAATATTATAACAGGAATCCTCACTCATAACAAACCACAAGTGTTATTTGTAGATCATTTCACCATCTCCTTTTTCATTAGTTCTATAATGTATTGACTTGGGTTTATTTTGTATATAGGTGTTTTGTGTTTCATGATGCATGAGCAGAGCATAGCTACATGGTCAGCTGATACACATACACGTATTCTTACAGTGCAGGGACAGGAAGAGTTCCCAGATCAATGTGATGGGGAGACTTCCAGCAGTCTGTCAACTAGTCTGTCAACAGCAGCCTAGGCAGCCCTTGATAATGTTAAAATCTGTTTTTCTTCTTCAGTTCTGAGTGATGATAAAGTGGAAGAAATTACATGTTCTTATCATGACACTGCTTCGTGCTATTAATTTGTGTCTAGCCTTGTGTTTTACATGTTTTAAATTGCAATGCTAATGTGTTGTTTTTAGCAGTTTCTCCTTGTATAATTTATAGATATAATTTCAAAAATCATTACTTTGTCTACTTTTGTAGATCATGAACCTATCCAGGTCCTGAGCTGCACTTTCAATACATATGCTTACACAGAAAGGTATATTTCCATATATATAGGTACAAAATTGGAAAACGTAAGTCCTATTTAAAACCATCCATTCATACTGCATTGCAAAAAGGCAGTAGAAGGATTCAGACAGAGGGTTAATAATGTTTTGACTAGTACTTTGAGAAAAAAGGTGGTGGAAAGAACATACTGGGGAAGATGGTTAAACTGACAAAGAAGTAGCTGGACTGTAGTGATGTGAACCAAAGGGTAAGGATTACCGCCACAAGAGACAAGTGGAATCTTGTCACTCTACAGCTGGTATTTTGTATTCATTTCTGTGTTGTTTAGGGTTATTTTGCTTGCTTGCTTTTGCTTGCTTTACCAGTGTGTTTCCCAAATAAAGTGTAAGGCTAGCCTTTCATATTTGCCATTGTCTTGGCAAAAACAGAGCTCACAAGCTAAAAATAGTCTAGCTGTTGATTCTCACTTGCTTCTGCTAAAGTAGAAATCACACTGATTTATTCCGGGAAGAAAAAAAGGAACAAAGGCACCAAAATCCTTCTATCTATCAGCAAACTTTATTTTTATGATATAGAGTATGTGACTCTACACAGATGACCAGTAATTCTTCTGTTCACAGAATCACAGAATCACAGAATGTTAGGGATTGGAAGCGTCCTAGAAAGATCATCTAGTCCAATCCTCCTGCCACAGCAGAAACGCCTAGATCATGTCACACAGGAACGCATCCAGGCAGGTTTTGAATGCTTCCAGAGAAGGAGACTCCACAACCCCTCTGGGCAGCCTGTTCTAGTGTTCCTTCACCCTCACCATGAAAAAGTTTCTTCTCATATTTAAGTCGAACCTCCTATGTTCCAGCTTGTACCCATTGCCCCTTGTCTTATCATTGGATAATGATACTGAGAAGAGCCTGGCTCCATCCTCCTGACACTCACCCTTTACATATTTATAAACATTAATGAGGTCACCCCTCAGTCTCCTCTTCTCCAATCTAGAGGCCCAGCTCCCTCAGCTTTTCCTCATAAGGGAGATTCTCCACTACATTAATCATCTTTGTGGCTCTGCGCTGGACTCTCCCAAGCAGTTCCCTGTCCTTCTTGAACTGAGGGGCCAAGAATTAGCCTTAGCAGGGAAATTTTCCCGGATTACCAAAACATAGGTGAGGAGATTGGAAAAGCCAGGGTGACACAAATGGAAACAGAAAAATGATTATAAATAATTTACGTTTTGAAAAATATTCCAATTGTGAACCCTTGCCGTTGCCAATTACCGATTACCAATTACCAATGCAATAGTGTTTTTTTTGTTTGTTTGTTTTTGGTCATTTGTTTGTTTGTCTAATTGTTAAAAAGTTCATGTGCAATTGACTAAAGTGCTGTTCTTGGAAATCAAGTATAGTGAAATGATAGGCAATATCTTAGAGTCAGGGTCGTTTTTTAAGTAAAGGCTGATCAGTAGTAGCTTATTCAGAGCAGGACTTGCAGACAGCGCCTTCATACTGTATCAAGACGTTAAATACTTTCTCATTCCAGTCATAGTTACTGCTGATTTGTTTTGTTAAGTATATGACATCTTCTATTATCACAGGTAATATGAATGAAGTTTTTTGCTAAGTAGATAGTGATAAGTACTTATTGGATCTAATGCCATAAAGATTACATCTTAAGTGACAGTTTTGAAAGAGTCTTTTAAATAAAAAACTCTAATTTCATTATTATTATTTTTTTAATTTCATATTTGAAGTGATTACTATATGGTCTGAATCTTAATTTTCTATGGAAAGCAGAAAGACATTTTCATGCTTGCAGCTTTTTTTTAAAATTCAGCAGAAATGTCAAACATTTCTTTTGCTTTCTTCTCAGATGCCTTCATGTTTTGTACCCTTTTTGGAAAGCTTGTGTCTAAGCAAATATATTTAAGTATTAAGTACAAGAGATATAGACTGATCTGTCATTCAGAACCACCTTTTCAGAAGCTTACAAAGTAAAATCAAGTCACATCCATCTAGTTCCTGGCACATCAGTAAATCAGTACATCATTTATGTCTTTTGAAAGTATTTAAATTCAACACACAGAAGCTAGCACTTTCCCTAGTAGTTGCCATTTGATCTATGATTGGTTGGTTTGTTTAATAATAGCTGTTGTTTATTTGACCAAATTTAAGTCCAGGACCAGTATCACATGATGTCCACTGTCCACAACAGAAAATGTGTTGTAGAGTACAGATAGTCTCTTAATTGAAAATTTCTGAATAAAAAGACATATCTGGGTGTGTACCCTTACGAAAGACCCTTGCATGACACAGAAAGAAAAACTCATACTGCCATTATTTGTGCTACATCTTTTAAGCCAGTTTTGTAGATGAGAAGGGCCTTAACTCTCCATAGCTTCAGAGTAGGAATTACAAATACTGAAACCTACCTGGAAAGAGCATAAGAACACAAGAAGTTACAATAAAAGCATAGCATTTAAAACTGTAATTATAGTTCATAAGTATCATACTCAAATATACCATGTGTTTCACAAGTCACATCTGTAGATGAGATTTTCCATCCAGACACATTTTGTTATGATGTGCAATACTTCTCACTTCTGCTTTAGTTACTCTAGTCTACAGCAGAAAAGAAATAGAAAGGCTAAGTGAAAATTGTGATTTTATTCAAGGCAAAAGTTTATTTCAAACCTCTCATGAAGTTATCTTCTTGCTTACTCATATATGTTATATCGAGCAAATATGAATTAAAAGGAAAAGTTTGGGGGATAAATTAAAAAAAGAAAGACAAATATCAGGAAAATGCACACAGAAACAAACAAAAAGAAAACAGCTTACAGAGTTATGTGTTGAAAAGACATTTATGGGCTTTCTGAGCAGAAAATACACTCTAAGGAAAATAATAATAACAATAATTATAACAACAACAACAGCAACAATAATAAAGCCAATTGACAGTCATTTGAAGACACTGTGGTAGATTAACCTGTGTGACTACAGGTGGAAAGAAATATTGGCGCAGCAGCAACATTTTCAGTAGCACTTTCGTTTTCAGGAGAAACATTTTCATCACCTCATTCTCAAAGACTTTATAAGTCAACTTTTAGAACTTAAACTCTTCACGCATACTGAGGTATGACAGTATTGCTAATGCCAAAATGTCATCTAATGAAATAGTTAAATCAGAGTAGAAGTTTCACTTGTAATGCACCCTCTTACAGAGAAAAGGTTTATGTTCCAGTATAAATGTAAATGATTGCAATTAAGTATTTAAAAATGATCATGATCATAAGAAAGTAACAAAGCTTCAATGAGAATGTTCCTTGTTTCTTAGAAACAGTATTATATTATCTTCTTCATCTCTAGTTTAATTAGGTATGATTCCATTCATATTGATGTTTGTTCAGACTGTGTCTCTATATCCTTAGTAATACTGACTAGGAGAAAATATGTGATGCTTTTTAATATTGCATACTCTCATACTAAAATTGGATTTCCATAATAGGAATGTTGGGTGACAAAAGGGCATGAGACATATTAGAGTTAAAAGATTATTTAAGATTAAAAAATGAAGTGCTTGTATCTATAAGCCTTTGATATGAACAAATACAACAGTTTACTGAAGGATTTTTGATTTTAAGAAGCCAAATAAAGTTTATGGGAAAAGTTATAATTAAGACTCTCTGCATGTAGGAGAAGTTGCCTGATGAATAAATATTTTTGCCAAAGCAAAGCAGGTACTTAAAATATTCATTAAGATGAAAAACTTCTGGAGAAACACGCTAAACATCAAAACAAAAAGGAATAGGAAAGCAAGCAACTACACAGAAACAAAAGATAATGTGGATTTTCAAGAGAAAAGTAAAAATTGTAAAAAGTGTAAAATGCCAGTATTAACTTTTGCTCTTGAAGTGTTTCAGCTTAATCTTTTTAAGTTTAAATGATGCAATAGTGGAGTGCTTTTTAGGTGTATACAATGAAAGCTCTCTGATCCATTGACATAATCCACAAGATGTTTTCTTGTAACATCTCAGTAAACTTTTAATGGAAAATATCTACAATGAGGTTTTATATTTCTAGGCTTCATTACTTTCTATGAAGCCAAGCAAAGTAGATGTACTGAAGTAGAAGGATTTTTTTTAAAAGGTTACAAATAAACAGTTACAACTAAATAGTAACTGCAGAAATAAAACAACACATTTTTAATATGTACAATTGTGTACAATATGTTTTAATATGTACAATATTGTTTCAATATGTACAATATGTACAATACATTTTTTTAACTTTGATTTTTAATTTACAAGTCAGTTCAAAACATATACATTTCATTGCACATGTACATGCACATGAATCTTCATTTTTCATAGTGTGCACAAAGTACATTTTTGCACTTTTGAAATCTCTCAAAAATCCGATATTTCTCCTGCAATTGGTTCTAATTCTCTGGAGCGACATTATGCAGGTATCTGGCCAGGACTTGTTTTGGTAGTTTTCTAGGCCAGATGCTAAACTCTTCCAAATCCTAGAGAGACTGTAAACTCAGGAGTCTCCCCATAGCTACTGATACTGGAAGCTGTATGCTCAAAAACCTGTGAAGGAGCTTTCTTGGCCAAAGCAATCTATGACAGAAATGCCCATGTTTTAGCAAAAATGCATTAAAGGTAAGCATTTTGCTAGAATATGTGAAGAAACAATTTTAACACAATCCTTTTTTTACTGGCAAATATTTGCATGCTTTAACTATTTAGTAAATTGATTAATTGATATAGTGGAACAACTCATGTCTGTGTTTGTAGCACTGAGATCAGTATAATGAATTTCAGTGTCACTTTGAATATTATCCTTCATTTGTGTACTAACTAATGTTCAATGAAGCGTAATTCTGAATTTATATCAAGTTAAATCAGTGCTGTAAGAAAAAATATAGCAAAAACAAGAAGAAGTTTTGGCAGAAAAAATGAGTTAATGCCCTGCTTAACAGTTCAGAAAACAAAACAAAGCAAAAAAGCAGATGACAGAAGAGGGGTAGGTCTTTTTCCTCCACTTACTGAAACATATAGCTAAGGATAGATCTGATTCATGAACAAATCCAAGACCTGAACTCAAAATATAAGTTAAATTTCAGGGAAGCTTTAGAAGGTGATGCCATAAGGAGAATTTTTGAAATTCTGGTTAGTACAAACACAGCACCAAATCTATGTCCCCTTCCCTACCAAAAAAAAATAATAAAATAAAATATTGACATTTATGATGAGGTAAATGTAGGGTGGGGTAGAATAACTCATCATAATTTTCTCTATTAGAAGCAAGCTTCTTTGCAGGGAATGTACACTTCTGACTGAAAAATGCAGTCTTGCAAAGGTTACGTGTTTCACCAAAAATTTTAACCAGAATGTGCCCCGCTCCAGTTTTGATTGTCATAGGTGGAAGCCTCCTTCTTTCTCTGCTCTGCTACTTTAATTTCAGTTCTCATCTTCAGAGCCAGTCTTTGTAAGCCAAGAGTATTTTGCAATTCCTTTTTGTCCAGCTTTTAATTCATAACCTAGCCTATATAATTGTATAGTGCTTTAAAAGGTCATAAAAGTACAAGGTTGACAATAAGAATAATACGCCTTTGGATTAACTTCTATAT
Source organism: Anser anser (assembly GCF_964211835.1). Taxonomy (NCBI): domain Eukaryota; kingdom Metazoa; phylum Chordata; class Aves; order Anseriformes; family Anatidae; genus Anser; species Anser anser. The sequence continues at coordinate 109,242,135 of NC_139720.1, read as the reverse complement.
AACAGACAAACTTTCTCACTGCACTGTTACATATGCATGATGCAATAATACTTCTTTTTTGATTTCTTTTGCTTTGAAAGAGGAATCCTCTTTTATGAGATTTATTTCCTTAAGGATGTTATCTTTCCTGATAAAGGTGTGCTTTTGGAATTCCAGTAATTAAAAGAGCAGAAACACGTTTCAGTATCTTCCTTTCTTTATCCGATTGTGTCATTGCTGAACTTGTCAACAAGGGCTCTAGTTAGCCTCACTTGTTTTATCATATGTCTATGATCCTTCTGGCAGATGGCAGGATGCTATATAAATAACAAATGATGATAAAGAAAAATAATAATGACATATTTTATAATCTGTTTAAGCCTCTCTGAGGATATTGACCTTGTAAATTAGGAACATTCTCTTCATGAAACCTATAAATCTTGACAATATCAAAACCATCTCCTATGTAGAAATACTGGTCTGTTGAAAACACATTATTATTCAGGTCACATATTACCCCATATTTGAATATTTTCCACCAAGATAATAAGAAGGCTTGAATTCTTGCTCAAATAGTTTTTACTCTGTTTGGAACAGTTCTTCAGCCACATGCTTTTATGGTTTGGTTTGGTTTGGTCTGGTCTGGTTTGGTTTGGCTTGGTTTGGTTCGGTTCGGTTTGGTTCGGTTTGTTTTTTGTGGTGGTCCAGTATTTTTCACTAGATATTTGTTTTTATCCAAACTTAATTTACAAAGGGAAATTTACTCAAGAGCTGAAGCATGTCAGTTCTACTACGTGTAGCCTGCAACATCCCAGAACCCATCTGTCCTATGCCCTGTGGCGCACATCACATTTTATGTCTTGAGGGACTACAAACAGGCAGCAGAGCAGTTTGCTGGCTAATGCTTTTACACTGAACTGTGCTTTTTTTAGGGTTGATGTCTTTGAATCTGTCAAATACAACATCAGTTCCCATCATTGTCTCATGAGCAATGAGGTATTGCTTTGATTGATCTGCATAGTTGTCATTCATCTGTATGATGCTACTCAGGTATTGTCTTTTTTTTTTTTTTTTTTTTGAGCTTGGTATGAACTCACAGCTATCAATCAACATAAACATGGCAAACTCTTCATCTGGAAAGCTTAACGCTATTAATTTTGTTGAACCTGTTGAAGTCTGAACCAACTAGAGTGTGCTCGTATCCAGTTTATTTCTCATTCAACTTAAGTGAGAAGTGTTTATGATGCAATCTTCTTTTACTCAGTTCATATCCATCATATAAAGGATTCAGTCAAATACTTCACTTCCACGAAATAATTAGGAGACTCCTAAGAACACTGTTATTTTTGTATTTAGTTGCTCTTGTTGTTTTTTGTTTGTTTGTTTGTTTCCTTAAATAGTGGGATTATACAGGACAACTTGGAAACAGAAATTAATAACAGTGTGCTTTTAAAGCTGTTCTCTATTCAGTTTCTCTAGGATGCTTTGAAATGTTTTACAGTGGATGAATGGACCTGGTCTTCCAATGGATGACGCTACACTGGATGTTTTCATCAACTCCAGAGGGTTCTGGGTTAAGCTATTACGTGTTCTGGTACTTTGGTGGTAGGGAATCGTGGTTTGAAAAGTCAGATAATGTATTTAGATATATTTGGACCCTCTTTCTTGAAAAATAAATCATATTAGAGACCTGCAAAATGTAGCAGTTGCAGTTCTTATTGTGCCACTTCCAGGATTCAAAACCATGAAGAAAGTTACTCTTGGATATTTGAATATTTTTCAGACTTTCTTGGAAGGCAACACTCCCTTGATGATGTCTCATCAAATGCAAATAAATCAAGGAACAAAGGAAGTACAAAGCATTTCAAAATACAGTTCACTTCAGGGTAGCCTCAAAGTGTAACCCGTGGGATGAGAAGCTCATATAGTTACTGACCTACCTTAAGAACAATAGTTTCTAAAGAAACATGGTATGTGCATCGAAATCTAGAACTTTAATTCCAGTATTGAAGAGAAAAAAATAAATTTTTAGAATACAGCAAAAGCATTTTTTTCAAAAATATTGCTTTTCACGTGAGTAATAATAATAATATTGATCGACAACTCTGATTGACCTTGATTGAATCACTGAGTTTAAAGCATGGTGATCAACTGAGAGCTGACATTCCAGGCCATATCAACAATATACTTTTTGATGGAAGTAGGCCAGAAACTGGAACTAAATAACTAAAGTACTTCTTAAACCAATCCCAGTTCACACAGTGTGTTCACAAGAAAAAATATAGGATTTTTGTGTTCCTCTAAACTTCAGACTTATGCAGCCTGTTCCCGGTTTACTGGAATCTTTCTTTCTCCTTTTCATTCTTTTTTTCTTCCTTTTTTTTTTTAAATTTATTTATTTATTTATTTATTTATTTATTTATTTATTGTCTTATCAATGGGAGAAATAATGATTCCGACATTATTAAATGTAGCTAAATTCTAAACTTAGGATAACAATCTTGTTTTATCAGTCTGGATCTTAATCTTTCAAAGCTTTTTTGACCTGAAATTGAAAAAAATAAATTAAAAAAAATAATCAGAGGTAGCTCAGAAGTTACTGAGTAAAACTGGCTTATTATATTATGAATTGTTTATGATAAAAATGTCACTTATGGGAAAGAAGTGTAGTTGGTCTCACCGGTTAGTTGTCCCTCCTTTATCAAAAAAATTGTCTCAGACTATATAGTGTCGCTCTAAGCTGGGAGATGATTAGACTATTAAATTTCTATGAAAGGCAGGGCACTTTCCAGTTCTGTTCTAGAGGTACACCAGCTTGATGACATACAGGCAGCTCTGCACCAGAAACAAGAAGTCTCTGTTCTTGCCTGCTGGCAGACAGTGAGAGGTAAACATGGAGCTTATGCTCTTGAGATGGTGAAAGTAGGAGGGCTTTGAGAGAAGAGCAAATTTTTTTGAAGTTTCAAACACAATCATTAATTTTGTCATTCAAATATATTTTGGCTATAGAGCTGTACTGAGCTTCTAGAATAGAAGTGGTATATATTATAAAACTATTCATTATGATGAAGAGTTCATCAAAATCAACTTTAGAATGTCTCAGAAAATACATTTTTGACAGCCTTCACTGTACTTTCATGGACAATATTAGAGAAGAAAGTGGCCATTAAATCAACTGAAAAAGGGACTTCAAAATCATTACATTTGATTATCGATTTTATCTACACAAATACCAAAAAAGTTTGCTATTCATTTAGTCCACGAGGACTTCTGGGTAGTGAAAGAGATGGTCTTTTATATTTATTTGTTCGTTTGGCTAGTTTTGAAATGTAAACTAACAAGAATACATATTTAGAAGAGTAATTTTCCTTCTTTATAAAAAGGTACAAATTTTTCTGTCCTGGGAATTCTTCTGAAAACTTTCTCTGTCCCACTCATCTATTACCTTGAAACCTCCTGTTTGCTTATGTCAATCTGAAAAATAAATAAGTAAATAAATAAATAAGTAGTATATTATAAATATTATTTTTAAATCTGAAAAATAAAGTGTAAAATTGTTGAATCTTAAAATAATAGAGTTTAAATGGCATTCTTCCCCCAACATCCTAAAATTTTCAAAGCCCAAATATAATGTATGAAAAATTTATGAAAAGAAAGATATTCTTCTGAAATGAGAAATTAATCAAAACCTCAAGTTCTATTAACAGAAGATACTCTGTTTGTTTTAAAGGAAATCAGTTTCAGTTGAATACTTAATTTTTGCATTCCTAATCAGATATGTATAGTAGTAATGAAATATTCCTTTTACCGAAACAGCTCTGTAATGAAATGATAAATTTCAGCCATTCTAAGACAGTATTGTATGAAAGATCTCATTAGGAACTGTGGCTTTACTATATTGAACAGTGAAAGATCAGTACCTAAAATATCTTACAAGTAACTATAAAACAGCATTCACATAAAACTGAAATGGAAACAAACAAACAAACAGGAAGACAAGAACTCATAATTAATTTAGATTCATTAATATACAACTGACGTGACATGTCCACAGAACTATAGTTTGCAGTCCTTGTCTCATGACAGATTTCGTGTACATGTATTTTACTATGAATGATAGATCCATTAAATTTGTTGTTTTTCAGTCTAATACCACAGGTACATGAGCATGCCTAGCTACTTCATTGGCTAGCACATATGTTAACTCAAATTTTTCACCTCATATCCTAAGTATTACAATTGTGACTTCAATAAGTGTTTGAAATGACAGATTTTATCAATGTTTAGTCCCAAATAAAGTACATATTTCTAGGATTTAATGGTACTGTCTCCTGTTTGCAAATTTCAACAGGGAAACATAGTCCCCTAAAAAGTGTGACACAGTCACAACACCTTGGTTTGAAATTGCTTAAGCAGGTGCTGCTATGATGCAATATTGATCACTGCAGTGATTCCTCTGTGTCTCTCTACAGGACAGAGTTAGAGTCTGAGGGCCAGACAATTAAGTGACAGGGATCTCTTCTTATTTTTTTTTTTTTTTTTACTTTTTTTCTCTTTTAGGTGGCAACACCTGATCCACACTTTCTCCCACATCAAAAAAGTAGGCACCCATCTACACTCTGAAATGATGAGAATGAGTGCTTGTTCTGCAACACTCAGAATGGAAAAACAGTAACTGTAAACTCAAAGTGTCTTTTAACGTCTCATGAATGTTAAAAGAGATGTTTCACTCTTAGGAGGATGATTAGTGTCCAGGGTCCAGTGGAACACAGTTAATCATGGTGAACTAATGTAATGTTAATGTTGGACTTCATATAAGCTTCCACAGATACAACCCAATTCTGTTAATTAACACTTTGCTAGTCCTATTTTTCTATCTTAAAATAACTCATACTGTTTATCAACTTCCTTCTTCCTACATATAAATATATATTAAAAGTGGACGGAGTAGTTTTGTGAAAAAGAATCTGAGCAATTTGCACCATATGAACTGTCACTGATTTTTTTTTGTTAACTGCTGTAAATGACAGCAAAAAGATTTCAATTTTAAGGCAATAATTTGTAAGTTCTAATTGTATGGAAGCTGTAGTGCTTATTGTTTAAGCTATTAGGATAAGCTGACGTAATGTGTCGTAATGACGTAATATGTCTACGTAAACACAAAGCCAGATACTATGAAAGGTGTACACATACACCTAAACATGTAATAATTGGAGTGTTGCATTTTATTTTAACTACATAGTTTCACAACACTTTATAGTTTTACTTAAATACTGTTATGAATAGAATCCTATTAATAGCCTTTACGGGAAAATTTAATGCACTTCTTGACAAAAATATTTGGATTACACACCTTCTTAATTTAAAATGAGTTAAAATTTACTGCTAAAGTCTATAAAGAGCCGAAGTGTATGCCATGACCTCTGCTTTTTTATCAAAATGTTTTTGAAAATATTCATAGTATCTTCAAAAGTATTATAGCTGAATTTAACAGCAAGCATTGACTTGTACATTTACGGATTTTTGCAGTTTATGATAAGAAAAAAAGTTGTTTTTCTTTTCCTGTCATGTCATACTGACTGTGTTTCATTGCCAAAATAATTTGCTAATGTTATCAAGCTACAAATATCCATAGATGGCTTAAAACACAGAATATCTGTCTCTGTCTCTTTAGTGTGAGGCAATGCAAAGAATTAAATACCCTTTAAATTTCAGTGGCTGACCCAGAGAAATGGTTTATAATCAATATTTTCTATTGAATGGTCAGTTTTGAAAGCCTCAGAGCAGCCATGCTAACATTATTCTTTCATCACCCAGCTGTGTTTCCACTTGGTATGAGAGAGTAAATTAGCACACACATTGCTTTCAAAAAGACTGTCGGAGTACCGTGATCTCAGTATTCTTTTTGGAGAAGATGCTATCAAGGATCCTAGGATTACAATTCTCCATAAAAATAATTATGAAGTATTTTTTATTATTGTTTTGTAAAAGTTTAAGACGTTTTTTTTTTTTCCTTCCTGCAGGGCTGAGCTATAGTTTCTTTACAAAATCTTGGGACACAGGAAAACAGTGCAACCCCCTTCCCTCTTCTTCTGTAGCTTTTGGTAGACAACTAAAACCGTTATAAACTTTGGAAATCAGAAATAACTGGGTCAAAACTGTCTTTGTTCCTGCCTTCCTGAAGTGTTGTTTTTCAGACAGGTCATATTCCATTACTTTTACTGTCAGCTGGAGGTGTGGGTTTTTGTTTGTTTATTTGTTTTCTTTCAGATTTGTCTTATTTTCTCTTATCTGTCTTCTCCCTAGAGCCCTCATACCCTGTTTGTTGTATCACAGCACCCTTTTTGTTCTCTATTCATTCCTGCATTTCATTTTTTTCTTGCCTTTCCCAGCTGTGAACCCCTTTTCTAAGTTCTGAGTCTTCTTCCTTCAGAGCTGAATTCCCTTTTCCCCTTCCCACTTAGTCACATGGGAAAGGGAACTGTATAGTGTTTCCAGCATATTCCACCCACTTGAGAATCTCATTATGTAAGAGAAATTCAAGTTGCTGATCTCTGTTTTTAAGGGTTCCTTAATAAAAGGAGGTCAAAATGAAATATTTGTATACTTATAATGAACAGTATTAGTTGTTCAAGAGTTGCTGGAATATGCAATTCAATATGGAAAATATTTTTTTTTCCATGTACATAACATACATATTTATTCGTTCTGTTTCCAGAAAGTAAACACTTCTTGAATGACCCTACACACACATCCGTTACCTCATCTAAATGGAAAAGAAATATTTCTGCAGTGGAAATGCCGTCAAGGTATTGTAATTGGGGAAATGTAGTGCCATGTAAAAAGACACTTTCTGATAGTCTCGATAAAGCATGCAATGGTGGTGTTATTTCAGTACTCAGTGTAAACTCAAGTAAGTGTATATTTTTAACATCATTTCAGATAAAGAATGCTGCTAATAACTGCACACACAAAAAAAACGTGTTTTAGGATTAAGAAAAGGTTTTCTTTTACAGTTGGTCTTACTTCATCCACATTTAAAAAAAAGAAAGAGAGAAAGAAAGAAAAGCTTTATGTGATAAAATTAGTTAATTTTCTACATAACTCAACATTACTTGTAGGATACTTCCTGCAGACATATCTGGATTCCCTGTAATCCTTTGATTAAGGGAGTGATTGGGCATAGATGGCACATGTAGCAATAAAGACAATAAGATCTGCACAGATATATACAGAAATAGTGATAACTTCCTATTCTTGGCAAAGGAACCCAGGTGCTATAATCAGTTGAGACTACCAGAATTTAAATTTTAAGATTATACACTCTATTAGATGACGGTAATTGTCCCTCCAACTAAATGAATGAATTATTTTTTAGAACCTGGGAAAGTGCAGCCAAAGTATATTGGTAAGATTTTGTACTTTCCAATTTAAGACCCTATGCTTGTGTAGATATAACCCTATTTTCACATACAAAGTTTCAGATGCTGCATGAATACTTAAAGATAAACACAAGAGGAAAAGTATTCTGAATCATGGCTTAATTCAGATAAGAAATTTATCATACTTGCAATTTATATTTGTACCACAAAAGTTGCCATGCAGTTCACTTTATTAATATCAATAAATCATCAGATGGTAGATAAAAATCTGGCAAACTGTAGCAAAAACATTTTTTTCCCAGCAATCTAATGTAAGTGGTGGTTTTTGGATAATTAATAGGGCTTGACTTCTTTGTAATGTAAATGTCCCTCACTATTAGGTTCCATTAAACACAGTACTAAATAAATATTCATAGCAGTATCTACTTATTGAGATACAGTCACTTAGACAGAGTGTTCTATTAAAAATACATTTAATTTACTTGTAGGTGTCACCCAGCAGGTGTGAGAATTGATACTTTGACCAGTAGCCTTTGTCAAGATTCATAGGAAGAGGTCATGAAAAATCTATTGGTCAAAATGTCAATTAGCTTGCCTAATGGATTATACCTGTGAGTGCTACAGACCTATCTTTAAGCAAATGGATGGTCTATCTCAACAAGAGGCCACCTTCATGAATATTTTATTAAGTGCTCTAATTGAAGTAAATTACCAAATTATACTGTACATATAGTGATGCATTTGAGGTTCCCAGAAAGCAGTCAATGGGATATAGTAGTGGATTATATATAGAAAAAAAAGGATACATTTGTTAATGTTCTTAATTTGCTGACCTGGCTCTGTAACAGGATGAAGATCCCCAAGCCACTCATAAACAAGTCAGCTCAGGCACTTGAAGATGTTTTGATATGTGAACTCAATTAAATGTCCTTGGTGTTTCTTATTTTACCTGGCAGTCCAAACATATGATTAGGGCAGTGGGGAAAGGGCACCCTGAAATCCTGTTTTAAACCTGTTTTAAAGCACAAAAGAAAATATTATTCCTGAGTGTGAATCCTGTCAAGCTGATGTTGAAAAGGTCATTTTTCAGCTTTAATATGTGACATCAATTTACCCTTGTAGCTGTAGCAAAAGGATAACATTATAATTATTCTATTCATAAAAAACAAACAAACAAAAAAAGTTATTGTTTTTTATGGAGGTTGTTTTCATCCTATAATGTATGAGCGGAGCTGATATAAATTCAAAGTAAAGCAAGATTGGATAAGAGTAAGACATGAAAGCTACCACACAGTTCTTCTAAAGAAGATAATAAATATCTAATGAGCTTATCTCTCTTTGTTTTCCTTAGTAGAGAAGGGAGCAAAGATACATGAATGAAAACTGCTCATCTTAGTGGTATTTAGGTACTGCAAGGGTATTACTGACACATTTGAAGCATAAGTAAATAAACCTTGTCTTTTTTTTTTTTTTTTTTTTTCTGGAAATGTAAGACCCCACTCCAAATCTGGACAAGACGATGCACAAATTTGTATAAAAGAGCCTTATTGAAAGATACATAGGTGCATTGCAGATTATAGTGAATTATCACACAGTAGGAGGTAAGAGTAACAAGAGGACATGACAAAATCAGAGAGGAAGGGTGTGACCACAGAACTTCACGTTAAGGGGTGTTCTCTTGCTGCTTAAGCTTATCAGTGGGAGGGATAGAAACTCATGCATGCTCTTCCAGCTGGCAAGCTCTGTCTCTGACCAGTTACAAACCAGTAAGGTTAAATGACTTTCTTACTGACACGTTTTCTCAAGGGGTTTAGTTTGAAGATTCAGACAGACAGTCTGAGATGGAAGACATTTCCACTTAGTTAAGCTTGATAAAACCATTGAGCAATAGGATTTACGGAAGGGCAGGATAATCTGTAGACAAAATAGTCTAACTTAGATTTTAAGCTCTTTAGATCCTAAAAATGTAAGTTTTCTCTGACAAGTCATGAGAAAACAGGAAAATCTAGTTTTGTGAGAAAATTGCTTAAAGCTTAGCATGCTTATAAATAATTTTGAACCTTTTTTTACCTTTTTAAACTTAAAATTATATTTCTCAATTGTTAAAATAAAATTATCTTCATGCTATGGTTATTGTATGCCAAATGTCATTGTGTGTTAAATGCTACATTTTACGTTAAATGTATGATTTTTTTTTTATTATTTATTTATTTATTTTTCTTCTGAAACGAGGAGAAATGTAGCTGAAGCTTAAAAAGAGAAAGCGAAGATCTTTGTCCATGGAAAGCAGCATGGAGAATGAAATCTACGTCCTTGAATAATCTGGAAGGATACTTCTTGGGGCAAGAATGCAGACACCTGATGTTCTGCATTCCAGGAAATCAAAAAGAAGACAGAAGTACAACCAGTCCTGCAGTTGTGGTGAAGAGTAAAAATGGAGAGGTCAGTTCATTATTATGTGTGTACTTCCTGAAGCATGTCTTTCTGAAACATTTTATGTAAAATACTTTTTTGAACTTCGACTTTGAGCAGTATAATATGGTTTTGAAAACAGAAACTGTAAGAAAAAATGACTGTTCCAATTAGTAGATATTGGTAGTTGTGTTGGATGATTTATAGCTATTAATAGTTCAGTTGGCTACTGACCACTATAACAGACACTACAATTTATAGTAATTTCATACTCCAGGACATGAGATTGCTCTGTAAATAATCTGTCATTCTGAGAAAAGCAATGGTCATTTAATTTGTCACAGTGCAATAGATTCTCTTTCAGCCATATTTACCAAGAACCCTACTCAGATGATATTTCAAAAGCTAAAACATGTCATAATGATTGCTTGTTTCTAATCATCAAGCTTACCCTCTGTTCCTGTTGTCAGATTAAGTTTCTCATCTTTGTAAATGGAAAAGAATATTTTTGAAACAATTCTACACTTACAGATGGACAAAACTGCCCATAATTTACTCTTTGTCTGAACTTGTAGAAAATATAAAATTACAAAAGGATGCTGTAAAACTTATAGTACTTACCTGAAAAAATGCAAAGCTGAAAATATCTGGTGTACCCCAGACACACTGTACCCCACAACACTGGTATACAGGCTACATATAAGATTTACTACTTCATTCACTCAAATTTAAATTCAGTGTACTGTAATAAACTAAACTGAGACAGCACATCTGTAGAGCTTTTCTTCTCTCACTCTTGTTCCTTTTTAAATTTAAGGGATGAAGAGCACATGGTCACACTGTCTGTCTCTTTCCCAACTCTTACTTCTCCTCACTTCTCCTCCTAGTAACTTTTTGATCAGTTTCTTTCAGATAAAAAAAAAAGGGGGGGGGGCTACAAATCTTGGAGATAACTTATTTCCTGTATATTTTATGAGAAAAGGTCTTCAGGCAGAGGAAGGGAAGCCTTTGTTCAATCCCTCTGACAAATGGAAAATCTGTTATTAAAATCAGAGAACAAAGATGGGTTAAGTGCATCTATAAATGTACCAATAATGAGAAAAGCTTGTTAGAGCTTAAGCTAGAATTAAGCATCACAAATCTATACAAACATGTTTTTCATTGCATGTAGATGAAAGATAGGCTTGCCTTGTAAAAAGCAGAAAAATAAAAAAATAAACAACAACAACAACAAAACTAAAATCACAAGAGTTTAGAGTGAGCTAAGGGTAGTTGCTGTGAATAGAAGTGTCAAAGTATATGCAAAGAATTTTCAAATGTTTTACACAGAGACAAAATATGAAAAAGAGACAAAGTTTCAACAAATAAATAGTTCTATAACACAACAAATAAATAATTCCATTCTATAATACTACTATTCCAAGCAGTTCCAAACAATTAATACATCTGTCCTACCCAGTGTGTTAAAAATCAAACCTGGAGAGCCAGAATAGTAAATTGTCAGTGCCTAAAAAGATAAAATCACTGGGTTTGTATTCCTTTTCTTCTAAGCATCTATCAACATGTCCTAGAAGAACTGTAATTATATAATCAGATATATTATAACTATTTGATACAGAAATATCTGACATTCTGCCTGAGGAGAAAGATCTGTTTTGTATAACATTTGAATTATTGTTTTAAATATATTTAGTGGAGGAAACCTTCATGCAGAACTCCTCTCATCCGTTTGGCCTTTACTGCCTTTATAGTATCATATTTTATACAATGTCTTATCAAGTGAGACCTTTTAAAGAATTTAGAAGAGTAGTATAGGTGGCAGCAAAATTTTTTTCAGTGATAAAAATATGGTACTGCCAGGCATTACTTGAGTGTTGCGGTTGATAGAATAGAAGGAAGGGATGCCATCCAAAGGGATGGAGACAAGCTTGAGTATTGGGCCCAAGTGAACCGAATGAAGTTTAAGAAGTCAAAGTAAAAGGTGCTGCAACTGGGCCGGGGCAATCCTGGACATGAGTACAGACCAGGAGAAGAACTCATTGAGAGAAGCTCTGTGGAGAAGGATTCTGGGGTTCTGATGAATGAAAAAGTCGACATGAGCTGGCAGTGCATGCTTGCAGTGCAGAAGGCTGACTGCATCAAAAGAGGGGTGGACATCAGGTCAAGGGAGGTGATTGTCCCCCTCTACTCTGCCCTTCTGAGGCCCCACTTGGAGTACTGCATCCAGGTCTGGAGCCCCCAGCACGAGAAGGATGTGGACCTGTTAGAATGGGTCCAGAGGAGGGCCACAAAGTCAATCAGAGGGCTGGAACACCTCTCCTACGAAGAAAGGCTGAGAGAGCTGTCGCTGTTCAGCCTGGAGAAGAGAAGGCTCCAGGGAAGCCTCATTGCAACCTTTCAGTAGTTAAAAGGGACTTATAAAAAAGATGGAGAATGACTCTTTGCTCAATTGGATAACAGGACAAGGGGGAATTGTTTTAAACTAAAAGAGGGGAGATTTAGATTAGGAGGAAATTCTTCACTTAGAGGGTGGTGAGACACTGGAATAGGTTGCCCAAAGAGGTAGTGGATTCCCCATTCCTGGAGGTGTTCAAGACCAGAGTAGATGAGGCCCTGGGCAACCTGATCTAGTGGGTGGCGTCCTTGCCTGTGGCAGGGGGTTTGGAACTAGATCATCTTTGAGGTCCCTTTCTATCCAAGCCAATCTATGAAATCATAGCTTCCTGAATCTAAAATGTATTAAAAACCACCCGTTGAGGGGTGAGAGGTGGATAGGGGGGGAACAAAGCAAGGAAACAAAACAAACCCACCATAAATCTTTTGTAATTTGTAGCAATACAAGCCTTAGTATAAAAGGATCAAAACCAGACTGATTTGTTCAGATGGATACCTAAAAATAAAAATTAATACTTGAAAAACCTGAAGTTTTCAGTATCATAGTTAAAAAATAAGAAACTTTTTTTTTTTTTTAATGTCATTTGAAAGTAACAGAATACAAATTGCTATAGATGGAAATGGAAACCATAACTGAAAAGATTTTTCATTATTATCAAAGAAAAGAATTAATCAGGGAGGAAATTACAACTGTGGAGGATGAGGTGGGAGACAGGATCACAAAGACTGATACAAATTATTGAAGTATTAAATTAATATTTGCTTATAGTTACAAAGGCTAATTCTAATGGATCAATAGTTGGCAATGGGTTCATGCTCAATTCTGTGCATGTGCAGTGAGGCTTGTTTTCTCTTCCCATCTCAGTATAATTTATATTGGAATCTTGTTAATTATTTTTTAAATTTCAGAAACACAGAATGGAGACTAGAATAGACTCTTTCTACCACCATGATTATAATTAAACTTGTGTCATGATCATTTAATGCACACAGGTCTTTGACATCCCTAGAGAAAACACTTTAAACATCAGTGCTGCTGTAAACTTCAGCACGCTATAGAGGAAAATATATACAAAGGATGGCAGTGACAAATATTTCCTTGCTCTCATTTATTTATTTATTTATTTATTTTGCATTGTGTGAACAAGTAAATGAAAACATCTTTCTATATACAAGTGTTGAAGTCAGAGAGTAGACTCTCCACTATTTTAGCTGCCTTCAGTAGGACTACTGAAAATATAAAACAGAGAAAATAACTGATATCACTGAAAGGACTTTTTCAAAAAAAAAAATTCCTTCTGAGTAGCAAGCCAGTAAATGACATGCGTATTAAGTTAAAATATGAAACTTATTTGGAATATTTTAATTATAAAGCCAGTTACTTAGATGGGGAAATAGCTATTGAAATCACATTTTAGAGAGTTAATACCCATATTTAATATGGAAATGATCACATCTAATGTCTCCTGTAAACATTTCATTGCTTCTATTCTACGTGGACAATAAGAAGAACAGATAAAATTTTTCCATGCTGTTAGAAATAACAAAGATCCAAATATGCTAGGGTTTCATCTTTCACAATCTGAAATTCTAATCAGTCTAATATATGTCTAACTAAGGAACTGTTTCTCTTTTTTTTTGTGTGTGTGTGTTTGTTGTTGTTGTTTTTCTTTCTCCCTCTTAGCTAATTTGAGAAATTTTTCCTCATTCATCAGTCATATCAGCCATTTAGTCCTTAAACAGTTTAAACAGATTAACCTTTCAAACTGAACATGGGACTAATAGGACATAATTCTTGGGTCTGGCAATACAGCATAGGACCTGAAAGGATCTGATCCCTTGCAAGTAGGTTCAATGAGGGCTTCAGCCTGTTTCCATGTTTCAGCCTCAGCTTGTTTCCATGGTCTCTCTTTTCTCTTGGTAGAGGCTTTCTTTATCCTGAATATCTACGTGTAGACTCCAGTGTGCTATTTGGTTCTTTCCAGCAGAGCTTAGACCTGACAGCAGACTCAGCCAAGGCTTCTGTAGCGGTCATGTGCCACTTGCTACAGAAGTGTGAGGTCAGCAGCAAGATGAACCTTTGCATGAAGGTGCATGGTCCATAGTGACAATGCCAAGCTAAATGAAAGAGGGAAAAGGGATCATTCCATTGTATGTTTTCCAGTCTTCATAGTGGGTGTTTTTTTTATGTTGTTTTTTCATTGGGGTGGATGGGGGAGGGCAATTTTTAGTTTACTCTTTACTGAAGTTAAATGTTTATTATATAGTTATTATTTTTTTATTATATAGTTATTATTTTTTTATTATATATATATTATTTTCTGACTCTGGAGAAGTGCTTTACATATCAGTATTAAAATACTTCTAATATTTGTATGTACTATTGTTTCTTCTACCTAGCAGCTAAAATATTTATTTAGAAACTTCATTTATAGTGGTTGTTTTATTTTCCTATCAATTTTAATGGCTCTTTCCTGAAACATTGAGCATGACATGCTAACAGGAACACCAGAAATATGGAAAAAGGACATATCCTCCACTCTGTGTTGCAACATCTACATTGAAGACTCCTGTTTAACAAGTTCTTGCATTCCTATACAGCAATGAATATATAACCAAACTAACCAAACCAACTCTCCTCCAAAAAAAAAAAAACCAAAACACTACTACTAAAACAAACAAACAAACAAAACAAAACAAAACGAATCACCATCAGCCACAGGACCCACAGGACACTGGAGAGATCAGCATCGCATGTTAGTTAGGTTTCTGATATAACATTTTTAAGGGTGTTTTTAACAGAGCTTTTCTATATTAGTTTGGACTGCTAATGTAATTGTAAATGACAATTAATAGTACGGATTACTAGACTGTTAAAACATTAATTGATTGGCAATATATCCTCAGCTCAGCACACACGATGTTTTCTATTTTGACCATAAAAAAAAACTCCAGCGTATTTAGAGCTTAACATCATCAGCCACCCAGTTTGTTGTTTTAAATTCAGACAGACAGCCACTCTGACAATGTGTTGTGGGAGGTGGTTGGGAGGGCCTGACCAGGCATGTCACACTCTGCCTGGATGTCACTGTACACAGCTACGCTTCCCAAACTTTCTCTTCCATGATAGTCCAGTGCATGCAAGGTCACTTAAACACAAGTATGTCTCTTGCTGCTGTTAGATTTAGGGCAAATTTAGGTTTAAGCATAGGTCTGTGCTAACGTTCAAAATAAATTGTGTGAATATTATGTAACGATTGTGTGATGATTGATGCAGGATTTTGTCCATATTTCCTGATTTCTAATTTATTTTCTGAAAAGGATGAAGCAGAGTGACCCTGGCAGAAATGGAAAAGGTGTGTATGAGGCTTGGTACTGTACAAGGAAGACGCTCAAGAATAGGCAGAAGTGGAAGTAAAAATAGCAGGGACAAGGTTGAGGAATGAAAGGGAGAGCTTCAGATTGGTCAGAGAATCCCTATCCTCTGTAGGACCTCTGCCCACACTGAATGAAAAAACACATTTCACTAAGAAAGGAAAACCAAACCAAACCAACCAAACAAAAAAGTAGTACCTTATTAGTAAAAAATGACATCAAAACATCAACAAACAGGGAAACTGAAATCAAATTGCAAAATGGATCATAATCTTGATTATTTCTTAATTTTGAAATGCTTGACTTCACAACATAAACATTGTTTTCATGTACTGTTTTTATATAAAAGTCCAAAATACTCCGGGATGGCATTCAGAATTTCTTATCTTGAATGTGGCATGATAAAAAGCCAGGAAAGAAATATATTCCATCAGAATATATTTCAGAACAATTTGTCTACATGCCGATTACACTCTGACAAAGATATGAAAACCATAGATGTATTACTGTGGCATATATGATACAAAAGAAACTTTCAGCACATGGGAGTTACCAGCCAATACAGACCCATCTGGCATAATAATTAGTTGTTAATTGATGAATACTTAAAGGAGAGTTATTCTGGTGTCTGCACATCCAGAATAAATCAAGACAAGATAGCTGAGCCTTTCTGGCCATCAAGTAATGGAAATAAGTATAACACCACAAAAGTCTGTGTAGCCATGTCAGACTTATTTAAGTGAATCAGGCTATTGTGTCTTATGTATGCACAGTTGGATATTTGCATGATCTTGACAGTTAAAGGGGCTTAGAAACATATGTTTATTAAAATGGCATATATTATCTAAGGGCATCTCTGTACTGTGCCATTAACATCTTTATTTGCTAAATAATTAGTGTTAGCTCAAGATGTATCTTAACGTACGCTGTAACATAATGAAGATGCTGCTACTAGACCCAGGCCAGTACAAATTTCATCCCAAGTATTGTGATGAATTGCTCATGTGCAGTACTGTATTGTCATGGCTATGTTTGGCCAGCACTAGGACTACCTTTGGTCTGTGTTCCAAAATTATTGTATTAATAACAGTGCCAAATATTATCTCTTTTTTTTTTTTTTAATTATTTGCAGTGATCTTGTCTTTGACATTTCATGCATAGTACAAGTCTTGTCAAGATTACAAGAATGTAATTAGAATTAAACTTTTCATATCCTCTCTGCCCTCAACTTCCTCACAAAAGCTGTTATCATTTTTTACAGCTAGCCATAGCTGATCATTACTTTTGGTGTATGCAGGCTTGGATTACATTTGCTAACTTGAATCCACAGTCTGGGTGAGTCTTTAAGAAAAGTCTCTGTCAGCTCTTGAGCCATCTGATACTGTCCCAGTGTAGGTATCAGACTTGTTACCTGCTTGTAGACCTGGTAGACAGATGAATTTTTGAAATACTTAATAAGGTATGAAGGTATGAGAAATACTTAATAAGGCTGAACTTTTGATGTCTCCACCTAAGACAGAACCACATATAACTTAGTGCTAAAATGATGTTTAAAAAACAAAAAACAAAACAAACAAAAAAATCTTTTCAGAAAAGTATCTTGATAGAAAAATCTCTCTTTTGATACTTTCTGTGACTGAA
Organism: Anser anser; assembly: GCF_964211835.1. Lineage (NCBI taxonomy): Eukaryota > Metazoa > Chordata > Aves > Anseriformes > Anatidae > Anser > Anser anser. The sequence continues at coordinate 109,224,952 of NC_139720.1, read as the reverse complement.
TATGGAAAGAAGTGATAATGTGGAATTCATTATCAAAATAAACAACGGGTGTTCTGGATATTTTTGCATAAGAAATTCACTTAGATATAATTAGATGATGTGAAAGAAAAAAAACAGAATTAAATACGATTATGATCCAGTTAGGTACAAATTAAATAATGTAATGTGGTTTACTACTCATCCTTTTAAAAAAATATTATTTTAAGTAGATGAAGACTTAGTAACTCGTCGTTTTCTTGATAAAGTAGTTAGGTGGGAACTGTCTTTGAAATTTGCAACATATTTGAAGACTCAAAAGTAACTAGACTCCATTATAACATGTGCCTTCTGGGTGAGCCATTTGCATTCTCATAGTTCAAGTATATGCACTGACAAAATTATGATGAGCTAGCAAAAGCAGCAACTCAGTATTAATCTAGCCTTTAGACAAATATTGTAATAGGATTTGCACATTTAAGGGGCAAATTATTCTCTCAATGTGTTCTCTGTATATCTTGTGTACTAACGTGCATTGAAAGAAAAATACATTAATAATCACAATTATATGTAAGAACAATGGCAGAGCCGGGGAAGATGGCAATGGCCCAGCTGAAGTGCATCTACACTAATGCACGCAGCATGGGCAACAAACAGGACGAGCTGGAAGCCATCGTGCAGCGGGAAGGCTATGACTTGGTTGCCATCACGGAAACGTGGTGGGACCGCTCTCATGACTGGAGTGCTGCAATGTCTGGCTATAGGCTCTTCAGAAGGGACAGGCAGCACAGAAGAGGTGGTGGTGTGGCTCTCTATATTAGAGAGTGTTTAGATGTTGAGGAACTTGAGGCTGGGAATGATAAGGTTGAGTCCCTGTGGGTTAGGATCAGTGGGAAGGCCAACAAGGCAAGCATCCTGGGTGGGGGTCTGTTATAGACCGCCGAACCAGGATGAGGAGACGGATGAGGAGTTTTACAGGCAGCTGGCAGAAGCCGCGAAATCATCAGCGCTTGTTCTCGTGGGGGACTTCAACTTCCCAGACGTATCCTGGAAGCACAACACAGCCCAGAGAAAGCAGTCTAGGAGGTTTCTGGAGAGCGTGGAAGATAGCTTCCTGATGCAGCTGGTTAGAGAGCCTACCAGGGGAGGTGCCCCGCTAGACCTTCTGTTCACAAACAGTGACGGACTGGTGGGAGATGTGGTGGTCGAGAGCTGTCTCGGGCAGAGTGACCATGAAATGGTTCAGTTCTCTATTCTTGGCGAAGTCAGGAAGGGGACCAGTAAAACCGCTTTCTTGGACTTCCGGAGGGCTGACTTTGAGCTGTTCAGGACACTGGTTGGCAGAGTCCCTTGGGAGGAGGTTCTGAAGGGCAAAGGAGTCCAGGAAGGCTGGGCACTCCTCAAGAAGGAAATCTTAATGGTTCAGGAGTAGTCTGTCCCCATGTGCCCAAAGACGAGCCGACGCAGAACTAGACCGGCCTGGCTGAACAGAGAGTTGTGGCTCGAGCTTAGGAGAAAAAGGAGGGTTTATAATCTTTGGAAAAGAGGGCGGGCCACTCACGAGGACTATAAGGATGTTGCGAGGCTGTGCAGGGACAAAATTAGAAAGGCCAAAGCTCATCTGGAGCTCAATCTGGCTACTGCCGTTAAAGACAACAAAAAACGTTTTTACAAATACATCAACGCAAAAAGGAGGACTAAGGAGAATCTCCATCCTTTACTGGATGCGGGGGGAAACTTAGTTACAAAACATGAGGAAAAGGCTGAGGTGCTCAATGCTTTCTTTGCCTCAGTCTTTAGCGGCAAGACCAGTTGTTCTCTGGATACCTGGTACCCTGAGCTGGTGGAAGGGGATGGGGAGCAGGATGTGGCCCTCGCTATCCATGAGGAAATGGTTGGCGACCTGCTACCACACTTGGATGAACGCAAGTCGATGGGGCCAGATGGGATCCACCCGAGGATACTGAGCGAACTGGCGCAGGAGCTGGCCAAGCCGCTTTCCATTATTTATCGGCAGTCCTGGCTATCAGGGGAGGTCCCAGTCGACTGGAGGCTAGCGAACGTGACGCCCATCTACAGGAAGGGCCGGAGGGTAGACCCAGGGAACTATAGGCCTGTTAGTTTGACCTCAGTGCCAGGGAAGCTCATGGAGCAGATTATCTTGAGTGTCATCACGCGGCACTTACAGGGCAACCAGGCGATCAGGCCCAGTCAGCATGGGTTTATGAAAGGTAGGTCCTGCTTGACGAACCTGATCTCCTTCTATGACCAAGTGACGTGCTTGGTGGATGAGGGGAAGGCTGTGGATGTGGTCTACCTTGACTTCAGTAAGGCTTTTGACACCATTTCCCACAACATTCTCCTCAAGAAAATGGCTGCTCGTGGCTTGGACTGACGTACGCTTTGTTGGGTTAAAAACTGGCTGGATGGCCGGGCCCAAAGAGTTGTGGTGAATGGAGCCAAATCCAGTTGGAGGCTGGTTACTAGTGGAGTCCCCCAGGGCTCAGTGCTGGGGCCGGTCCTCTTTAATATCTTTATCGATGACCTGGATGAGGGGATTGAGTGCACCCTCAGTAAGTTTGCAGGTGACACCAAGTTAGGTGCGTGTGTCGATCTGCTCGAGGGCAGGAAGGCTCTGCAGGAGGATCTGGATAGGCTGGAGCGATGGGCTGAGGTCAACTGCATGAAGTTCAACAAGGCCAAGTGCCGGGTCCTGCATCTGGGGCGTAACAACCCCAAGCAGAGCTACAGGCTGGGAGATGAGTGGTTGGAAAGCTGCCTGGCGGAGAAGGACCTGGAAGTGCTGGTTGATAGTCGGCTGAATATGAGCCAGCAGTGTGCTCAGGTGGCCAAGAAGGCCAACAGCATCCTGGCTTGCATAAGAAGCAGTGTGGCCAGCAGGTCTAAGGAGGTGATTATCCCCCTGTACTCGGCTCTGGTGAGGCCGCACCTCGAGTACTGTGTTCAGTTTTGGGCCCCTCGCTACAAGAAGGACATGGAGGTGCTCGAGAGAGTCCAGAGAAGGGCAATGAAGCTGGTGAGCTATCTGGAGAACAAGTCTTACGAGGAGCGGCTGAGGGAGCTGGGGTTGTTCAGCCTGGAGAAGAGGAGGCTCAGGGGAGACCTCATCGCTCTCTATAGGTACCTTAAAGGAGGCTGTAGAGAGGTGGGGGTTGGTCTATTCTCCCACGTGCCTGGTGACAGGACGAGGGGGAATGGGCTAAAGTTGCTCCAGGGGAGGTTTAGGTTGGATGTTAGGAAGAACTTCTTTACCGAAAGGGTTGTTAGGCATTGGAATGGGCTGCCCAGGGAGGTGGTTGAGTCACCATCCCTGGAGGTCTTTAAAAGACGTTTAGATGTAGCCCTTAGTGATATGGTTTAGTGGAGGACTTGTTAGTGTTAGGTCAGAGGTTGGACTAGATGATCTTGGAGGTCTCTTCCAACCTAGACGATTCTGTGATTCTGTGATTCTGTGATTAAAATTCATATAGGAATGAAATTGTGAAAGTATTAATAATTTAATTATGTAATTCTTTTAACGTGAAATGAGGATTCAATTTTTGTTATGTAGTCTCTCAGAGAACTGAATAATATCCAAAAAATTATTATAGCCTGTTTCTATCTGTAGGGATAACTTCTGTTCCTTTAATGTCAATGCTGTTTTACACTACTTACAGTTCTTAATCTTTATGTAATAAGTATCAGATTGAAATATATCACCTGTACACAAAGCTGCTCAACATAATTCTGTACTGTGTGATTACTGTAATTGAGCAGGTATCTTAACAAAATGATGACTTTAGTTGGCCAATAAGCAAGCTCTTCTACACTGCTAGCTTTCCCTCCATCTCTGTGGACTTTGTCATCTCCTCCAATGTTGGATTTTATTGTAAGAGGGTGGGCTAGTATGTTTGGCCATTTTAATTCCAGAATAATTATCTAAAGGAAAGGCATCACTGGGTGAACAGTAGAATGTGCAAACTGTACTCTATTTTCATTTGGATCCACAGAGGTCATTCAGCCTAAAGGGTCAATACAGTAGACTTGGCACCCCATACATCAGAGATAGGCTGTTGAGTGAATTTAGAACTCTCTGAGCATGTGACTTCTGTATTTCTGCTAGCAGCTTTGCTATTTCTTCCTGTAATAGTGATTTGTTATTCATCTTGCATCTCCTAAGGGAAAAAAATTGCATTCCCTTAGGTTCAAAGAAAGGAGAAGCTCAGGTCTTTGTCTTTCATAGAGATCTCTGTATCTTATATCATGTTCTTGCCATTACAGATGCACCTTTGCAAATATTACTCAGTAATTTATCACTGGCATAATCAGGATCTCAATGTAAAGTTGTTTTGCACAAAAATAGTGAACAGATTTTATACCCAGATGTTTTAAAATTCATAACTGATCTTCTGTGAGATGGATTTTTTTTCTTTTTGTGAATAAGCATCTACCCATGTTTGAAAGCTAAAAGCATAGTTTGATATGTAAGAAAAGATATTATCTTTCAGCAGTATTTTATGTACAGAATATTGAAAAAAATCATACAAAAACTGAGCTTTTGAGTTTTCTATCTCTGAAGGAGATGCCACTATTCTTAAAGGTGTTGTGAAAATGAAAATTTTGCTATCTTTTGCAACTCTATGCTTGCAGAAGGGCTTTAGAAAGAAAAACATTTCCTGTCACTTTTCTAGTTGAAGCCTGAGACTTGATAAACAAGGAGCACAAATACCCACGGTTTCTCTGTTCCCAGAAAGTTGGGGATGAAAGATTTGGGAACCATGGAGATTTCATTCAATAGCTCTACTAGATGCTTATAGTTTGTTTGTTAGTCAGATTTTCTGGTTTTATTTGTGTAAAAGCAGAATTCATTGACACCTACTTATCTAGTGATTTATATTTATCAGCTGTGTGTATAAATGCAGAGCCAAGATTGAGACCCCTGGGACTACTACCCCAACTACTGCCTTTACTATAGTTTCACAAATTTGAACATTCAGGAACCTGCAGGAAGCTTTGAAGGTTCAAGTTACAGGAGGTTAAAGTAGAGAAGGTGTAAAAAGGAAATCTGAAATGCAATTAATAGTTGGACAAACAACTCTGCTTCATTTGACATTACTTGTAACGTGGAGAATTCCCCCCAAAAATTCCTTTGTGCCTTTTTACTAATGAAAATAAATAACTGAAAAAAATGGCAACAAGCACATATTTAAAATCTTAAACAATAGAAGAATAATACATAATTAGAAAAAAATAATTTATGGTGTACTGAATGCAGGTGTCAAGGTTTTGGCATCAGGGGCACTGCAGAGCTGCTGCATGAGGCAAAGCTGAGGTTGCCCCGTGCTAGCCCCAGCCGGCCCCAACGGCCCCACCTCAGGGCACGGCCGGGCCCTGCAGCCAAGATGGTGGCGCCTCACCTCGGGGGCAGCCTGGGGAAGGGAGGGCAAACACTGCGCAGCAGGGGGCAGTGAGGGGAGCGGTGTGAGGAGCTGCCGTGCACAGACAGCAAGGGGAGAGGAGGAGGAGGGCAGGAGGTGATCTGGGTGCTTAAGCACAGATGGACCACACTGGAGTATTTCCGGGAAGCCCATAGAAAGGACCCACGCTGTAGCAGGAGAAAAGTGTGCAAGGAAGGAGAAGCAGAGAGGAGTTGTTATGACCACAACCCCCATGCACCATCCCCCTGCGCCACTTGGGGTAGGGAAGTAGTAGAGTCAGGAGTGAAGAAGTGAAATTGAACCTGGGAAAAAGCAGTGGTGAAGGTGGCAGAGGAGAAGGTGGTTTAGTTTTTGTCTTTGTTTCTTGCTATCTTATTTTATTTTTAAATAGCGATATGTTAAATTGTTTCTCCAAATCAAGTATTTTTCACCCATGACAGTAATTGTTGTAAGCTTCCTGACTTTCTTTCGACAAGCTTTTTCATCTTATTTTCTCCTCTTGTTGAGTAGGGAGTGTGAGCAAGCATCTGGGTGGGCATCTGACTGCAGTCCAACATTAAGCCATTACACATAGCTAATTCCAAGGGCGGGAATGATGCCTTAGACCTTCCCAGGAAGCAGAGGCAATCTGAAAACAGAGCCAGAGACCATCACTGATTTGACAAAGCTAAGAAACAACCCCAAAATAACTACAATCAAAAAATATATCTACAATTAATGACCTGTAGAGATATGAACCACACAAATAACAGATTTCTGCTTCTTTGATTTTCATTCAAGCTTTTGAGTTTTACGATTGGCTTGCTCTTATCTGTGGAAAGGGAACAAATTAAAGATTCTGTAATTACAGGATTTCAGAATGATTAAGGTTGGAAGGGACCTCTGGAAATCATCTAGTCCAACCCCCATGCTAAAGCAGGGACACCTACAGCAGGTTGCTGAGAACCATGTCCAGGAACCTTTTGAAGATCTCCAAGGAAGGAGACTCTACCATATCTCTGGGCAATCTGTTCCAGTGCTCTGTCACCTGCACAGTAAAGAAGTGTTCTTGACGTACGGATGGAACCTCTTATGTTCTAGTTTGTGCCCTGTCCTGGCACTGGACACCACTGAAAAGAGCCTGACTCCACCCTCTCCCATCTGGTATCTGTATGCGTTAGTAAGATCTCCCCAGAGCCTTCTCTTCTCTAGGCTAAACTGTCACTGCTCTCACAGCCTTTCCTTATAGGAGAGATGTTTCAGTCCCTTTGTCGTCTTTGTTGTCCTTTGCTGAACTCTCACCAGTAGCTCCATGTCTTTCTTGCACTAGAGAGGCCAGAACTGGACACAGTACTCTGGATATGTCCTCACCAGTGCTAGCAGATGGGAAGGATCACTTCCTTTGACTTGCTGATAGCTCTCTTCATAATGCAGCCCAGGACACCATTAGCCTGCTTTGCAAGGGCACGTTTCTGGCTCTCGTTCAACTTTCTGTCCATAAAGACCCCTAGATCCTTTTCTGTTAAGCCATTTTACATCCAGTCGTCCCCCATGAATACTGGTGTATGGGTTTTTTCCTGCCCAGGTGCAGGACTTTTCTCTTCCCCTTGTTGAACTAATTTACATTACAGCTTATTATTCAATGTCCCCTGTACCTATCAGTGGGAGAGCAGATTACAAAAAGCTGCTGCCATTGATTTAAACTTTCTACTTCCTCTTGACTTCATCTGTTTGTATGGATCCAAAGACAGAAAGGTTTAAAGCAGCATATGCTACTGCTCACATGCTAGAACGATAACAGGAGGATCACACTGAAATTGAGTTACTTTTCTGCTCCATACCAAAGTCTGTAACCATCTGCCTTCTGAGCCTCAGTAAATAAAATTTAATAGTGTCCTGAAGACAAATTGTCGTACTTGTCACATTGCCTTACTGTGGCACTCTTCCTGGCTTCCTAATTTGAAGAAGTAGAGGGAATCTGTCTCCTAGGACTCATGGAGAAATCTTTATGTGGCAGGATGAGACACTTACCAGAACCTCCATACCTCCATCCATTTTTTTTTCTTTTCCCCTAAGGAAACAAGGCTTATACGAACAGTGGAAACTAAAGACAGGCCAAAATCAGTCACAAGTGCTGCTTGGCAGCAGGCAATCTGCAAGTTTGCAAGTGCTTGGGCCCCTCCTCAACGCCAACCTTATCCTACACTGGTATGGGTCTGTGGTCACTTCTGTTTTAGCAGGTGTTCTGTGCTAAATACACCATCTTCTGTTGCACCAGTGCTGCCACAGCTCTGGTAGGCATCCTCTTATCCCAGTTGGTCAGGGTAACTGATTTCAGTCAGATTCCCTGTAAAAGGATTTAGAAAACCAGTGTAAAATATTCAGGGCATATAGCAAAAATACATTACTCTCTTACTGGAGTGTATTTTTTAATGATGGTTCTTTCCACAAATATGCTAAAAACAGGTATTTATAGGAATGATTTACCACAATATATTAACAAAGAAGTAACTCTGCATTTTGATGACTAATTTGAATAGTCTTTAATGTAATATAAAAAAAATTGATCAAGCTGTGGAGAATGAAAATCAGATTCTCCAAAACTCATGTTTAATTTCTTCTTACTATTCCTTTAGCATTTCAGATTCGGTGGGATTAGTTTTACTTTAAAATAAAAAGGTTTACAAACTTCTGGCAAGTTTGAGGTAGTAGATTGAATGAAGTGATTTATTTGCCCTTTAAAAATAGCTTTTAAAATATATATCTATATAAAACTAGATGGTCATTGTCCTTGAGATGGAATAAAAAGCCATTTTTGTAAATTTTGCAGATAAGAGTGTTGGGTTGGTTGTAATTTTTTACCTTTATAGAGAGTTTTATCTGCATGAGAGACCAAAGAAGACATTTGTAGTAATTTTAAATGTGCTACAGCAATATTTCAAATTATTTTTTTTAGTTCTTTAACTCTGTATCCAAATGTGCTAGATGCTATTTTGAAATAAACTAATTGATGCTTTGAATATTAAATTAACCATTAGATTTTAAGGACTTGTTTTTTTTTTTATAATATTCCTGATCAACATATGGATTATTTAGCATAATAGATCATTATTTATGTTGAAGTAGGTATTTAAATTGTTTTTGCACAAAAAAGAATTAATTAGTTAATTTCACAATAATTTCTAGTTTGTTTGTATATGGAGTTAAAGATCTCAAAATGTTCCTTCTAAAATCCTGTGGCTATGCAAGCATGGAATGGTTGACAATTTACAATATGAAAAGTTCTAAGTTCCCATCAAGTGAAATTGTGCAGGAGGAAGAAATGGCAAATGAAAAAACTTGCTACTCTGTTGGCACAGTGCAAAATATAGGCTTAAATCTTCATGATGTAGACTCCCTGTGCCTCAAGCTATGCATTTCAAAGACAGTCTACAACAGGAAAATCAAAAAGACAGAATGAGTGTTGTTTCAACTTCATCTAAATACAACAATTATGATTTTCCTTGGAAAAATGATTTTATAACTGCTGTTGACCAGAATGGAAAAAGCATCTAAGAAGCATTTAAGCAATTTAATGCTATACAGTTGTAAAGTCATTGATAAATTGGTGGAAAAAAATAATAATTACACAACCCAAAAGTCTGTTTCAACTTTCAACTTTCACATAGAATTCTGATAAACCGTTTTAGTTTGTTTGTTTGTTTGTTTGTTTTTCTGTTTGCAGAAAAGTTAGCAATGGTTTGATGAAAGCTTAGACCTATCTGTAGAGATGTAGAGAGACGTGTCTTCTCTTTCACAAGCAGCTCAGCATATGTTAGCACAGCCATCCAATTTCACTCTGTCAAATGTAAATATACTCCAGTATTTTCTGAAGGAAACAAAACAAGTGAAGTAGGATAATGTCATAGTTCATTTCTCTTCATTACATCATCTCTTTTTGACTCCTGGATTGCTGACTAATTCTTCCTTTACTTCCTACAAGAGTAAATCCTAGAATCCTAGAATGGTTTGGGTTGGAAGCAACCTTTAAAACTCATCTAGTTCCAACCCTCACTTTCTTGGCCAAGGATGCCTTCCACTAGATCAGGTCCAATCGAACCTGACCTTGAACACTTCCAGGAAGGAGGCATCCAAAACCTCTCTGTGCTGCCTGTTACAGAATCTAAACACACTAATAGTAAAAAAATTCTTTCTTATTATCTAATCTAAATCTACTCTCTTCTACTTAAAACCATTATGCCTTGTCCTATCACTATACACTCCTAAAAAGTCCCTCCCCAACTTTCCTGTAGGCCCCCCTTTAAGTATTGGAAGGTGTCCACAGAGCCTTTTATTCTCTCGGCTAAACAACCAGTCTCTCGTAGCCTCTCTTTATAGGAGAGGTGTTTCAGCTCTTTGATAATTTTTGTGGCCCTGATGTAATATGCTCATGTCTCTCTTGTACTAAGGGCCACAAAGCTGGATAGCTGGATGCAGTAATCCAGATGGAGTGTCATGAGAGCAGAGTAAAGGGAAAGAATCACCTCTGTCGACCTGCTGGCCATACTTCTTTTCATGCATCTCAAGATATGATTAGCTTTCTGGGCTGCAAGCACACATTAATGGCTCATGTTCAGTTTTTCATCCAACAGTACACCCAAGTTCTCCACAGGGCTGCTCTTAATCTATTTGTCACCAAATCTGTACTGATGTTTGGGATTGTTCCAACCAATGTTGAAGTTCATGAGGTTTGCATGAATTTAAGGTTTGTCAAGGTCCCTATGGATGGCTTCCCTTTCCTCTAGAGTGTCAGTTGCACTATTCAACTTGTGGTCATCCAGAAACTTGCTAAAGGTGCACTCAATCCCATTGTCCGTGTCACTAATTAAGATACTAAAAAGTACTGGTGTCAATACGGACCTGTTAAGGACACGACTTGTCACAGATCTCCACCTGGACATTGAGCCATTGACTGCAACTCTTTGGATACAGCCATCCAGCCAATTTCTTATCCACTGAATGGTCCATCCATCACATCCATGTCTTTCCACTTTAGAGACAAGGATGTTGTATGGGACTTTATCAAAGGCTTTGCACAAGATGAGGTAGATGCTGTCAGTTGCTCTTCCCTTGTCCATCAATGCTGTCACTCGTGTCCTAGAAGGCCACTAAGTTAGTCAGGCATGATTCACCTTTTGTGAAGCCATGTTCACTTTCTTCAATCTGTCTTCTATATGCCTTACGGTATCCAGGAGGATTGCCTCCATCATCTTACCAGGCACAGAGATGAAACTGACCAGCCTGTAGTTCCCTGGGTCCTCTTTTTTTACTCTTTTTTTGAATATGAGGGTAATGTTTCCCCTTTTGCAGTCACTGTTTACTTCACCACTCTTGCTCTTCTAAAATTTTTGCCACATTCAGAGATGAATGTGTGTTTTCATAAAGTTATTTTGTTGGAGTGACATTTATAAAAGCTGCAAATGTAAATAATAATAATAATAATAATAATAATAATAATAATAATAATAATAATAATAATAATAATAATAATCCCCAATTTTGGAAACTTGAGAGCTGCCTTTGTGGATCAGGACTTTATTTTCTGTAACAAAAGACTGGTGTTGTAAGTAGAACATGTAGTATAAAAGCCATATACTAGGACCAAATTCATTGGAGTGGACAGAGGAAAAGTATGAAGTCGTATGAGTCATTCTCTGTAACAGTTATAGAAATAACTTATTTTTCTCATATTCTCATTTTTGTTTAGGCTTCACCTTAAAAGATTTAAAGGTACTGTAAAAGACAAAATATTAATAAAGACACAAAATAGTATTAGTAAAATAATATTTCCAGTTTCTCTGGTATTTAGGAGAGAAAATTTGTCACAAATAGTACAGTTTTCTTGCTTGTGCCTTGTTTCTGATAAGATAGACATTAAGTTCAGACAGGAGACGGACGAGCTGTGTAAATAACAGATAAAGGTAGAGCAAAACTAATAAGAAGAAATAAAATGTTCAAAAATATGGTCCACATAAAAGCACAAAGTTGTGTTGATTGTGAGATTTTTAAATAACCAGTACAGGCCAACTATTACTCTTTCCACAATATGTCAAAAATGCTTGACTGCGGGGAATCTGTAAACTGTTTAATTACCCCAGCATAACCCTGATAAAATAATTAGGAAAAGAAATCAGCTGTTATGCAATCATAAGAAATGTATCTATGGTATAACGTTTTCGTCCTTTTGGAGTTCAGATTCTCTCTTTGTGTAGTGTCAGAGAAAAAAAAAAATTCAGACTGAATTTTTTGTATTCTAAAACAAGTTTATATCCATTACTGTTATCTTTCTGGTTTTGAATAAAACATTGTCTGTGTATAGTCGTAAATGCCAGGCTTCAAGAATTGGTTGTTCTTGTGTTACTTTTCATTGCCGTGATACTGCAGGGCTTTTCATCTCTGAATCTATTTTAAGTACTAAAATAATATTGAAGCTTTGCTTATTTTTTTGTGAAAACTTCTTTACAAAAATAGGAGTGATTTGAAGGTGTAACAATTGAACACAAACCTGAGTATTTCTACAAAGAGTTTGTCTGACAGTTTGCCACTCAGTTAACCTAAGAGTTTAAGGTTATTGTATTCTTAGGGTGTATTTTTCTTTTTTTTTTTCCCCTTAACATACACCCCACTTGTGGTCTTTCACTACAAATGAAAACTCAAAATAGTATAAAAAAGTGGATAAATACTCATGTTAATATATGCAGAGTTCCTCAAGATAAGTACTTATTTCTGTCACTTCAAAGCAGTTAACTTTAAAAAGTTTTGAATTTACAGTAAAGGATTAAGAGACTTTTGTTTTAAATATGTTATTAGACAAATATAAAGAAAATATTCAATAATTTATTTATTTAAAATGATTTGGAATCAAACAAATTATGAATTAAGTTTAAATGCAGGAGGTATTGTCTGACCAAAAAAAAAAAAAATCAAAACTGAGGAAAAGAGTTATTTTTCAATTTTACTGTTTCATAAGTGAATACTTAGGCTTTCATTTCAGAATAACATTTGATCTTTGAAACTCCAGTATAAAAATAAGTATAAAAAATAGAATTAAATATACTAGAAACAAGACCTAGAAAAAATGCTTTCTGTGTCAAAATATTGTATTTTTGTGTACTGAAAATTTTATCTATCTTTTGTGAATTGGTCATTGAATCAACAAAAAAGGTTAGTACAGTACTAGTGCTGGTAAGCATTTGATAACATGATCATTTACTTTATTTACTTTTTTTTTTTTTTGACTGTCGGGATTTATATCTTAATGATTATATAGAAAAGTGTCTATCACCATGAACTATGCCAATGAAAAAATTCAACTTTCAGTTTTAAATCATAAAGAAATACTTCAGTATCATTATGGCATAATAAGAATGAAAAGGTGGTTTAAACCACCTACAAATCCCAAAATGATTTGTTTCAATTGTAACTTCCCATATGTGTTCTCAGAGAAGAACAAGCATGACACTTCTGAAAGAAAAAGTGTGTAGCCAAGTCTCGCAGCTTTAGCTGAATTGTGGTAATTTACTGAAACACAGTGATTTAGATTCTTTGATTATGTGTACAAAGCTCATCATTCAAGAGAGAGCTGTCCTGCTCTCTTTAAATGTTCATTGACCAAACAGACAAAGATTTAGGGCCAGTAAAGGGGCCTTGGGCCGAGGCATTGCTTTCTCCATGATATTCTTAAATCAGGAGGTCTGCTAAGTGCCTAAAGATGGGAGTTGTAACATCTTTCACAGTGAAAGGCCTAAATCTGTTGTAAAAGTGAGCTGGAAGTGTTAACTTCTTTTTAGAACTGAAGGACTTGTAAGAACGATCCTCTGAGAGCCCCACATCTGCTATCTTCCGTGTGGAGTCGCACATATTTTTTCAAGGGACAGAGCTCCTTAGGCCATGTAAAAACCTTCTAGGTAAGATGCATGCCAACAGTTTCTAACAAGTAGGTGTGTGGGCAAAAATTATTACTTTTTTGTAGTACCAACTTAATGTTAGTAGAAACACTGAAGAGGATGACTGAACTGCTCTGTTAGCAGTTGGATAGTCTTAAGTGAGATGTTCCTCGTGTGATTTGTTAAAGCTGTACCAGGGAAACGCATAGGACTTGTGTTGGACCAAGATAGCTGAGAAGTTGCTAGGGGGCCACAACAGTAATGTTCAGCCTTTGACACCCCCCCCCCCCCAACCTTCACCCCCCCCCCCTCCCCCCACCTCTCCCTTACGGAGAAGACCCTAAGAGTAATGGAAAGTACATAAATTGCATTTAAGAGAGGTATCATAAGCATCCTCCCTCCCTAAATACATGCACTTCTCTCTTTGTTGGTGATTTAAAACAGGAACAACAGTTTTATAGAAAGTGTGAGTCCATCAGTATGTGTTTTGTGTACCATGCACGACTGTCATATACAGGGCTTTCTTGCAGACAAACACCTACACCTTTGATCTCTGGAATGAGATGGAGGTAAAGTTTTAAAGTGGGACATCTGTGATGATATGCTCTGACAGATGCATTAGAAATTTCAACAATAAAGATGTGGATCTGTTAGTGCTCCTCTAATCAATGACAGTTAAGCATGAGATTTTCCTGATCATGGTGAACTGAAAATCCAAAATTCATTATGAATTTTACATTGTAGAAGCTTTTTCTTTCTTTCTTTTTTCTTTTTTTTTTTTTTTTTAAATTGTGTTTTTAGAGCACTAAAGCATCTACATATCCTGCTAAAAGTTTAAATCAAAGTGTTCCTCAGGGTTTTTTTTGTTTTTGTTTTAATAAAGTGTTGATATTTGAAGTATCGATGAATAAATTATTTTAGTGGGCATTTAAACCTAGGCATTCTAGGAGAATTCTGTTATTTGGTTCTCTGTAAGAAAAAAAATTAATAAGATTTGTTTCTTTTTTTAAAAAAAAAACACATTTGGTTTCTGTGTTTCAAAATTTGCATTTTAGATTTTTATTAGGCGTTACTCAAGATATATATTTGTGCTGGGGCACCCAGCACGAGAACATGTTGATCTGTTAGAATGGGTCCAGAGAAGGGCCATGAAGATGATTAGAGGGCTGGAACACCTCCCCTACAAAGAGAGGCTGAGAGAGCTGGGGATGTTCAGCCTGGAGAAGAGACAGTTCCAGGGGGACCTCATTGTGGCTTTTCAGTACTTAAAGGGGACACAGGAAAGATGGAGAGTGACTCTTTGCTCAATCAAATAATAACAGGACAAGGGGGATGGTTTTAAACTAAAAGAGGGGAGACTTAGATTAGAGGTTAGGAGGAAATTCTTCACTAAGAGGGTGGTAAGGCACTGGAACAGATTGCCCAGAGAGGTTGTGGATGCCCCATCCCTGGAGGTGTTCAAGACCGGAGTAGATGAGGCCCTGGGCAACCTGATCCAGTGGGTGGCATCCCTGCCCATGGAAGGGGGAGTGGAACTATATGATCTTTAAGGTCTCTTACAACCCGAGACATTCTATGATTCTATGATATTTATAAAGCTATATAAGAGATTTGCCTGAAGTTTGTCCACTGTATAAGGACTGTATAAGGACGGTATATCCTAACTGGATTCATTACCTAAAAGTCATGTTTTTTAAGATCTGGAAAAAATATATATACAGAAGTTCCAGGGAAATCTGATCTTGGCAGCCATTTTCATGTTGTCTTATCTTGTCTCTTTGAGGGCACTCTGAAACTATAAATTAATGAAAGTTTTCAAATTTTCTCTAGGTAATATTTATACTCAGTGTGAAACTAGCTCTCTGTAGTTTATTATAGGAGTGAAGAAATGTTGTTTGAAGTACACAGGAACTTTTAGTTCTGTATTTTCTAGGGCCTACCTACAACATAAATGTAGAAAGCCTGGTTTATGTAGCATTGATTTTGCTGTAGGTAGGCTGTTAAAAAGTGACCTCAGTATAGAATTAATGTAAATGGCCTATTTTTAACTGAAAACTGTATAAACAACATAAGATTGAGGGGTACTACTGTGTAAATTTACAGGCCTTGATCAGCACCAACTTAGCTGTATATGTGCTGCTGACCAATATAGGTATGCTCTTTGGAAGGCATTTTTCCCTAGAATTTTCCTGAAGGTTGTATTTCTAATCTGGTGTCTAAATTAATGGTCATATCTGAGAGAACTTTCAGTTCATCAAAACATAAAACATTACTTTTCAAATTCAAATTCAAAGGCTATATATATGAACATGTTGCCCAGAGAAGTGGTGGCATCACTGTCCCTGGGGGTGTTCAAGGAAAGGTTGGGCCTGGTGCTTAGGGACATGGTTTAGTGGGTGACATTGGTAGTAGGGTGATGGTTGGACCAGATGATCTTGGAGGTCTTTTCCAACCTTAATGATTCTATGATTCTATGTATATAAGTCTGGTAAATGTTATACTCTAAAAAAAAAGCAATTATTTTTGTTTAGTATCACCCTCATTGCATATGTATTAGTAAGCTCTTATTGAGGTTTAGTGTGCAACTGATTGATTAATATAATCACTGTAGCTCTACCCTTAGCTGTACTTTAAGTAATAAATCCAGATTTAAATTTTTAACAGTACATTCATGTTTTAACAAATGGTTCAGGCACTTAATTAAAATACATTAAGGAAGCAACAGCAATGATTAAGTAATTATCAGTACATATTGTTAAAGTGTGCAGTTGTTTATCTTGACACCTTAGGCAGCATGCTCTCCTGTGCTTAATCCCTCTGACAATTCCAGTAGTCCTCTGCAGGACCGCTGGTAGTTTCTCAACATTCATTTTGAACCAGCATTGACACAAAACAATGTTCCAGAGGCATCTTCACCAGTGCTAAGTAGAAGGTGACAGCAGTTTCCCCTAGATCTCCTGGTGTTGTAATGTAGCTCAGAATATTCTGTTCAGCCTGGCATCTACTATAATGTCCACATTTCTTCTCTCAGGGCTGATATTCATCCAGTCAGTTTCTAGGCACTGGGTTAGGCTGTCCCCAGGCGTAGCCTTTTGCACTTTTCACTGACAAACATTGTCATGCTTATGTTAATTCAGTCTTCAAATTTACCAAGGTCCCTGTCAACTGAAGCTCCGTTGTTTATTGTCAGTCATTCTCCATAATTTAGAGTCGTTTCAGGGTGCCTTGTCATCATCCAGGTCACTGATGAAAGTATTGAACATACTGAACAGGGTGGGCCCAAGAACCATCCCTTGGGCTACTTTGCTCATTGCTTTCTGCCAGCAAACATTAAATGCTTTGGTTATGACCACGAAGCCCAGCAATCCAGCCAAGTTTCAGTGCAACTGGCTGTCCATACCTCCTCATCTTCCAAAGGAGAGTGCTATGGGTGATGAAGCCTTACTGAATGCAAGGTATGCCACATGCACTACACTTGAATAGCCAGTAATCACTGCTGTTCCCCCACCCACAGAGGCAAACATATGTATTTATGGTCACTAATGTTAGGTCCTGCGGTAACTGTATCAGTGAACTAACCCAGGGTAAAATTCTGCAGAAAGTAGGTGTTTTATAGCCTAGACTGATTTACTTCTCTCTTTTGCATACATATCCCAGTTGGCTGTTGTTTTGACCTGTGACTTCCTTGCACATGAGCTCAATATATCTTTTGCACTCATGCAAGAATACAGACTGTCTCTTGAATAAACATGTAATTAAAATTAATGATTATGCTATAAATTATTTTCGCCAACCAGAGTATTATAAGTAATACTATCTACCTATTTATCTAACTATAAAATTCATAATAAAAATGTCTGTAATGTATTGTTAGGCATTGCAATAGGCTGCCCAGGGAAGTGGTTGAGTCACCATCCCTGGAGGTCTTTAAAAGACATTTAGATGTAGAGCTTAGTGATATGGTTTAGAGGAGGACTTCTTAGTGTTAGGTGAGAGGTTGGACTAGATGACCTTGGAGGTCTCTTCCAACCTAGATGATTCTGTGATTCTGTATCTCTTAGACAAATCCCACTGGGCTGAGATCCCCATCCAAACCACAGCAGGAGTTATAGTTCCTTTCCTCAGGATCTTATTAAAAGAAAAGATCAAAGAAAGAGAAGCCACAGAACTGGAAGTGTATTATTTGGAAGGCAATATGAAAAAGCCTTATGCCACAGTTTTATGTCTGAGAGAAATGGAATATCCTTTGTCTTGGAATATATGTAGCTGCATAGTTGACATTTTGGCTTCTATTGACAATCATATACACATGCATAAAAGAAAAAAAAAATGTGGAGGGAAAAGGTTTAATTCAGTTGAGCAGGTTTAATCAAAAAGCTTTAAAATAGTCAAGTGTACTGCTGAGTGTCAGGGCTTCTAGCCAAACCTGTAGAAAAGTTTGTGATATTTTCTTTCTGTCCCTAAAGCAAATGAGGTATTGAATGAATGACCCTGCTTGTTCACATTTTGTTAGCAATTTCTGATTTTGAAAACATAGCTATGACCAAAGAAAAATAATCTCAAAATCACAAGAAGCAGCATTTAAAAGCAGCGTATTTGTAAACATTTTCTTTGTCTCATTTACAGATTTTCTCAGTCTAGTGCATCATTTTTATTGGTTTGGACTGTTAAGCATTAAAATCAATTTGGATGAAAATGGAGGGAATGAAAAAACAACCAAACAAACAAGGAAATCAAAATACTTTTATGATTTCTGAAAGAACAAAGTTTAAAAGGAAACAGTATTTCACCACCTTCTCATATGCATCTCCCTTTTTAGGGATTTTTAATTGAGCTGCTCAAGTACTCAGCTTTATACATTTCATAATAGCCGTGATAAAGCCGTCCAATCTGAGGGCCAGTTAATATTGCATTATTTAAACAAAAGAGAACAATTTGAGAGCAAAAGAACAGTTAACTCTCAAGTGTCCATCTGATTACTTACTGGGATATGGGAAACATGACTCAATTTTTTAAAAATTATTTTCAAAAATAATGCTAAATACTATTTCTGTAAGTATAGGTAAATGTAACTATAAATGTACATAAATGTACATTTATGCCTGCCTGCCACAACATAAATGTAACTATACAGAAATAAATTCTTTCTCTTTTGAAATTTTATTTGGGACCTGAAAAATGTTTTTGGTCCAAAACTACCCTTTTTTTCAGGAAAAAAGTGTTAAGTTTTGTGAATGAAAAACTGCAGGGTTTTTACTAGAATGTCTAATAAAAATTTTCTGCTTTCAAACAGCTGCTATATGTCTTTAGGTTCTTTTCCTTATTTTAGTCATTTTAACCACAGAAAGTCTTCTAAACTGTAAGACAATTTAACCTGTAAAATTTCAATCAACTAAAAATTGAATTGTCAATATAGATTCATTAGGTAAAGCAAATATAAATTGACTTGTGTATTTTTTTCCAGTTCTTTTGCTTATTGTGCCATTCTTTTTCTTGTTCTCTTGCAATAACAAACTTATTTTGTGTTCTAATCTAAACCTGTCATAAGTAATTTAGATAGAGTTTTATTTCATAAAGAATGAATCTTGTGATGTTAGATTTTTAATTTCAGATCCAGATGAGCTGTTGATGTATATAATCCACATTCTCTTAGGAAATACTTCCTCTGAGATAGACAGAACTTAATAAATTGCCAAGTTGCAGATGCCTATGGAGCCAGATGATCTCTTGATCTCCTAACATACCCTTTTTCAATTCATAGGATATTAGGGCCCAAAGCTACAGAATAGGTTCTATGGAACAGAGCAGAAACTGAAGACTTATTTAAGTCTATGATGAGAGCATGAGAGCATACTTTTAGTTCTCTTGAAGTGGGTGGGTGGAGTGGTTAAGTGGGGAATAAAATAAAATAAAAATGTAAAGCATGGAGTAGGTGCGTATGTTCTGAAGAATGCTGCAACCTGCAGAGGAGCCCATGCAGGAGCAGTTTTTCTGGCAGGAACTGTGGCCCGTGGGAGACGCATGTTGGAGCAGTGTGTTTCTGAAGGGCTGTATGTTGTTGAATGGCCCCATGCTGGAGCAGTTCTTGAAGAACTGCAGCCCATAGAGACAGCTGTAGGAGCAGTTCATGAAGGACTGTATTCATGGGAGGGACCCCACACAGGAGCAAGGGAAAAGTGTGAGGAAGGTGTGGCAGAGAAGAACTGTAATGAACTGACTGTAATTTCTGCTCCCCACCCCACCTAAATTGCTTGGTGTGGGGGAAGAGGTAGAGGAGCCACGAATGAGGGAGTGAAGTTGAGTCTGGGAATAACTGAAGATGAGAGAATGGCAGTTTTAGTTTTTTTGTTGCTTTTGTTTGTTTGTTTTCCTTACCCTCTTATTCTGTTTTTAATTGCCAGTAAATCAAATTAACCTTTCCCCATGTTGAGTCTGTTTTGCCCATGACAATAGTTGGTATGTGATCTCCCTGTCCTTATCTCAGTCCATGAACTTTTTGCGTATTGTTTTCTGCCACCATCCTGCTTACAAGGGAGAGTGAGAGACTGGTTTGGTGGGCACCAGAGTGAGAAACAAAGTTGTGTTTTTGCTATAGAAGGTGCAACCACTGCACCAGGCAGCCAGCTGAGGTTAACCCTCTAATACCTCTAATAATCGTAGATATATTTGTCTTCCATCTGTGCAATCCACATGCTTACATATTATATAGATCAGGAGCAATTGTAAATTCATTACCTTTTTTCTCCTCGATATTATTTATACATTTTTTCACAAATCCCCCTCCCCCCCCCCCCCAAAGGAGTGAGTGGAGTTAATTACTCATTGAGCATTTTATCATTAAACTTAGTATCCAAATAGAAATTGAAGAGGAAGCTGGAACATCAACTGCTTACAGACTGATCTAAATGACCTAGTATAAAATATCCCACAGAACATAATATACGTTTTAGTTTCAAGAAGAAAACAGTAGACATACTGGAACATCTGAGTATAATAATAAAAAAAATACTATTATTTTCAGTAATGTAAACTTAAATCCTACTTATATGAACACCTGTTCTAGCTGTTGTTTTCAGTTTAATGAGTTTAGGGAGGCCAGTATCTCTGAACTGAGAGTAGCTCTATCATTTTGACATTTAATTTTGTTTGTCTTTTATAAATGTCTTATAAAAAGAGAGAATAATTTAGCATCTGTTATCAACTAACATCTGTCTCAGTTATCCATTGCTAAATATATACACAATACATTAAAATTCAGTTGATTTTTTGACCTTAAATCACAAATTGATTTAATTATCGATGCAAAGTTCTTAGCATAGCAATTGCTCATTGAAGATTTAATGAGTTCTCATATTTAGACTGGATTTGCCAAGAGAGCTTTCTTTTTCTTCTGTAAATATGAAAGAAAATCTAATAGCTTGTCCTTTACCTTCCTTATGCTGATTTAAAACACATGCTTTTTTCTTCCCAATGTTTCTCTATAGCCATTCCAGTAAAAGAAAAATGCAAATAGTGATATTGAAATATTATTGAAAACAAAACAAACAAACAAAAAAACAACCATAAAATATGTGTGTGTGTGTGGGGGGGGGGGACAGGTGGTCATATTAAGAAATTATGAGAAAATCTAAGGATAACTCAGAAAACTGAGTATAAATGCTATCCTAGTGCAACAGAAAAGTACATAGAGCTGCTCAAGTACATTCTGTCTATAACTTTATGATTAAATATCTAATCACATGCAGAATTCATGAGGACAACAGTTGCATTGTAAATTGTCAAAGCTAGAGTCAGTGAAGTTGGTGGGAATAAAATTATACTCCTTATGCTTAGTTGATCCAACACAAAGATACTCATAAATTTTTATTTTCCCAGTTTCGGAGAGCGTTGGGTAGAAATACACTGTCGTCAGTTATCATAGAACCATGGAATGGCTTGGGTTGGAAGAGACCCTAAAGATCATCTAATTCTAACCCCATGTCATAGGCAGGGATGCCACCCACTAGATCAGGTTGGTCAGGGCCCCATCTAGCCTGGCCTTAAACACCTTCAGGAATGGGGCATCCACAACTTCTCTTGGCAACCTGTTCCAGTGCCTCACCACCCTTGCAGTGAAGAATTTCATCCTAATGTCTAGTCTAAATCTATCCTTTTTTAGTTTAAGATCCCCTTGTCCTATCATTATCTTCCTGAGTAAAGAGTCCTCCATCTTTCTTATAAGACCCTTTTAAGTACTGAAAGGCCTCAGTGAGGTTCACCCCAGATATGATAGAACACATAAATAAGTGTTTGGATTCACAGCAACCTGAACCATCCAACTTCTTGTCATGAATACTTAGGGAAAAAGAACTCAGAGAAAAACAATTTGTTTTACATTAATCCAATGTTTTTCATATTAGTATATGTTGATTATATGTATTATATAACAAGAACATATAAGAATTAATTGATAAAAAATATATGTTCTTAAATGGATTAAAAACAAATTAGCATGTTGGAGAATATTCATTTATTACTCCAATGAAAACTATGTGAAAAAATTCCAAATAAGTACATAGTCAAGTGATATTTTGGAGTTTTTTAATATAAATTATGAATTTTTTAAACATTTAATTTTTATTTTTTAATTCATTTATTTTAAATTTTCATTCAATGAATATATTTTATGTTTGTTACATATTTAATAAATTAACTTTTCCATATGTAATCGTTCAATCAACAAATGTTCTTGCTTAGGAAAATTATTTACTTTCCTGGTAATTTTTTTAAGAGAGATATTCAAACTGTGTAATACAATATGCTAGTTGCAGATAGATCTGTTATTTTTAATGAAATATTTGTTATTCAAATATATTTTTAAAAAAGTTTATGCAATTGTTTTTATGTTGGTAGGTACTTGGCACAGGTTTTGATGGGCTGACATTTGCATAATGCATTTACTGAATTATAGTACTATATCTGTATTTCAACACTCCTGACATTCTTTGGTGCTTCTGAACATATAAGTAAAGGTATGCATTCAATATTGTGATCTGAGAATTGTGGCCAATTGATAAGCCAATTACCTCTCTTCAGAGTTTACCTTAGAAATTTATCTTTTCCATCCTTTCCCATCCTTCCTTCCTTCCTTCCTGTATCACATTAATGCCTTTTGAGCAAATTTGCCAACAACACCAAACTTGGAGAAGTTGTGGACTTGGATGAGGGTGGAAAGGCCTTGCAGAGAGACCTGCACAGATTGGAGAGCTGGGCGATCACCAGCCGCATGAAGTTTAACAAGAGCAAGTGCCAGGTCCTGCACCTGGGATGGGGCTACCTGGCTATACGTACAGACTGGGCGATGAGATGCTGGAGAGCAGCCTCACAAAGAGGGATCTGGGGGTTGTGGTTGACAGCAAGTTGAATATAAGCCACGAGTGTGCCCTGGCAGCCAGGAGGGCCAACCGTATCCTGGGATGCATCAAGCACGGCATTGCTAGTCAGTCGAGGGAAGTGATTGTCCTGCTCTACTCTGCGCTGGTGTGGCCTCACCTCGAGTACTGTGTGCAGTTCTGGGCACCACAGTACATAAAGGACATTAAACTGTTGGAGGGTGTCCAGAGGAGGGCGACAAAGATGGTGAAGGGCCTAGAGGGTAAGACATTTGAGGAGCGGCTGAGGTCACTGGGCCTGTTCAACCTGGAGAAGAGGAGGCTGAGGGGGGACCTTATTGCAGTCTACAACTTCCTCGCGAGAGGGAGTGGAGAGGCAGGTGACCTATTCTCCGTTATCACCAGTGATAGGGCCCACGGGAATGGTGTTAAGCTGAGGCAGGGGAAGTTTAGGCTGGACATCAGGAAGAGGTTCTTCACCGAGAGGGTGGTTGCACACTGGAACAGGTTCCCCAGTGAAGTAGTCACTGCACCAAGCCTGTCTGAATTTAAGAAGCGATTGGACTGTGCACTTAGTCACATGGTCTAAAATTTTGGGTAGACCTGTGCGGTGCCAGGAGTTGGACTTGATGATCCTTATGGGTCCCTTCCAACTCGGGATATTCTATGATTCTTTGAGTCTAGTTACTTTATGCTTTAAATAAGTAATGATTACATGCAGGTGTATTACTCCAGAATTATTACACCTAGTTAAGAATAAAGTATATGTTCATCAGAGTGCCTTGCTTCAAAAGTCACTAAAGGTCATTGTCTAGTCCCATGTTTACTGTTGCATGGTCTTAAAATCTTTGGTCATTGCATATTCAGAAAGAAAATCACGCAAATTACAGTCACAGGGAATGTGTACTATTTGCTTGCCAACATCAGGAATGTTACAGAGAAGCTGAAATCTAATTACTGTAGATTCTGTACACATGCAATGCTTTATATATTTAAATGTTTGTGATATATTTAAAAACTGGTAGCGTTCAGTCCTTTGTGCCAGAATGCTTGATTTTCTGAATTCATCTGTTTGTCATAGCCAATGTGTTTACCCCCAGCTTATGTAATACTTACCTATGTTTTTGTTTTGTCTCTAGTTTACCAGGCACCTAAAATACAACAATATGTATTTTTTCCCTATATGAAATTAATTGCAATGCCTACATAGTTCTTGTCAAATCCCAGTTTCTTGAGCAGATACAAAGAAAATGCATCTGACAGAGTAGTGGACATGATAAGCTAACTGAAGTGGTACTTTCACTTCAGTTACTCCTTTGATTTGGAGCAATTTTATCCTCATAAAGCAATATATCAGATGATTATTTAAAAAGTATACAGCAATTTAGTGCTTTTGTTTAGATAGGAAAGATATCTTTTTTTTTCATTATAAACCATCAAGAGGAGTTAAGGTCTTTTCACTGCTTCTGGATAAGCTCTCATGTTGGACTCTCACAGCATTTCCCCTGATTGTGGTGGAAGTGCTCAGGGACAGAACTGCCTTTTCCCCCTTAGCTCGCTCAGCCAGCCATCTACAGAAGATGTTGTATAGGAGGGTGGGCACAGTGACAGCTGTTCTTTCCCAGAATTCCTAAGTCTGTTTCCCTAGAAACAACAACAAAAATAACTAGAAATGGTCTTCGTTATGAGAGAAGACAAGCTCTTTTGATTAGGCCATTTAATGGATCTGGGATATGTTGTTTCTTGGAAATAGTGATGATTCTTTTGTTCATGCAGGATGGAGGTCACCAGTGTGCACTGACCATGCTAACACTTTTACATCTCTTAATCTGTCAACACAGATCTTGAATGGAAATTGAATACTAAGCAGTAAAGAGTTTCTTACAAAATAGATAAGCACTTGTAAACAACATAGGCCTTTCTTTTTTGTTCAAATAGCAAATATTAAACACTCAATTATTTTCCTCTTAGGGGCATGCTTTGAGAAATCTAAGTTAGTCTTTTATTTGATTAATTGGCTGCCTTCCCCAGCAGGAAGCTAAGCACCACACAGACACTTGCTAACTTTCCTCAGGTTTGATGGGGGAGAGAATTGGAAAGGTAAAAGTGCGAGAACTCATGGGTCATATTTTCTTTATGTCAATAAAGGATAGTTTACTGGATCTGGCTGGGATGGAGTTAACTTTCCCTGCAGCAGCCCATGTAGTGCCATGCTCTGCACTTGTAGCTAGTGCTACAAGTGCCCTGATATTGCACCAATGTTTTGTCTATTGCTGAACAATGCTGGCACAGCATCCAGACTCTCTCCAACCCCCCCAAAGCCAGTAGGCTGGGGGTGGGCAAGAGGTGGGGAGGGGACATCACCAGGGATATTCCATACCATGTGATGTCACATTCAACAATAAAAGGTGGGAAAGGGGAAGGAGAGGGGGGGCTCTTGTTATGAAAACACTGTCCTCCCAAACACCTGCTATGAATATTGAGACCCTGCTTCACAGGACATGGCCTAACATTGATTGTTGATGGGATATAGAGGTTTTTTTTTTTAATTCTCTCTGTGCTTCTATGCAGCCTTTGTTTATTTTCTCCCTCTTCCTTTTCCCTTTAATTAAATTATCCTTATCTCAAGCTGTGAGCCTTTTTTTTTTTTTCTTTCTTTCTTTCTTTCTTTCTTTCTTTCTTTCTTTCTTTCTTTCTTTCTTTCTTTCTTTCTCTTTCTTTCTTTCTTTCTTTCTTTCTTTCTTTCTTTCTTTCTTTCTTTCTTTCTTTCTTTCTTTTCTTTCTTTTCTTTCTTTTCTTTCTTTCTTTCTTTCTTTTTTTTTTCCCCCCAACATATTTTCTTCTTCTATCCCACTTCTTTTCAGGAGGAGAAGTGAGAGAGTGGTTGTGGTGGAGTTAGGCTGCCCATCAAGGTAAAGCCAACACAAGCTGTGTCTGCAAGGAAAGCAAAACAAGGAATTTATTCATTTCTTCACATCAGCAGGCAGGTGCTCAGCCACTTCCAGGCAAGCAGGGCTCAACATGCATAACAGTTTCTTGTGAAAACAAACACAATCTCCCTGAATGTCTCTCCCTTCATCCTTTATCTCAGCTTTTATTGCTGAGCATGACACCATATGGTATGGGATATACCCTTGGTCAGTCTTGGTCACCTGTCCTGGCTGTGTCCCCTCTTAGCCTCTTGTGCACCCTCAGCCTCCTCACTGGCAGGGCAGCGTGAGAAGCAGAGGAGTCCTTGGTTCTGTGTAGGCACTGCTTTGCAACAACTAAAGCCACTGATGTGTTATCACCACTATTTTCGTTAAGAATCCAATACCCACCATCTCTGAAGAAAATTAACTATATTCCAGCCGAAACTATGACAATGCAGAAATTGCTGACTATTGCAGTTACATGTCCATTTTAATGTGGATAAGCCCAAAATTCAGTTGAATAGAGCTGAAGATGACTTCTTTCATTGCTATTATTTTGGCCCAGCAATCCAAAACTTCAGACCTTTGTGCTGAACTTGATTCATTCCCAATACTTCTTTATTTACACTGATTTCATGCTAGATTCCTGATACTCCTAATGGAAAACTAGGCTGGATTTTGTGAAAGTTGAGTTGCTATGACAACTAGTCACATTCAAATGACTATGAACAGAACTAAAATGTATGTAATCTAGTTCTTAACTGAAAACGTTAGATGATCAATGGACTGGAGCATCTGTCCTATGATGTGAGGCTGAGAGAGTTGGGTCTGTTCAGCCTGGAGAAGAGGAGGGTCAGGGGTATCTTATCAATGCCTATATTGATAGACAGTATCCCCTGAAGGGAGTGTGCAAAGAGGTTGGAGCCAAACTCTTTCCAGTGGTGCCCAGTGTCAGGACAAGTGGCAATGGGCACAAACTGGCACACAAGAGGTCCCATCTGGAAAAAAAAGAAAAGAAAAAAAAGTGTGTTGAGGTGCTTTTAGAGTGGTGGCTGAATTTGGAATGCTGAGGTTTCTGATGAAGTACAGAAATACATTCTTCAGGTAACAGATGTGACATTACCAGATGAAGAGCTAGAAAAGATCTCATATAGTAAACAAAGGCTTATTGTAAAATATTTTTTAAGTCTGTTCTTATGTTTGGATTACTGAGATGGTAATAAAAATATAATAAATAGGTGTTTAGATTCTAAT
Source organism: Anser anser (assembly GCF_964211835.1). NCBI lineage: Eukaryota > Metazoa > Chordata > Aves > Anseriformes > Anatidae > Anser > Anser anser. Next base: position 109,198,097 of record NC_139720.1, on the reverse strand, counting down.
GTCTCTGAAATATTATAATTCTCTTGCAATTTTAAATATTAATACTCTTGAATATATTTCTCTCAACAAATTTTAAATCCTCCCTTACTTTTATATGCAATAACTTTAACTTGGAAAATGAGTACATTCAAATTCATAAGTAACGTTGACTTTATGCATTTTAACTGCAGTAATGCAAGTCATTAATAATTGTCTTCTGCATGAATAAGATACCAAATTATTATACTTGCATAACTTCAAACTTTGGTTGTAAGACATTTGTAAATAATTTTCAAAGAAACTTCAAACCAATATAATATTAATCTGACATATTAATACAAATTAATATTTCATCTCTTTAAAATATTTCTATGCTTAATCAATCTTGGCGGCAAAGTAATGTAGAAAGATTTAGTACTTCTAGTATGTAGTTTTTCTATAGCTTCCTGTTTAGAACTATTTTGTTTTTATTGTTAAGGAATATTATCACCTTGTTTGTGTTAGTGTCTGATATTTATCACAAGCAAGTATCAGACATAAAATAATTTTTGCTGTGTTCCATGAAATTAAAACTCAGCTAACCTGAGTTTAATGCATTCAGAAATACTCTTTTCTTTCTCTCCAGGGAAGAAGACACTGAAGTTGCCAAAATCATTTGCTCATTTTTAGACTTACTGAGCTTTTTCTGAAAAGTAAAAACAAATTGCTTGAGCAGTTTTGCATTTCAGTATATGCCGTGCCTTTAAAAAGCTACAGCACTCACAGTAGGAGACTGAAGAAAACCCAACTTGGGCTTTAGTTCTGTGATTAACACACTAGTGGTGGCTTGTGCCTCACTGAATAAACCCCTACAAATGGAAGAAGGCTCAGTTGGGATGGGCAAGGGTGAAGTGCCTGTGAAGCCCAGGAAAGCAGGTGTGACTGACTACAAAGAAGCTGTCTCAACACAAAGGGGAACAGAGGGTGGTCTTTGCTTTAGACAAACTGACAGCAGCAGTTGTATGCATCACTTGGTGCTGTGTTTGTCCCTGAGTTTTTTAAGCGTGTGATTGTCTCCCAGTTAGCCAGACCAGGATAGGGGCAGTGAACACATGGCTCAGCTCAACATGGAGTATAAAAACTGAACTCACAAAAGAAATTCAAAGAAAGCAATGGGCTTCAGCTGGCTTCAACCTACATCTTCCTTCCTTGTGACTGGAGACAACCAGCATCATGATGGTAAGCATGTATAGACAGGTAATGGGAACCACATTTGTATTGTGATCCGACAACATATTGAAACGACAATATTATGCTTGTACAGTGATTTCAGTACATTACTTTGTTACTTTTCTAAATCAAAATGTCTGTAACATCAATTATCTTCCAATAAGTAAATTTTATATTAAACATTATTTCCTCCACTTGTGGAATATCTAATAGAACCTGGTAAGGGAGTATTGGATTCTGACATCTTCACAACTTCCACTTTAACTTCCACTTCGGTAACTCACTTTTCTCTGCAAAAGGACAAGAACATCCCTTTTCCCTCTACTTCATTGAGCAAACAGGACCGTGTCCTTAAAATCATCCCATATATCTTAAAATGTAGCATCTTTAGATCTAAGCCATAACATGCTATGGCAAAGTCCGTCACTGCCTCTGATAGCCAGTCGTGTAGCTAGCAGAAAGATTTCTGTGTTGCAGCGGTAAAAATGTATGGTTCAAATCTTTCTCATGTTGTGGGAAGTGTTGTGCTGCATGTAAGTTACATTTTCCTTAATGAAATGATTGCGGAGTTAATATGGAAACCTTCATTCAGTGGAAAGGATGAGAATCGAATCACAAACTGAAGCACTGAAAATTAGAAAATGGCAGGTTTTCATTGACTGAACAGCTCTATCATTGCGTATGTCCATGATTGTCTACATGATAATGTTGAATTATATGGAAAAATTAGTGACTACAGTACCTGATTCTTCATTGTATAGCAAGGGTTGTAAAGGAAGAGCCAAGTTAGATAAAAACTGTGAATAAGCATTTCTTAATTTTCACATGTATTTCTTTACAGATTAACAGAGGCATTTTTATGTACTCAGTCTGTAGATAAATATATTTATGTAATGATTATATTAGATTAATTTTGTTGAGTACTTAAGTATTGAACATATCAAAAATGTATATCTGTTAAACTTTAATTATACACATTTTTTAGCAGCAAGATAACAATGCTTGGCATTTTTCTTTACAAAATTAATTAGAAGAAAAGAAATAAAACTAGTGGAATTAATGCTAAACAGTAAATAGATGAACTACTTCATAAAAAAAAAATAATTATTTTTTTTTTCCAGGGAAACATATATTTAAAATTAAATTATAAAGGAATATGAAACATACTCTAAATATGAATATGAAACCACTCTAAAAAAAGAAATTAAATAAAACTCTTGCTTTCAGAGTAATGAAAAATACTGAGTTCCACAGCATTTCACTAATTTATCTTCAAATGAAAATGCCCCGTACAGTAATATTTATTTATTTATTTATTTATTTATTTATTTATTTATTTATTTATTTATTTCATGGGTTTAATGTTCAACTTTTTTTTCCCTTTTTTATATATATCTACTTTTTTTGTTTGTTTGTTTGTTTTGATCAAAACAATCGTGGAGCTGTGTACATATTGGTAACTGGAAGTCATGCCTCTTTTTTAAGAAGTAGAGTTCCTGTATGTGGACAAGACCTTCATTTTTCTCTGTTTATAAGCTCCTTTCTACACTGAAATAGGTGGATTTCCATTTCTGAACTATAATAGCCATTTCAGTTTTCAAACCATGGCAATCATCATAAAAACTACAAGCAATATCCTCAGGTATACAAAGTGGAATGTTTTACATTTTATTGATAAAACTTTTATAAGAGTATTTATACTGAGACTTTTTACAAGGTTTTCATTATAATTCCTCAATTTGATAACTACAGTTTTAGGTCAAAACAGTTTGTAACATTGAATATGTAAACTGCCACCCTGAATCAAAGTAAAATTTTATTCAGTTCAATGTTGTTTCTCTAGTTCCATCTTCTCTATATAATACCAGATATACTGGATATTTCAGAGGAAAGATTAGTAACCATCTAGCAGGTGCTTGTAGGTTGAATTAGAGAAAAGAAGAGATTTTGAACGATTTTGGTTAAGTATGAAATTACTTAGAGATATCTTAAAAGTTCATTGTAGTCTTCACACAAGCCCTCCATGCAGAATAAAATTTTAACAATTAAATTAAAATTAAAATTAAACAATTAAATTTAGGCCGCACCTTGAGTACTGTGTTCAGTTTTGGGCCCCTCGCTACAGGAAGGACATGGACGTGCTCGAGCGAGTCCAGAGAAGGGCGACCAAGCTGGTGAGGGGTCTGGAGAACAAGTCTTACGAGGAGCGGCTGAGGGAGCTGGGCTTGTTCAGCCTGGAGAAGAGGAGGCTCAGGGGCGACCTTATCGCTCTACAGTTACCTTAAAGGAGGCTGTAAAGAGGTGGGGGTTGGTCTGTTCTCCGACGTGCCTGGTGACAGGATGAGGGGGAATGGGCGAAAGTTGCGACAGGGGAGTTTTAGGTTGGATGTTAGGAAGTACTTCTTTACCGAAAGGGTTATTAAGCATTGGAATGGGCTGCCCAGGGAGGTGGTGGAGTCACCATCCCTGGAGGTCTTTAAAAGACGTTTAGATGTAGAGCTTAGCGATATGGTTTAGTGGAGTACTTAGTGTTAGGTCGGAGGTTGGACTCGATGATCTTGAGGTCTCTTCCAACCTAGAAATCTGTGATACTGTGAATTTTGCTAGATGTAGATAGGTCGTGGCAGCTAAAACTAGGAATAAAGTACCACTCTATTCAACACATAGTCAGCACATAGTTCAGAACTGGGGATAAAAATACTATTTTTCTACAATTATTACATAATGAAATCTGAGACTATTATAGCACATATGCAATTTTTGGATAATTCCTGGAAAATGAAACTTTAATTCATTTTCACTGCACAGAGAGTCATATCAAAAGACGGTTTATCTCAGCAGCCCCATTCAGTGGCTAATAGCAACACCACTGAGATATAGTATGCTTTGGAGGGAATTTCATAATTTATTCTCCCAGACAGCCTCAGTTTTAGAGACAAAACTTGTTTGAAGTAAAAACTGACTGTCTCAAAATTCAGTATATCTGACTGTCTCAAAATTCAGTATATATATATGGATACTAGCACATAAGGTACTTTTTATCTTCCATTACCTGGAACTTCATTGGCATTCTACCTTTATTTTCACTCCTGTTTGTAAAAACTGTAATTGCATTCATTGTTGCAGCACACACTCAGCCTACAAACTCAGGTGTTTTTTTTGTGTTTTTTTTTTTTAGACATCAGAATCAATTTCAATTTCAATCTATCAATTAGTGACATAATACAAAATATAAAACCTAACATTCTTGAATTTCAAGAAGATGATATACCTTTATGTATTGTATTTCCAGTTAATAACTAAGGAAAAATGATTGGGCATGATTTAAGTTTATTTAAATTTATACATTTTGATACATGATTTCCTTCCTACTTGATTGCATAGCTGCATTTCTCTCAACAAATTTGGATTTTAGGTTATCCAAAAGACTGTTAGCCAACTGTGTTTAGAATTTCTTGACATGTACTCTGTATTTGTTCTTTTTATGTTCAACATTTCTATCATCTGTTCTGTTTCAAATTTCTTACTGATTTTAAACTTCACTGTTAAAGATTTGTATACATCTTTAATTCTGTCTCAATCAACCTGCAGTTTTAAGTGGTATGCAGATTAAACTCATGCTTATTACTGTTCTACCAGTTAGATTAAAAGTTACCTTGTATGTTCAGAATTTTTTATTCTTGCTCTTTTAATATGTTGTTTTACTCCTTATGATTGGGACCAAACAGTAGGACTAAACAGTTTGCAGCCAGAATTTTCGCTAGTGGTTTCCTTGGTATCAGGACGCAACTTTAAATGGGAGAGTAAAAGGGAGAAAATAACCACAAACATACTATCTCTTTGGGAAAAAATGCTGCTTGCATTGTTTGAATCAATTGCTTGATTCTAGAAATAATAAAATACTTGTGTTAGTTTTGAAATATAAAATGTTAGAGAACACCTCTCCAAAAGTGTGCAATAATAATACTGGCAGTCTGAACTTGACAAGTCTGTTGTCTAGCAATATGTTAGATGTCTAGCATACTCAACTCCTTAGCAGTGTGAACATCAGGCCACAAGCATTCTAAATTTAAAACAAACAAACAAAAAAACAAACAAACAAACCACTGTACCTGAGGAAGTCATGGGGATTTGTCAGAGATTATTTAACTGTATTTTATTGGCTATATGTCATATATTATATCATGAGATTTCTATCAGATTTGTAAGAAAGGTGCAATTAATACAGTGTTTGAAATGCTCTTCATTATGATTATTATTATTTTTTTAACATACTTAGCTATAACTTTTCTACCCCAGTTTAAGAGCTTTATGGCTTCCTATCATCTAATACACAGCTAAATCTTTCTGCAACTGCTGTTGGGAATTACAGCTTTCAGAAAACATGAGCACCGGAAAACATAGCACAAGCTACCACGAGTCACAGGAGAAAAAGTTTCTGATGGACTGGAGTGTGGAGTACTTAATACAACCATTTAATACAACCACTTTCTCATAGATTTTTAATGACATCAAATGGCTGAAAGTCATATAGTTGTCAGTCTAGGTAAAATACTTTCATATGACGTTCATGTTGAAAGCCATCACTGTTTTCCTTTCTCTTGATTTGTAGGGATAGTGTGAATCCTTCTGTGCTGCAACATTTTAAGTTTCTGGAAACCAAGAAATGGCTACCTATTTAATAAAACCACATGACATAAACATTTTTCAAAGACAAAACACACACATATTCTATAAACTGATATTCAGTAGTTATTATTACTGTTAGTTCCATATGTCATATTAGGTGCTTTTGAAGATCCTTCACAAGGAAAGAATGTTGTATAGCTCATGTAAGTGAATTTCATGTTTAAAAATAACTCTGAAAGTTAGGAAGTTACATCATGGACAGAAATGACTATGATTTTCCATGCTTACTGATTGATTTTTCTTTTTGCTTACTTAGAAGGATCACCTTGTGAGGGTAAAGAATTGACAACAACTAGATTTAAACATTCTGGTAGCTAATGTGGCATCAATCATTTTGTACTAGATAAAGTATGATCAGAGTTGCAATCATCACAATGACATTGGAATTTTAAAGGAAAACTATCTACTCCAGATAAAAGCCTTTAACATCAGTATGTTTCATTCTTTCATAATGTCTGTCTTAGAATAGCCTTAGAAATGCCAGCTGGGATTATGATTTTTTTTTTCTTCATATAGATACTTGTAAAAAATACTGGGCACCGAGTGATATCTCCATATCGCATATTAAATATCATTCAGATTATAATGGCTTGCAGTTTTTATGTACCAGTCTGGAATTTAGCTGATGGTTCAAATATTAATCCAGCAAGGCAATGGATACAGTAGACTCTGGATCCTTTCTGCTGAGTCCTGTCTACTCTGATTGGGTTATTGATCAATACTATTCTGAACATGACATTGGAATAAATGTTTCATTTTTAAAATCTTTAGTCTCATATATTTTATGAAACAATGTTCAAGTCATGAATGTATCTGATCTTAGGGGCACATAGGGCCTGATTTCCATATCTTAACCGTGCAAAGATAAGTTTCCCTGACTGGGGCAGATCTGATAATTATAGATAATTATTTCTGTGAAGATCATGACATGTGAAGATTATAAGTTTTAAATATTGCTTGAAATGAAAAGTTATATATGAAGCATGAGATATATGCCTACTTTCAATAAATGGGAATTTATTTCTGTTGAATATGTGAAATACAAACTACACAGTGCTAAAGATGAGGGAGTTGATAACAGTAGGTTTTTGATAAAGCTATATATATATATGTAAATATATATATATGTGTGTGAGTGTATAAATGCACATTTAACAGGAAATTGACACCTAACTGAAGTTTAAAGTATATATATGATTGATTGATGCTAAATATATGTATATATTATGGCATTGATACCATAACAATATATAAACTGGAACTACTCAACCAAGGATTTGATCTCAGAAAATGTAAAAATATAGGAAAATGTTTGCAATTATAACATTGTTTTCTGTCTCAATAAGGAAATTATTACAGTAGGTAATTCTCCAGTAATCTCTTCCTGTATTTATATATGTATATATATATATTTCTACAGAAAACAGATACAAATATTTGATCCCTTAATTGAATGATTTGTGAAAAACATTGTAGTTACTCTTTGCTAACATCTTCCTACCACATGAAAAGTCAAAAAGATAGCAGAGATCATTCAGAGAGACAGGGTGACAACAGGAAAAATAAACTGACAGTGAACATTGTTGCATCAATAACTGAATAACTCAATTTGGCAATTATAAGTGAGCTTTGGCTATGTTATCATTTTATTGTCATGTCCTTAAATGCTATCATAGATTTATCTCCTGACAGCCTGCTATTTTACATGATGCCTGTTTCAAAGGAACCATTTGTGTACCTGCTTGATAATTTTTAACGTAGTCACCTAGTTCTCCTTCAGTTAGTATTTCAGAAATACTACTTCTAGCCTCCAGTTGACTATTATTAGGATTATGTATACTTTTTTTTTATTCTTATTTTATTTTTGACCTGTAGAATAGATATCATCACTTCTGTCTTGTTCCAGAGCACGCATATAATTTATAAAAGCAACTTCACTGCTGATTGAATAACTTGAGAGCCTTTCTCGAGTCTTCATTTATCTGCTTTATCTGCTAGTGTTTTCTACAGCTGCTGCTTCAGAGAATCTTCAAGAACCTCTCAAGCTTCTGTAGCAGTAAACACCTCTGGTATTAAATATGCCTGGTCAGGGTATAAGTGTGATAAAACAGTTAAAGCAGGTCAGCAAAAATTTCTGCTCAATTAGAATTTAAAGGTACTTGAAAAGAGCAGGGAGAACTTCTTGTAGATTCAGATAAAACCTGCCTATGTATGCCTTCATTAAAGATGCATTGTTTATATACCTTTGTACTTGTACTTTGTGTTTTCTGCAAATCATATTTCACAGCTGAGCAGTGTTTTGTTCTTGTTTCCAACAATAGATATTTAGTGGAAAAATCTCTTTCATTTAGTCCTCTAATCTTTTATAGGAAAAGGTTACATGGTGAGGATCTTATTTTCAATTCTATGTTGTATATTGTGACCTGTGGTTTTCTATTTAGGATGTACTGCTTCATGTGGACTTAGTTTCATGTTATAAGTTGTATTTATTATAATTGAAAGGACAAAAGTATTGACTTTCTATTAGTTAGAAATGATCACACACCTATGTTTTAGCCAGACTATTTCCCAGATTTATGCATTTTGCATCAGGATTCTGTAATGTGTGCTGTATGATACCAGCCTGTCCCAGAATTCAGCAGTTGACATTATTCAAAAATGTTCTTCTTACCTAGTGATTTTTTAATTCTTATGCTAAATCCTTGGTATGTTACTGCATATCCGCTACATTTAGTAGCATTAAATAACTTTCTTGACAGAGATACTGGAGATTAGAGAGTATTCAAGTCCTTCACTATTTTAGCATTAAAATTATTTACAAAATACAGTTAAAATATTTTCAGAATTACCTATCATACAGTTAGAATCAAAATACTAGGAATAAAACTTTTAATTAAAAGGGAAAAATAGCCACTTATTGCTAATCTCCGTCCTGATAAAAATAAAAATTTTATATATGAACATTCATTCAGTCTCTTATTGGGAGGAAAAAATGCCTTGTACTAAGTATGGTGCCAGAATTATTTAATGCTCTGTAACCTGGGAAAAATACTAGAAAACATTTAAAGATGGAGGGATTTTATTTTTTTTTTTCTCCCCACTAATGCTAGGGGATGTGTCATAGTAGTAAACAGACTATTTGCACAAATATTCTTTTTCTGTTGCTGTTCAGGAGGACTCCTCAAAGTCCATAAGTCAAAGTGTGTTTAACAGTATTAGAAGAGTTCATCTACAAAAGCAGCACCAAAAGGTTAGGTATGACTAGACTGGTGATGTACTTGGATATACAAGACAAGGGGTTGAATGAAGATTAAAGTAGGGGGAACAGTAAAATCCCTTCCAAAAAAATCTCAGCATACAAAGTTTCTCAGTTGTATGTGTTTCTTTGGAGACAGAGATCTAAAGGATTATAGTATTTTTGACCAAATTCTGTCATTAGTCATTTGATGGCATTTTTTCACCACTATGTTTTCTGTGCTTCCACAAAGACTTACAAATATAATGAATGGCGTTTTAAGAAAACACAAGGATTTTTCATTCCCTCATACTTATGGGAACATAACATGAATACACTGTACATTAGAAAGGAGATCAAAGACATTGCTTGACATTTCACTTTTATCACAGTGAACATTTTATTTTCCAATTTAAAACTTTCATGACTGTATTTATCCTTATAGATGTTACTGTCACAATCACTGTATAGGATATACTGCCATGCTCAATTTGGTCATATTTTTTACTCTCCTCTGGATTGTTATGATTTAATTGACTACAGGAGATGCAAGTGGATAAAGAATGCCAATTATATGACGATAAACTTTATGCTTTCTAATTATATTCAGTTTCTTTTAAGAAAGTGTGTGAAGTAGTAGATTTTCCTAATTAGTAACACTGTTACTAACATAAGTATTATAACATAAGTACGTAACTAATATAAATGAAATTTTCACAGAATTAAGCACTGTGCCTGACATTATATTTATAACTCTTCATAACAGAGTTGACTGCAAGGAGAGAAGACTATTCTGTATAGAAAAGCTTGCAGTAGATTTAGTAAATGAAAGAAATTCATTTTTGTGAAATTAATTATTAATGCGTCTAATATAGTGTTTGGCTTATGGTAAGGTAGTTTGGAAGTAAGGGAGTTGGGGTTCAGCCTGGAGAAGAGAAGACTCTAGGGAGACCTTAGAGCGGCCTTCCAGTACCTAATGGGGGCCTACAGGAAAGCTGTGAAAGGACTCTTGTCAGGGAGTGTAGTGATAGGACAAGGAGAAATAAATTTAATTGAAAAGAGAGTAAGTTTAGATTAGATATTAGGAAGAAATTGTTTACTCAGAGGGTGGTGGGGCACTGGAACAGGTTGCCCAGAGAAGCTGCGCATGCCCTATCTCTGGAAGTGTTCAAGGCCAAGTTGGATGGGGCTTTGAGCAATCTGATATAGCGGGAAGCATCCCTGCCCATGGCAGGGATTTGGAATTAGATGATCGTTAAGGTCCCTTTCAGCCCAACTATTCTGTGATTCTGTGAATCATTTCACCCCACAGTTAAGGCCATTTGTATTTTGCAGATTTAATAAAACTTAGTTGCTCTTCTTGTGTTTCCATAATTCATGAAATTATCTTTAATTACGTAAGTAGTGTAAATACATGCAATCACATTTATAAGGTATAATTGCAAAGTGTGATACAATAATTGTGATGGATAATGTCATAAAGGAATTCCTAGTAAACTTCTTAAACGTGTAGTCTGTGAGTATCTAGAAAAAGGTATTTAAAGCTGAATATCAAAGTCATTTACATATCAATAGAAGGCAAATTGTACAAGAATAACTGCAGCTGGTCGAGAATGCCCAACAAAACAATTAAAAGCTGAGATGGTTCACAGAAACACTCTAGTTTGCCAAAGTTCAGGCAAGGTTTTCATTGCTTGGGAGGGACTCCATAACAATCTAAAAGTGGTTATACATTGGGACCCTATTTGTAGCTGTAGACTAGTCTGCAGTCTGGGTATTTTGGGACCAGACCTTGGCTTCCTACCTGGACTTCTGAGAAGCTGTATGTTAGCCTCATACGTTTTAGTTTACTAAAGCAAAGATTACAGATTACCTGCAGTCCTGGTAGGTACTTTTTGCTCAAAGTATGCATTGAGAATTTCATGACCCTGTGGTACAGATGAGGTTTCTCCTCCCCCAGGGGTCTTCTCCAACTCTAGGGATTCCCAGGCTTGTTCTTCAAACCTCATGATTCTGCAGATGTTGATTTTCCAGGCAGTGCAACCACTCTGATTTTTAATCCTAATAATTTCAGATGTACAGGCTATGGCTGGGTTAGCTAATACTTTCACTGCCAGAACTGAAGAGGTGATAAACAGAGATGAAGGCAGGAACAGCTGGTACCAGTATCTATGTAAGCCACTCTACTTCAGGAATTCCCTATATAACTGTCTACAGATAAAATGAATTTTCTCAGGTGAATCTTACCTCAAGAAAATCAATGGAAATGTGATTTATGTTTTATGGATGGTAGGACTTTGTCTGTACCAACATATAAACAGATCCTGGCAAGGTTTTGATGTATAAAGTGGCTATGGCAGCTCTCTGCACCTTTACAAACCTCACATTAAAATAAGTAAGTAAATAAATAAATAAATAAAAAGAAGTTATCTGCAAATGGCGTATTTTCATGTAATGAGATTCTCTTTTATTTGTTTAACAGCACTGTGAAATTAATGCTTGTTCAATACATAAATTGCTTTCATTATGCTTGCTTTTTTAAAAGTTACTTATAGTCTGATTTACATTTTCCACATTAGACACTAACTTTGCATTCCATACTGTGTTAGATGACAGAGCTGAAACAAATTATATACATTTGAATACTGCTTTTCTTGACAGTAATAAGCAGTGTTTCAGTTAGATGCAGCTTAGGCATCAGGAGCGTATTACTCTAATAGTATTACTCTGTCAGAAGAGAAGAATGATTTGTTCAGAACCAGAGACAAATATATTTAACGTTAGTATGTCCCCTTAGTCTTAAAATAAGAACTAGGACCATTTGACAGTTATTATTGAGTATATAATTTCCCAGGCACTCATTTTAAAAAAAGGATATGCGTTTTTAAAAATGTCTGATCAAAAATATATATTCCTCCAAGAATTTCTTAGACTTTCTCTCCTTTTTTTCTTTTTTCTTTTTTTTTCTTTTTTTTTTCTTTTTTTTTTCTTTCCTTTGATAATATTTACAAGCAGGAAGAATTAATAAGATTCTCTGGATTAATGGTGATTTAGAGAAAGAATGACATTGTTCTAACTTGTTGTTGTGGCTTTGGAAATTTTAAGTGAATGTCATTACATGTGGTAGTCAGATCCTCTCCAACACCAATAAACTTGAAATACTTGAATATAAAAATAGAAAGGAGAATAATAATCCAGCAACTATTAATTGAGTTTCTCTGTACCACGATCCATTTGACTGTGTATTGCAATTAATATAAATGTTTTACCTGTGTATGTGTGTTAACCATTATAATTATGTTTGTTTGCATCAAACCTGTATCATGGTAATTCTATGCTTCAGGGAATTTTTTCTTCCTCCTTGGTATATAATATAACTTCAAAAGGAAGAAAAGAGGGAGAGCACTCATCATCCTCTGAAGCACTGAAAATTTGGCACAGATACAGGATGCAGCTCTCCTAAGTGCTGAGCTGGTGACAACCTGATTATTCTCATGGGGCATATAAGAATCTTTTATGAAGAATGAATGTTGCCTCAATTCGAACTGTTAATTGCACTGTCTCATCTTTTGGCTTGCCTTTTTATTTCCCTTCTCTTATAGTTTTTTAGTCTTCTCTGTTAATTTCAGTGAACAATCCTGTTCTCTGTTGACTTGTCCGGGTATGCAGAGTTGTTGCACTATATACGTTACACTCAGTCTGTAGAATGTTCTTACAGTGTAAGAAAATTCTAAAGTATGTGCTGAGCAGGGTTCTTGAGCTGTTCCAGGTATCAGTCCACCAAAAAATATAGGGCAAATTCCTCAGTACTGAGTTAATAACCAGTGACAACTGTTACTTCCATGTATACTCGCTATTATTGAGGCATGTTGCTTTGTTTAAAAACTGCTCTGGGGAAAAAACAAATAGAATTCTGAGGGTTTGATTAATAATAATAATAATAATAAAAATACCAAAACCCCAGTCAGTTTTTGCATTCAGAAATATAATTTAAAAAAAAAATTCTGCACATCCTTCCGTTGGTCTGATTTCAGCTTTACATGTAACATAACATCACACATCAAACTTTCAGTCCAAGTGAGTCCTCAATAGTTCCCTTGGAAATGTATGTCAATATGCTAGAAAAGAAGAGAAATATCAAATATTTTGATTTTCTTGCCTTGGAATAGCAGTTTAGCTCTTTAAATGTATTTTAATCCTTAAAATGTTTAGATTAACATATTAATAATATAGTAATTTCTGTGTTCATCACTATTTCTATGTGTTGTTCTATTTGCTGATAGATAGCTTAAGTGACAGCCTGACTTTTTTAACCAGAAAGCTTCAGTAAGGTATGAGGCTAAATAATATCTTAGGTGGACTAAGAGTAAAGTTCTGTAATTTTCACCTCTAAGTTCCTTGTTTAACTGAAGAAATAGCTCTTGGATTCATGTAGAATCATGATTCTACAAACTTTAATTCTGAAATTTCAGAAATTGTATCTAACAGCAAATAGAGCTTAAGGGCAAAATGCATAGTATAACATTTGAAAAATAATTAGATCATTTCAGAGATTTTTAGTACAGGAAAATCAATTATACATGATTTCGATTCCTTGAAGTATGTTCATTAGTATCATTTGAGGATCTGTTTTTTAAAGCCATCTCTGGCTGATTAGAATTAATTGTTCTGGAGCAGACCTCAGACCTCCACTGCAGACCTCAGCAAACAAGCAAACACAATAGTTTTCATCAAATAGAAGAATGAGAAGTCAAATCTCTTTATCATGAAAACACACATTTTTTATTCAGGAAATTCATCGAGATGCCGTGATTATGTAGTTATGTAGTAAATTACAGTTTGGATGTGTCATGATCTTTTCCCATCGTAGATAAGGATCTCTCCTTGAATAGTATGTTTCTTAAGACACTTTAATGTGAACTTGTGAGTAAACAGAGATGGTACATAATAATGTTCATGATCATATTTTATATCGAATAGTTGTAGATTGTGGATTTTATCAGAGTGTGAATATGAAACAGTTTTACAGAAGTTTCTCCAAAATAATACAGAGGGCTATTTATTTCTTAATATTTAATTTGTGCCTAAGATAGTTCTTAAATGGAGAATTTGATTTTTCACAGGTAAATTGTAAATTTCACAGGGAAAAAAAAAAATCTGTGGAAAGGTCTAAATTTCTGTCCAAAGTGGTTTGATAAACTCTTTTGTGTTGTTATGTTCAACATTTTCAATAATTTGTCTCTCACATTTCTATAATATAACTCAAATATTATATATTCAGAAGTAGGTAATGAGAAGGAAATAGTTCTTTGAAAAAATATGCTGTATGCAACTTGTTATTTCTAATCAAACATCATTACATATGCATCTACATTTTTCAGAAAGGTGCGCAAAGATTAAAATTTAGATACATGTACTTCTACTTAATAATTATATTTTGTAAGCCATCGAACGTTCTAACTTGGGAAATAAGTATGTGATTTAGTAGGTGGAAGACTATTATTAAATTCAATATTTAAAAGAACTACAGTCAACTGCAAAGGAAATGATTTAAATTAAACATAATTGCTGTTTGTGGCCAATATTCCTACTTGTGATTGAGTATCAAGTAGTGTTTTATTTCTAAATGGTTTTCAATGGGTTACTGTTCCTAATAGAAGCAGAGATATTTAATCTCTTTCCAAATTGCAAAGATGACTAAGATACAGATTCATAAATATATCATGTAAATGGAATAAGCAAAGGGAAAGAATATCTGTCACTGGTATGTTATGTAATTCAGTATGGGCTTAAATTACATGGCACTGAACCATTACTTTCTGATGAGAAAATATACATTCTTTAAGTGTTATTGATGATTAATAGTTATTTCCTTTGGGGATGAGTTTAACATCGTTTTGCAACATAGACATAAACATAAAAACAACCTTTGACTTTTAGATCCTTATAGTTAAACTTTCATGCTGTAAGTCCATTAACTGTCTTTTTATGGATCCTCAGATAAAAGTAACAAATTGCTGTTAAAGTTTTAGTCTGCTTTCTCCACCCACTGAAAATAAATATTTTTTTTTAACCGCAAAGGCAAAAATCACTTTTTCTCTTCTTTTGTGAAAAATATACAAATGCAACAACATAAAAAGCACGTTAGTTTTATAAGCATCTAAAACACTACAGCAAATAAATGGTATTCTAACTAATATAATATTTCAGCTCAGAAATTATGATCCTATGTGATTTTCCTAAAATAACAGCATTTCTCTACAAATAGCTAAAGAGTTTCTGGACAGATATCTCAGGTGTTATTCATCCTATTTTTTCCTTTTCCAACAACATATAATTAGATATATCTCTAAGAGTATATATGAATCACATTCATTATACACTTATATGTGTTTGTGTGTAAGCATCTATTGCTATTGTTCAGATAAACTGTATTTCCTGTATGTTAAAATACCATTGATCCTAGAGAAAGAGAATAGTTTTATGTTCTCAATCAGTTCATTCTTACAGTTGTTCACTTTACCTGTCATTCAGTTCCAATAATGATTAAAATTTTGCTACAATGCATTTATATCCTGTAGATGCAAACACTCGTTAAATGGTCTTTAGAGTATGGTTATTATCAGAAATGTGGCTGTACTCATAGCATATTCTTACACTGTAAATATTTTCCTCTGTGTGCTCTGAGGCACGTTTACTGCATTACTTAGTTTGTCAACATGAAGGCAGATTAAATTCAGTACTAGCCAAGGTAATCCACATGACAAGACAATTTTAATAACTCATGCAAAATGTTAAATTGTAAATTAACAGTAACTGCTCAGGAAAAAAAGCACTCAGTGATGTGATAGGATGTTCAATAAAAACAAGCTAATTCTGGTATATAATAATAACAATAATAACAAGGTTGTTCATTATCAAAGAGTGAAGTTGCTAGTTTCTGTTCAGAAAAGAAGAATAATAAGGAAATATTGTTATATTGTTACAGGAAAAAAATCTCATATTACATAATGTTAAGTGAATTCTCAATGACCCTTTTCCAAAACAAATAGAACTGGAAGAAATAGCAACTGGAAGAAAGGCAACTAACATTGTGGGGAAATGTGGAAAATACAGTGCCAAAGTTACTTCATTTTATTTAAAGGTTAATGTCATGAAAGAATAACATGGCTTATGGCTGGTGCTCAGGGGAGAACAATAAAAGTCATTTGCCTAATCTTCGTAGCTGTTTCTCACCCATAGTACAAGAACAAGAAGATCCAAGGAGGTCCTCGGTAAAACTAAAAGTCAAGATATTCAAAACTGATAAAAGACAAATATATATATATGTATTACAGTGGCCATGATTAAACAGTCAAGGTACTGACCACATTTTTTTTGTTGAAATTATAATTTCACCGAATAAAAACTTTTATATGAATACTAAGAAAGTGATTTTTATTGGTACTCTGGTTAAGATAAAGGTTCTGTACAAAAGATAAGTCAACTGAAAATGTGGAACTGGACAAAAGAAATTCATATTAATATCTGTTATGATTTGGTTTGCTATGGAATAAGTACTTTCCTTTAGATCATATACTATTGTTTTAGACATGATAAAGAAAATTGGACTATTCCACTGGTTCCAGATTTTGTGTCAGTCTTGTTTAATACTTTGTTTCTATCCTTGTCCTACTTATTTGATTGATAGATCATTCAAGTTATATCAGCTATATATTTTAAGTACTATATGATCCCCACTGATTCCAGTCTTTTAAGGGATGATTTCTGAAGAACTCATTTCTAAACCTGATATAGGATAGCTTCCAATGATTCATTCCTTTCTTTCTTTCTCATCAAATTCTTCAGTATTATCAAACACAACAAATACATCAAGTAGCAGAGATTTACCTTAAAATGGTAGGAAAACACAGGCTTGTTTAGATGAGTAAGTAATGAATTCCCCCAAGAGCTGAACTGTTAAGTACTCTTTCTGTGACCTATTCCAAATATAAAGATAAGTGAAAATGTGCTTATGTTTATGTATAGAGACCTGCAAATCATTTGCAGAAGTGTGGCTGTTGGTAGCTGCTTAGCACTTGCTGTCATCAAGGCTCCATTGTAAATGGCTGTATATTAAATACATATAAAATGAAGCACCCAAACCACCAAATTTAGAAAAACTGAAAAGTATGTATAAATAGGTATTTGCTTTTTGGTTTGATTCTGAAATCTGATCCTGAGCTGTCATTGAAATTGAAATTTCAGTGCCAACTGAAACAACCCTAGCTCAGGTTAAACTGAAACTATAGCCTGGAGATACTGATATAAACAATGGTACATAATAGCTTTAGGTGCCTTTGATCAGACTCAAGTCATTAAAGTCAGTATAAAAAGAAAACCAAAATAAAAATGTGAAAGCGATCTAATTCCACAGATTAACTGATAGTTCTTACACTATCATAGCTACAACAATGAAACTGGAAATAATATGCAATCACCTATCTTTCTATTTCCATATCGCCTCCAAAAATATATACTTTTAAGATTGCACATAAGCTTGTTTATTCACATGTAATCATTGATTTGAGGAAAATGTTCAGAAGTTGAGGTAAAGTACTCTTTAACATTTTTATTACTTTTAAGGTTTATGATAGAAGCTGAATATTTCATGTGAACCAGTCCCCCAGTCCCCAACCTCAAAACACAGAATATCTAGCCAAGTAAACAAAGCAGAACCAGCAGAAGACACTAACACTAACAAACAAATAACTAACGTACATCTGTACAATTACCCAGCTAGGCAGGAGGGAATTACAAACCTTTTAATCCTATTAAAAGCACGTAAGATTGTACTTTGCATTTCAATTAGAAAAGAAAAAGATTTCTAAACACTACTGCACTCCTGGAACAGCAAATTAATGGAGTGAAAACCTGATAGCACAGTAGAGAACAAATTCTTTTGTCATCTCATGCAGAAAAGTTTGAGGCTTTCCTCTTAGATTCCTCAAAACTAAAGAAGGAATGGATTTTTTTTGTTGTTTTTACCCTAAAAAGAAGTTTTTAAAAAGATTATGTTGTCTGCTAACTAAGTGACAGTTTTTGTGCTTATTTGGCAAATCAAATCTGTAAAGTAAGGCTCTTCTAACTGTTCCTTATGTCTTGATTGAAAGTCATGGTGAATTTTTATATTGAGGATTCATGACTGACTTCATATTCAGTTTGGGAAATATTAATCAGATGCCATAAGATAAAATATGTAAATATATATATATATATACATATATAACATATATATGTATATGTGTGTATGTATATACATATTAGACAAGGCATTGATTTTGTAAATTTATAAATTTCTTGCAGAAAGAAAAATGCACCATTCCGTAATACTGGAATCATATAGGATAGTAAACAGCAATAGAGTTATAGCCATAAAATTTGTTTGCTTAGATTTAAGGTATTACTTTGAGAAATACTGTTCAGCATAATATGGGACCTCTACAAATTTAGATGTTTATAGTGAAATTCAGCGTAATTATAGAGATGATAATGAAATATTATTTATAAGTATAAGGAAGCATTATTTTATAAATATTTTAACCAGTTTAGTGCAGTTAAGTATTAGGATTCAATTTGTAGAAAGGACTGGACTGTACCTATGATACTGGGCTATGCAAATCATACTGAAATCTTGTAAACTCTTTGTTTTGGAAAGCATACAGTGTTCTGTTGGAAATAAATTGCAAACTCTTCCGGGAAAAAAAAAACAAAAAAGAAAAAAAAGTAGTGAATATAGTAGCAATATATGTTTAAATATGGAAGCGCAATCGTGCAGACAGTAAAAGAAAAGTGAAAAGTGTTTCTTACCAGGCTGTAGTAACACTGAACAGAACTGACTCAAATTATTATTGCAGTTATTATGATTTGTACTAAAAGAACATGCAGTTGAAATCGCGGTTCCACTTTTTGCAATAGCATTTCCACAGTTTCGCAATAGCATAAGAGGTATAGCCTCCTTTTTGGAAACAACACTCCTGGCATTTATTTTCTCAACAGTAATATGAGCTATTACAACTGTAATGAAACTGTTAAAAGTCAGCCTTTTACATGTTATATTTTGTGAATGGCATCACAGTACCAAATATTACAGATTTTCTCTTCACCAGAAAAGCTTGTGTAGTCAGCCAAGGCCAAATCCTCTGCAGGTATAAATGGGTACAGTTCTTTCTGTCTGGAAGTCTTTGTTGAACTGTGGTGGTTGGGCATTTAGCAAAATGCCCAGTGTTTCTTCTTCTCAGTGCCAATCAGTATTGTGAATTTTACCAGGCATGGATTTCATTCTTGCATGTGTGCATGAATCAATGTAAGGATCTTGAAAGTAGTGTCTGAGCTCTATTCCTTACAACAATTCTATATTCAGATTTTGTCTTACATCTTTTCCCAACACAACTTTAAAAAAACACCCTTTTTCTCTCTCTTTAGAACTGGTATTCAGACCATTGATGTGCAGTTGGGTGTGATTTCCCTGGTGACTGGGACAAAAATATTTATTGTGAACAGAATAAATGATTTGTATTGGTGCAAAAACAAATCTACTAACTTTCATTCGTGTTTTGATAAATATTCTATTAGTATTTATCAGTCCTTATGAAATAAGTGCTTCAGTGCCATATATATATATATATTTTTTTTCTTCGTGAAATATATGTAAATATAACAAAAGAAAAAAAAAATGACCCAGATTGCAAGCAGGTAAATGTGAGCTCGAAATGTAAGCAGCTTCGGAAACAAGAATTCTGCCAAATTTTGTTAACTAATACCTGAAATGAGAAAAGGTATATACCTTTCTCTGAAGAAAGACAATCTTTTTATTTTTAACAATGAATGGTTCTATTACAATTTGTCTTCTTTTGCTCCTTCCTGTATCTTATCTCTCTGATTGTGCCTTTTAGACATTGACTTCATTTTAGAATTAATGAAATTAAAATTGTTTCCTTGAAGAAAGCAAACAAATAAAAATATAGTCAGTTCTTACCTTCCCTCATTACACTGCTTCCTCCACCTTTCTGTCACTCAGGATCACACTATACAGTTATTATTTCTAGACAAATACATTCAGACTATTATCTAGTTATTAGTGTATTTTCCTTCATAGCCTTCTCACATGTCACAGACAAGAACATCCTTGTTCTGTATTCAAAACAACAGGAAATGAGTTTTGCTATACTGTAATACAAGAGAACAAGAGAATAAGAAAGGTGGACTACAAGTTCAGTAAGACTTCACAGTCTGTAAACGATATATGAGCACTATTTGATTTTTGAATCAAATATTTCTAGCTGAAATATTTCCTATGTTCAAGTACATCCTATACTGAATATAAACAAATATATTTTCTGCAACAAGAACTTGCTAAACAACTCCCTTGTTATAGGCAAATCACTGCATATGAACTTTGTGTGATATGTGACCATATCACCCCTTCGCTGATGAATGTACTGGTGTAATCCCCCCACACACACCATTTTTATCAAAACACATTGTCCTGTTCTATTATTTTTTCCACCTTCAGGCATTTTTGTTGTGTTAGTTCTACCTTAGCTGTTCCCTCTTTGCATTTGCTCTCTTTCATCATAAAAAATAGAGCATATCATACAGTTTCTCCTTGTTTCAGACAGTTATTTGAATACAGGTATATCCAAGCTTCTGTCTTCAGTTACAGAGGAGCTCTCACACAGAGCTCTGCTTTGCTTTTATAAAATACCTTATACTCAGGAAAACCTGTGTAAAGTGATTCACAAGACTTCTTGTTCTGCAAGGGAAATTTTGACCTACGGGTATTGTTTTAGCTGCTAGAGTAAAAACTGCCCTTACATCTCTCAGATATTGGTTAATAAGCAGTCTCCAAAAACAGATTGAACCTCACCTTCTCTTCTCTCTGTGTTCTTTGCATGGTCTTACCTTGAGGTGCTTACATCTTTTTTGTTACTGCTGACAGATTCTCACAATATGCGTATCAGAAATCTATGGAAGGATGACATTTTCAGTTAAAACCACTTACTAGTGAGAATTAGAGGAATGTATAGAATGTTATTCTACTGGAGATCCTTCACAGTATGCTCTCAACTCACAGTCAGTTAAAACCTGAAAACAGATAAATCTCCTGATGAACTTGGCAGGGTATGGTCAGAAACTTAAAAAATGAGTAGGTCTTAGTAGATGTGTATATATATATACATATGATTGAACCTTTTTCTTTGCTTTATTTTCTATTGTAAATTAGGAGAAAACTTCTGTGTATGTGCTATACACACTTTATGTATGCTATATTAAAAATTATTTTCAACTAAGTTACTTATATAGCAGAGAATAGTGCTATGGTGCATTGGTAGCCTTGCAGAAGGCATGTTCAAGGAGTTAGTTACCTTGAACAAGTCACGTCTGATCAATTGGACCTTGTACTTAGGGTTTGAGAACTTGTATGTGATTAATATAATCTGTACTTTACAATATCCTAGGGAAAGATAAACTGTATATGGATCAAAGGGTGGAACATAGTGATCCTGACTAGGAGACAAATGTACAGCAAGGAGTTAGCGATCCACACAACAGTTAGCATAAGTAGGCATGTGCTATGGTCCCACATAGCCTTCAGGCTGTGTTGTGTTGCACAGGTCCTTGGTGCAGGATAAACTTGATCAGCTCATTGTAAAAGAGGAGCCTGGAGAGAGCTCCTATTGATACCTATCATGTCTTGTTATGAAGATCATAACAAGATGTTTGTGTGCAGCTTAAAAATAAATTTAAACAATGCAGACCACAGAAGCAAAAATAAAACTTCCCCATATTTCATATCCCATGCCTCTACACCCCTGATAATACTGTGACAAAGAAATGAGATCATCACTTCTGAAAGTGGAATGAGGATATAGAAGGGAAGTAATCTAGAATGAATATGAAAGAGGGCATATATTCCACTGTCATAGTTTTATTACCATGGACTTGGAAGATTGTTTTAATAGAACTGGTGTCTCAGGCCAACCTACTTACATAATGTGGAGACAGAGATGAAAGACAAAACTTTTTTTCCCTATAAAATATAAAATATGTAATTTTTCAGAATTTCATAGTATTGTTCCTGTATTTTAAGAATTCTCCATTCTGAAGAGTTTAATAAATTCACTGTTTAAATTTGAAAAGCTACGTTTTAGATTCTTGAATTTACTAGATTATTAAAGATTTGAAAGATTCAAAGTGAATATTAGGCCAGCATTCGAAGCCAATAAAAGGAATTATATGAGAAGTGAAAATTTCAATAATTTTTCTACTTTCATGCTTGATTCTACAGTAGTAGAAAAACTAGGTTTTTGTTCTAAAGAGAAAACAAAAAAACTATATATAGTTGTTCTTTAGTTTGAGGAAGAGGGAAATGCTGGCAAGCATTATGTGCTGCAATTTCAAATCTTGTAGACCAGCCGAGTTGTCCATTCTTTTGGTAAAGGGTTTGTCTATTTGCTATGTTTCCCTTAATATTTCCTGGGAAATCTCCCAGTATTTCACATCCATTTTCCATTTTTTTCTGTGATGTCTGTAATCATAAACTTAAAGCTAGCCTGCACAAAAGTAAGAATACTAATGATTAAAAATAAAATGTCAGCTATGGAGATACCCTGGGTCAGTGGATTGATGGGGAATTTTCTTGAAAGTTGAATATGGACAAAAATTAAGTTTCCTCTAGGATTTGATTTCCTTATTTAAAAACAAACAAACAAACAAACAACAAGCCAACAGTTATTTATTTGCTATTCTAGTTTTGTCTTTATTGTTATATGACTTTTCAGCCCTACTTGTGAGCTCAGTATGTGCCCTAGATGCATTTTGATTTTTGCTGATATTTCTCTAACATATCAATACTATTCTTAGTTTAATCATCCATTGCTATTTTTGTTTTTATTATTATTATCTCCTCAACTATCTACTTTCATTGTAGAATTCACTGAAATTAATATATATATAGTCAAATTCTAGAGCCAATATCAAGCGAGTTTTTAAAAATGAAAAAAGAAGGACATAAAAAAAAAAGCTATGCACTTTAACCTTTTAAGTCTGAGTGTTCCAACATCTTGCTACAAAGTTTGTCTTTTCAGTGTGACTACCTATTTACTCACGTGTGACTACTGTACAGGATGAGTTCTCATATGATCATGAGCTTCAGATAGTGCACAGGGATTTTAATTCACTAAATTAATAAATATTTTGCCTTTTTATATTTTGACCAACAGCTTAACTCTGTTTTAATGTAGCCACGTTCTGTCTACTGCTAGGTCAACCAGTTTACTGTGTTTCCTTGCATGCTTTTCTAGCACTAACTTGTTGCTTGCAGATTTGCACCCCTTCTCTTTCTGCTTTATGAATAAAAACAATTATAAAGCTATTTCTTAATCTTTATCAGATTAAATTTACATTTATATAAATTTAATAGTTAGACTGGAAGATTGTTCTGTCTGTTTTTAGAGTGTGCTATGGAAATAAATAGGAAGAAGTTATTCTTTGGCCACTTTGGAAATTCATTAAAATGGTTTACTTAAAACAATAAAGGGGAAAAATGAAAAGAAAAGCTATTTTGTTCTGATGTCCCTGTAGCAAATGTAGATGGACAGTGCAGAATGGTTTATTTATCTTTTAGATGCTTTTTAAATTTTAATTCCTTAAATTTTCAAATACTTCATATATTTACTGTTTGGTTAACAATAAAAGATCTGTAAATAGTTACAGGGAAATTCTTCTAAGATAGTTTTACAAATCTACATCATAAACCCCTATATTTGAGATAGATTTTGGATATCTTGTCTAGTCAACAGAGAAAAGCTGTCACTTCTCACATAGTTCATCAGATATGTTTTAGACATCTACCATAAGATTAACTGCAGTATAGGCAGGTTGAAGGAAATCTGCTCATCTCCAATCAACTACTGCTCATCTCAATCTACTCAATACAAATGTATCTCTTGTTTCTTATGCACTAATTCCTTTCCTGTGTATATGAAACAGTTAAACATTTTCAGTGACTTTAAATATGGCTTAGAAAAATCTGCTTATTTGACTGTTATGTTGTCAATGACTTTGGGTTAATATAGTTTGTCAATCACATGATAAATAGCCTCCACATATCTTAAGTCATATTTTTGCAGCCAATATCCATGTCTCTTCTGAGATTACTGATATTACTGGCTAATTATAAAGTAGTCACTGCTTAATGATCGAAACAAACTTATCTCTTTGTTTATGTCATCAAAACTTATCGTGTCAGTGTCTCAAATGCCTCATTGTCACACAGACTTCTAAGACTATAATCAATTCTAATTTTATCTATTTTTGATAAAATAACTTATTTTTCCTCACTCATATTCTGTACTCTCTGGAATTTTATTATTATGTCTTTTAATAGTTCTCTTTTTTTTATCTTCATATCAATTTTTTACTATCTCCTTTCATTTTTCAAGTTCTTCCTGAACAAGCCCACTAGCTAACATGGATTTAAACTCCACTTCTAAATAAATTAATCTTAAACTTATCAATCTTTCATATTCCTTATGTTCAATCTTATATTTTATCGGTCTTCAGAATCTCTCTCTCTGTCCCAGAAGGCCAACATGGTCAAATTAGATCTAATTTTCTTCCTGAAACCTTATTGAGTATATACTTGTTTTTTTGTTTGTTTGTTTTTTTTTTTTGTTTTTTTTTTTTTTTTTCTGTCTATGAAGTTTCAATCTTCCTGTCTTTAAAACAAAAAACAGTTAGGATTCTATCTTTTCTTTTCCTTTCCTCAGTGTATACAGACAGTAAGTAAAGCACCCTTCTAAAATTTGTTTCTTTTTTTCCCCTATTGACAGACTGCAGGTCCATGCACTTTAGTTTTTATCCTTAGATGCTTATCTCACTGATACTAACAGTATTCTTATCAGGTCTACAGGCAATGACACTAACAGTACCTTCTTGCTTGCCTACCATTTTGGTTGTGTTGGTCTTCTGATATCATAGCATTGTTTTTTCCTATGTCTCTATGGTCCACCTTTAATATCCTTGGAAGCTCTTGAATGCAAATATAAGACAGAGTATGATAGTTTTCTTGATCACATTCTGTTTTCCTTCTATATTTCTTCTCTTGAATCTGAATATTGATAGCATCAGTCATACTTGCACCTGTAAAGAGCTGACAAAGGAAGTAATTTCCTGTGTAGTACAAAAACTTATATGGATTCTCTGAAGTTCAAAAGCTATTCCACATGTTCCTGGACCATCTCTTTTATCTGTCGTTCAGATGTCCCAGTCTTTAGCAAAACCTTTAGTTTTCAAATCTTCTAAACAACATACCTTCAAGTCTCACTTATGAGATAAAAAATAATATCAATATATCCACATATACATGTGTATCACCAAACTTTGTTAGCAAAATCAGATGAGCTGATCTTTAAAATGTGGTCTGCTTTAATGCATTAATGACTATATTATTTCCACTTTCTTCCGTATTCTCAATCGTGATACTGCACTGTATTGAAATAAAATTAAATTAGAACATTCTCTGAGAACAGACTGTATTTCTGATTAATTTATGAGCATCTTGAGGAAATTTAAGTAATCAGTCTCTTGTTTGCCTTTCATAACTTTTTTTTTTCTTTTTTCTTTTTTTTTTTTCTGTAATTCAAATTAGTACTCCTGGGAAGACCAGTATTTTTTGATGAATATAGTAGACATGGTTTATTACTACCTGGTGTGCTTAACTGGAATGTCAGTGGATAACATTGGCTTGCCAACCTGCTGTGAAAGAGGACAGAGTGGCAAGGAGATTAATCCATAGTAGCTGTGAGATGAAGCATAAGGGAAACCTTATCCTCCTAATCTTATGCATGAAAGCACTGGATGGATTGTCATTTTAATCCTCCTGGCTGAGGACAGTGAAATCTTCAACAACCCCAATTGTTGTACATACATAATCATTGTCCATCAATATGCATTATAACCATCTGGTTAGATAGCATTATTCCTGTTCAGAACGATTTGACAGTTAACTAGAGTACAAATGCCATTTCAGTTACTTGGGAAACCTTCAGCTCCACAAGAGCCCCTTTTTCTGTTGGAAAGAGTATCACTTTAACCTCCAGACTTTATCATGTCAGTCAAACCTGCTCATAGTAGCATTGCAAAAGCCCACATAAAACAACCACTAGTAAACACCTTTGTAACTAAAGACAGGCACATGCACAATGTCAAAATGTGTAATAGGTTACATTAAACAAACACTTACAGAACCTCTATATGAAAAACCCTTGGGGGAAAAAAAAAAAGATGCCAGATCGTGGTATCATGATCTTTTTTCCTCACATAGAAGCAAGAGCAAAAATATATAAATATATAAAAATATAAACAATCTTGACTGATTGTTTACACTTGACTCCATAGAATTAAAAATCAATGCATTAAAAACACATTTCTCCTGAACAGGTTTAATTCTGAGGCTGTGTATGTATTCTTTCCAGAGAAGTTTACATTCTATCCAAAGCTTTGTAAATATTTTTTTAAGTGTAATATGAAAGTCCAGTTTTAAAGGCCCTAAAAATCTATGTAGAATAGAAAGAACTACCTAGGGAAACACTTTTTGCTTTACCCATTAAGCACCCCAAATTTCTGAAGGAGCATGCTTTCTGATTGAGA
Organism: Anser anser; assembly: GCF_964211835.1. Lineage (NCBI taxonomy): Eukaryota > Metazoa > Chordata > Aves > Anseriformes > Anatidae > Anser > Anser anser. The sequence goes on along the minus strand of NC_139720.1, from coordinate 109,171,291 downwards.
CAAACCAGATCATTTGACCCCTCAGCTGAATATTTCCTCAGGCAGACATCTCATATTGAAATTCAAAGGTATGATGTTAGGTTGGAATTCTAAGCAGCATTTTCAACATGAGGCCTATGCAAAGCAGAGGGCTATTTTTGGAAATAGAATCTGTTCATCACAATGGAAACTAGTCAAAAATTTAATTGAATCAAATTTAAGAAGTGTAGGAGAATATTGAAAAGAAAAGAAAGTATTTAAGTGTTATTATTTTAAATAATTATTCATTAATAATTGATTGTTTGTTCTTTGAAACACAGGAAAAGATTGTACTGTTTGAACAAGTTGAAGCTTATTTTATTCCTCACAGATATTTTTGCACATTTGACATGCAATTAGCTCATCCCAGGCTAGTGCAAGTACGTGCACTGCTAGAATGGGAGCTCTAAAAGTCTGGAAACAATAGAATATGGAATTTTGCTTATATTGCAGAATTGCAGTAGAGGACCAATATAAACTATTAGTGACCAAACGCATTAAAGCAGTGGGGGTTTCCTGACTGCAGTGGCCTCTATCTACAACTGGCCTCTTATTTTATGCTGAACTGTTTGATAACAATTCTTTTTGCTGGCAGTGAACAATGTGGCATAGTCCATAAAGGGTCTAAACCTGGGTGCTTAGCCCGAGCAGTCATTTTTGTTTTCTTAGTGGGATGCTGTTGGTACATATGTTCATGGAGTAGAGTTGTGCATATTTTCCCTTTTAGAAGATGTTTGGAGGAACATTAATCTTAAAAGAGATTGGAAGCAATAGGTGAAAATTGGCAGCTACAGAAGGACTTTTTTTTTTTTTTTGACATTGTCCATTGCAATGTTGTATGTATTTGCTTTAAGCATTTAGCTTCACTAATCCTTCTTATTAATGATACATAGTGAGCTAAATGTTAGATTTCCCACCCTATTCTAATTTTTTCTCCCATTTATTGAGTTAGAAAAATCTCATTAGTCTTAGAGAGCTACCTGTACCTTTCTACAGGGAAGGGGGAAAAAAGTGATCATTTGCCTTTCTACCGTTGTTCAGTTACCCAGCATGTTTGGAGTTAGAGTGGCTTAACACTTTAATTTTCCTTGCTTTTCTGCCAAGCCTGTTGATAGGAATTGAATTCAAGCAACATTAACTTTAAGTTAATGACTCTGTTTGTGTGTAAGGAAATGTGAAAATATTTGCTGATGTTGTTGTTTGTTACCAGAATGTGCTATGCAGGTTGCAGAAAAACCATTTACTTTCTGATGTTTAATAATTCCTAAGTAGTTTTTTCTTCCCATTTTATATATATATATATAAAAAAATAAGTCTGGTATCTAATTATGATAGTGCCTGTTGTAGCCTTTATATTGGGGGGGGGGGGGAGGGGAAGGGGAGGAAGGGGAATGGGGGTGGAAAACCTTCACTGATATACTTTACCTATATTACACTGAGTTTACTGTGAGATAAGGTGCACAGAAGATTAAATGCAACAACTCTGCATCAGGCTTATTGGATCTCAGAAAATGATATCTCCTTGAGTCAGAACGTTTTTGTTTTGTTTTGTTTTGTTTTGTTTTCTTAGGTATGATGGTGTTTTTTTAATCATTTTTAAAATACAAGAATTTCCTTACAAGAAATCTATGTCAGAAGGGAAAGTCTTTCATTCTTGTAAAAGATTTCAATGTTTTGCAGAACAAAGCAGAAGCAAGATATAAGAAATGAAGGTGTTCATTATGTTTTAAGAGCCCTTTCAATAGATCCCATAACTGTCAGAAGACTGTATGTTTGCCTGCTCTTGCTCTTACTTGCTTTCCTCCTCCCTGTCCCATGTCTCAGGAAACTGTGAAGAACAACTTAAAAGCACTGGTTTTATAGGTAAGTGGAAGTATTGATTCTGGGAGCTGTGAATATATTGCCTACAGGTGTTTTAATGATATGCTGTAAAACTGGATTTATCAGTACCTCAATGGAGGAAAGGACTCAGTTACACTCAGAAGCAATAAAAACAACTCAACACCCTCAGGAAATGCAGCCAAAAAGTTTTGCCTGTAGTTTTTACAGATCATATAATTTCTGTGAGATTGGAGAGTTTTGTTTTGTTTTCTTCAAAATGTTTGCGTCATTTACACATTTAAAGCATTTGTTTATGGGAAGGAGAACAGATTGCAAATTGAGACATGACTCACAGACAAATGTTGTCTACTAAAAACAAATGTAACTCTAGAAATTATTCTCTTTCACTAGAAAAAATGTTGGACATGTATCCAACAGAGCTGATTTTAGGGGCCTATAAACATCATAATATTATTTTTTAATGTTGAATAGAAACATTATTATGTAGCATACTGGGTTTTCAAAAAAGAAAAGAAGTTCTCTGTGACAAGAAGAAAAATGAATTATAAAACACCTATAAATGAAAAAGCTTTCTTTAATAAATATCCTAAACTATCCTAGGTAGCCCAGTTACTCAGAAATTATGAAGATGCTTTCACATCTATTCTTTTACAGACTACCATAGAATATTTATAAACTGACCCTTGTGGCAAGAGAGTTAAGGTCAAGGGGAACTGAAGCATTATGTAGGAAATATAGTGTTAAAAAAATGCAGAATTATTAGTCAGTGTTAAAAAATTAAAGTTACGCTCACTAAAATCCTAAATAAAATATCTATTGCCAACTGCCATAAGTGTATGCCAAAATATTCTCCTTTGTGAGGGTACTAAAGAAACTCTTTAGTGCTTTGTGCTTGATTCAAGCTGCAATGACAAGATTCATGTAACGGACTTCCTGCTCATATAATACCTTTAGAATGCATTTCAGAGGTCTATGCATATATTCATTGTTGACCTCACCATGATGCTAGGAAAGAGACATTTTACATAAATTAAGCTGAGACCCTTCATGAGATCCATCTTCAAGGTACATGCTATTCACAATTGTAACTACAGCAAATTGACATCAGAAGATAAATCCATACAGTGAGTCAATTGTCAGCTTGAGATTGCCATCAGGCAATCAGGCAAAATGCTGTATGGAAATCAAAGGTGAAGTACCTATTGTATGGTACTGAAATAGTGTCCAGTATTTCTGAGCATCCAGACCTATCATTAATCTAACATTTTACATAAAACTGCCCATCAACACAGAGAACAAATCTAGCTCTGTCTTTTTTTGCTCAACTAGAAATTAAACCAAAAATTGTTATGTGCATGAAAGTAATAATCTAAAACCAAAACAAAACAAAAAACTAAAAAGCAAATAATTTTTGTCCAAATTTGTATATTTCTATTTATATCTTCAGAAGACTGTAAAGTAATAAGTAGTTCCTACTTAAGTAATGACGTTATTTACCTGTTGCATTTTTATTAGGCCTTGTGCCTTGTGAATAGTTAATTTTTCCCCTAAATAAATTATAATTAAGATTTTTTTTATTGTTGACAAATGAAAACCTCTCAGTGAAAGAAAATCATACAACAAGAAAGAGATCATTCTTTATAATACTTGCAATAATTTCTAGAAATAATTGTAATGCATGATATTAAGTGGAGCAATGAAACTAAGTACAGAAGCTCAGACTGAATGAAACTCCAGTCCCCTGCTAAAGTGAGAGTAGATGTAAAATTATAATATAATTGATTAGCATCCCTCAAGTCAAGGTAAAATTGGCAATTGACTAGGACACTTGGTATGATAGGATAGTCATAGCTACTCATACAATGTGGTTGGACTGATCCTGCTCTTGCAGTGCCTTTTTATGATGCATTGAAGTTCTTTTGCAGACAACTATCCCTGGTGACTCAGATATCCTTCACAAATAGTAGAGGTAACCATTAATTATTTGTCTAGCCTCTATTTCACTAACCATCTTCTTGAGTTTGGGTCACTAATAAAATTAACTTCTGTGAAAACGTCTCTCTATATACCTTTTGTTTATTTCTACCAAGAATGTCTCTACTAAAAAAGATGTACTTAAGAAGTACACAAAATGCCTTTTTTTTTTCCTTCAAAAACAAAACAAAACAACAACCAAAAAACAAACAAACCAAAAAAAAACAAGAAACACAAGAATACCAAACCCTCAGCCAATCAACCAAAAAAACTATGATGACGGAACCCTAGAAAAGAATACAGGCAGGAATAGCTGAGCACTGTTTAAGCTTAGATGATTTCTGGAACTTAGCAAGAACTGCTTAGTTATTCTCAGAAGAAGTTAAGTAAAAATTATAAATTTTATATGGACTCCCATCCAGGCAACTTAGAAAGCAGATTAGAAGAAATATACCTATATTAATGAGTTCTTAAATAGATACTATTATGTATGTCTACCATTTTAACTCATAGTTCCCAGTGCTATATGACGTAAAGCTTCTTTTTTATTATTTATTTATATTTGTCTTTTACTTTTGTCATTTGCTTTTAGCTTACTCTAAGATGACTAAGAAAACGAAGTTTCTTCACATCTTCAGTGTGATCAACTTTTCAATCCAATATTGCTATTTCAAGGGCTAGGAATGAAGGGTAACGGAGAATAATAAGGTTTTTAGCTACATAGACACACTTTCTCTACTGCTTCTGTTTGCAGTATTCAGTCAAGTTTTTAAAGTCTAAGAGTAGACTTTCATTTAAATTCAGGTGATAATGACATAAGAAATACTTCACACATTGAAGCAAATGGCTAAAATCTGGGGAGAGCCCAAAGCCAGCTCCAATTTTGGTCTAAACTGAAAAATAGGCACAACTAGCCATAAGAAAAGAAGGTTGTCTCATTGATTTTTAACTTATTTAGTTTCTTACTTTGAAATAAGGTAATATAACCTGTTTCAGTTTATATGTTCCTTACTTAAGAAAAAGGAGAAATGTCTTTTTAAAAACAAAAACAAAACCGAAACCTTTAATCTTTCTTGAACTCAAGGCTTACTAGAATACATTGCTAACTTCAGTCCACTGCTCAGACTTCAATTAAAAACAGATGTGCAAGTGACCTTATAGGACACAGACATACACTAACAGCTCCTTGCTTGTACTCCTTTAGATAGACTGGTACAGTCTTGAAATAAGCCTCCATGCAGTGTATTAAAACATGTTTTTCAGGTCTCCAGTGGAGAATCAAGGCTTTTGACAGTCATCAGTCTTATTTATGTGACTTAAAATATTATTTTGATGCATTAACACAATATATATATTAAATTTGTTAATTGTCAAATTATTATATTTCCTTGTGTTACTTTTTCTCCTGGGTACACTGACTGCTCCTATAGTGAAGTACAAATAGGTATGAGCAGAACCACTCATCTAAGTCACCAGTTTTCCTAATTTTTGCAGTCTCTTTTCACTGATTAAACAGCTTAGAATGGCTGTAGCAGCTGGAAAAATTGAGCCAAAAATTTAACTAAAGACAGTCTTGAGTGAAGCTTTTTAAGATTTATAAATTTTATTTGTAACTTTATTTACTTGCTAGATCTACAGTGAAGAGGATGAGCTGTTATTGCCAGAGGAATAAATAAAATCTTTTTTTTTCTTTTAATTTTCTGTGTTGTCATTTTCAAAATACTAGGAAACTGAAAAGAAAAAAAGAAAAAAAAAAAAAAACAAAGTTCCCATCATCCCTCTTTTTTTTCCAGATGAAATATACTCCTACAGGAAATATGTTCAGCAGAAAGAAAAATCCCTTTGAGCAAAATGATCCAGAATAATTTGAAGTAGAAACCCAAGAGAAAATACCTCATATGGCAAAGTTAGCTAGTCTTTGGAAACATCATTAAAGTAGTTTTGGCAGGGGCTGAAGAACATACTTCAAGAGTGATCTGATAGAAGGGAATCGTCTGTAAGACCTCATGAATCTCTTTGATTACCCATAGAAAAAATATGAATTTTGTAACTGTATGCGTACATATAAATTGGGGTTATGAGAAATATATTCCATTATTGCCCAAAATATGTTGCAAGATGATAATATCAGAAGGAGGGAAATGCAGAAAATAAGAGAGATCTGTAGAGTTCTTTACTATATTTTTAAACCAAAGATTCTGTTTTAGTGGCTGCTTATTCTGTCATATATAACCAAGACTTTCAAACTCCCTTTCTGGACCCTGCAATAGTTGAATGAAAAGATAAAGTAACTGGAAAGTCATGATACTGGGTGTGTTTAATAGACAGAACTGATTTTTTATTATTGTGCTTGTTATTATATTCTGAATTAGTTTCTTCTACTTGTTTATAAAAATTATCTATTTGCTTATTGATCTGTTGTGTCTGTCTCACAAGCCTACTCAGCCACAAAGAGATTCAGGATAGATACATATTTACAACCCTGTATGTAAGCAAACCGATAAGAGCTGACTGGATTTACTTATATATTTATTTAAATTCCATCTCTTTGATACTGATAATGTCAGTAAAAAACACTTCCAATAGTGTTTTCCTGATAGGATCTGATTTTAGTATATCCTCCAGATATACTGTATGTTTCATTATAATGGGTACAAACCCAAGAGCTTTTTAGAAAGCTGCTTTGCAGCAGCATTGTAAATCAGGTACTAATGCTTATCTGACTTCTTAATATCAGCACAGAAAGACTCATAATGCATAGATCTTTCCAACTTTTATTTCCCACCTTCCAGAACCTCACGCCATGATTGTTTGTATAGCACTGAGATCAGTAAGATCATGGTTGCAGCTGTTATGTCTAAAGCAATTAATATCTCACATCACATCCCATATACATATCTTGGTAGTGGTCTACACACTATCTAAAATTAGAAAATCTATGTCATTTCATCTCTGGGACCCTATATAATTAGAAACCTTCAGTAAAAAGGTAATGTATAACTAATAAGAAATTCCTTGTATTGAGAACGAGTATTTGAGCACAGAAGATGTTAGGAAGTCTTTTCTTGATTTTGTTTTTAAAAGGTAATTGATGTGGGTGGAGAGCATTTTCTGCCTTGACATTTCTGTTTTGTTTGTTTGTTTGTTTGTTTTTATATTGCAATAAAGATTTATTTTATTATTACTTATTCTTTTGAAATGCTTTTCTTCTTAAATCAGTGTTGTATTTCCTTGGCATTTAAACCTAAGGGATTTCTTAAAGTTCTTAAACTTAGGACAAGGTAAGGGCTTCCACAAGGTAGTGTAGTGTCAGACATCACATTAGGATTTCATAAACAAGTGCATTTCTGTATGTATAATGAATAATCGAGACATAGCTGAGTTGTAAGAAGGTAGTTCATGAATTCAAGGTGATCCTACATTATTTCCTTGACAGTGAAGGACAAAATGGTTTTATTTGTTATTAATGGATGCAACAATTTTAGTATTCACTGATAAGACTAAAAGGTTAATGTAGCAGCATGCCAAAGAAAGCCACAGTGTAAACTGGGTATGAAAAATATCTCTGCACTGTGAACAAATTCCTTTCATAAAATTATATATCAGAAAGGAGGCATTTGCTTCTGTCAGATTAGAATGGATCCATACTGAACATAAACTAATTGATAAATTTCAGTTTAATTGGCATCTAGACAACAGAGACAGAGAGTGCCCTTTTGGAAATTTTTGGTAGTCTAACATCCAAATAACCTTTAGTTTCAGAAAGTAGTTCTGCAAATATGATGTTAATTTACTATGGTCTTCAGCATTTATTCAAAGAGACACAGTGAACAATAAAGCCAAAGAAATAAAGGCTATCCATCATCCCCATATAGGCAAGGGGAAAAAAATAAAATCAATTTCTGTAACTTTTACTTCATTACTGCTCTGGTCTGCAAGTTCATTAATGTGTAGCATATTTTAAAATAATCACATGATTTTGAACTAAAAAAAGAGGATCCGTACTAATCATATTCCTGTGCCAGTTTTTAAAGTCTTACTAGAATTAGGAAACTGAAGTCTGGAAAAAATAATTTAACTCTCACGCTTTCTCTCCCCAAAAAGTCCTCTTCAAAAAACACTTGCATTTTTTTTTCCCCCAATTCTTTTGTTTATGATTTTGTCCCTGCAAAATGCTGCAAATACTTGTGCTCAGCTTCACACAAGCTGAGCCACGGACTTCAGCTGAAATTCCTGAATGACTGTACACCATCTAAGAAAGCAGCATGAAAGCTAGGGGAGTAAGTGAAGTTTGTTTCTTCCTAACCATGAAAATTGATTTATGTTTGCCATTTGCTGTTCTCATTATAAGCTTTGCCATGAGAACAATTCATGGAATTGGAATATAGGTTTTACAGATGTAGTTTTCAATATGAAACCATGAAACATCGCCTTCTTACATCTTCTGTAGTGCTCATGCTCTCATTTTTCTTCAGCTGGGTCTGCTTATCTCAAAGCAGTTTAGCTTTATCCAACTATTGGCTATACTTTCTATACTATACTATCCAACTATTGGCTATACTATCAGTGGTTTCTTTTGACTAACCAAGAATTTGCTGGCTCACTTGCTGACTACTACTTAATAGGCAGACCATAAGAAAAATGTTCCAAAAGAACTAATTTTGAGACAGTTTATGTGTTCACATTTAAGGGGGTTATAGAGACTAAGAAAATGTACACACTAGCATTATTTCTTACCTGAAAATGGTGACAGCAACTTAACATTTACCAGTCAACCACCTCCAGAGAAATCCAGTTCCAAAAACCAATGTGAGTTCACTTAGGATGCTTATTCTAAAATTGGAAATACTCATTTTGGGAGCATCTTCAGTCATTACTTCTGCCATTTGCATAATTTGATGACTATGATTAGATTCTTTCACTGTTGAATGCCTATGCAACAATTGTTGTGTAGTGGCAGATTACTTTATCACACATATTAAGTAGGTCTCACATGTAATTGCTTTGTTAGCCATAGGGCAACATGTTTGAATAATTGCCTCTAAGCATTAAGGATAGCTGAAATTTTGCCTCCAAAAGATTTATATAAAATGAACTAATTCTCAGCAAAGCTCTAACAAATAGATAACGAAAGCATAAACAGATAATAAAGCATGAATGGAGAAATGCAAATAAATTATCACTGAGGAGCTAAACATGGATCTGTTCGATTCATGTAAGAGAACTCTAAAAAATGGATATTGCATATGTTAATGAAATCTTAGCTTAGAATCTGCATGTATAAGAAGTCACTCTGCTACCCTAATAGTCTCCTTAATTTGTGGAGGACATTATACTATTACTACTACTATTACTACTACCAATATTATTATTGCTGTTGTTGTTCTGTTGTTGTCATTATTAAGAAAATGTATTTCAGGATTTCTTCTATATTTTTCCTTCTATTCCAAGATCTAATTTTTAAAATATGTCATCTCAGGAAATAATCTCATTCGTCCCCAACTCCTTAGCAGGGCGAGCAGTTCTCAGACCTTTCATGTTTCTGTGTTTCTTTTAATGCTTCTTGTAAATACTTCCATCTATTACATTACACAGCTTGATTATTTGTATTGATTATTTGGAGACATAGATCACTGTACACTCTGACTGACTGACTTTTCTTGGACTGCCAGATTGGGGTTCAAATTGAAGTAGTCATGCAGAATCTAGGGGAACTGAGCTTGTTCTTTTGTGCCAGAATGAAGAACTACACAACAGGTTACATTTATTTCACACAGGTCATTTTCTACCAATTTTAAGATTCATTGTGATGTCCTTCTTTAAAGTCCAATGTTTTTTGTTTTTCTTCTTTCGCCTTCCAGAAGTTGCAGTTCGTACTGTTTCATAGTCATTCTCACTCAGATTGCATTGCACAATGTCCTTCTTACTAGATAGACTTCAGTCTTGAAGAATTTCTCGTTCAGTTTCTTTATGAACCTTTTTATCAACAAAATATGTCTGGGCTGTCCTGTATTCCACTTCTTGTTAAAGTCTTCCATATACCTCAATTTATGTGTTTTAAATGATTCTGACAATTACTCATTCTAACCAAATCTTCTTGATTTGGTTTGTATCAGTCCACAGCATGGTAGCAACCAGACATCTTTCAAGCTGTCTCCCTACTTATTTTGAACCATGGAGCAAACATGCATATTTAATTTTTAATGAAACTCTTTTTTCCCCTTCCTGTTCTACATGAGCAAGTTCTGTCCTTTGAAATTAATAATCTAGTCACGTCTTTATCCTGATAAATCTATTTGGCAAATTAAGTAGTAGTTTTGATCAAAAATTTGCTCTTTCAACTCCTTCAGTTTATTTACAAATTTGTTTTTCATTAGTATACAGATACATAAAATTTAAACGAATTAATTCACCATGGCGCTTTGTATTCTTATTGCAAATGATCCTGTTTCCTCATTTTGAAATCTTTATACAGCTTATTTTTGTTTCTGATTTTTTCTCACTTGTCCTGCTCAAGATTCCACAGAACTTACGTCTGAAGAGGCTCTTTGTTTTCTCTGTGAGATAGATTTCCCCTTGTTTTATAGTTTTCCTTGGAACATAATTTGTAGATATAAAGAAAAATAAAGCCCCCTTGCTGACACAGCTACACCTAGTGATACTTTAATTTTCAAGAAGCATCTGTTGCCTTCTCCATCCTTAGGACTCTGCCTGCACTGCTTCCAGACTTACTCCCAGAGCTTTGCAGGGCTTTTATCTGCTCAGTATTATTCATAGCACCATTTTTGCCAAGTGAATGATCAGAATCTGTCCAGTGTGCAAGATGAGACCAAGTGCTTCTATTGCATTTTCATACTATAGTATTGTATTCATACTATACGTATTAGTGGGTTGGAAGAAGTTCCCTTCATTCCCATTTTGAGGACGGTGTCTCAAACACCATAAGCTTTTGTTTTCCCTTTGAAATGGTGACTCAATCTGCCAACTTTAAACGGAATGTTTCCACTTCCAAAATAGCTTAGCTACATATTATTTATTGTAACTTTTTTTTGTGAAATTTAAGGGCAATTACAACTAGCCTGAAACTATCCACTGCCTTCAAAAGAGGCCAGTGATATACATTCTTCCTTCTGGGAAAGGTCAGCTCCTCCCTCACGCTGCAAGCTTTTCCAGCTGTCTACATTAGGCAGCATGTCAGTGAATCCTCAGTGCCTTTGGAACCTTCTTGCTAAGTTGTCCAAATTCTCCCACAGAGCTTCCATTAAATTCCAGGGAATTCCTTAATCAGGTAGCCACCTGACCACAAAGAATGAATACCTCTTCCCCTTCATGGCAGTTTTAGTAGTGAAATAGTATTCAAAGTCCTTGGAAATGTAACCTAAATATTGGGAATGACTCTTACATGTGTCATGCTCCATGTGTACAGTGAAAGGACAACTAGCTCTTGTAGGACTTCGTTCTTTTGCAAACACTGAAGATGTCTTTATTTCTGCTCATACAGGCTCATGTTAAGCTAATTCCCTGAGACTTCCTTACGTTCTCTGCCTGTTTCCAGCTGACAAAACTTTCCAGAATTAAAGATCATAAAACAGTGAAATTTGAAATATAGCTGAGAAGCTTCAGAACTAGATTTACAAAAGTGCTGCAATGGATTTAAGTATCCCACTATAGTTTAAGGCTCAGTAGGGTCTGGGGACTGAACCTCCCTTTGTTCCATGGTGCTGGAGAAAATATTCTCTATAGGTGCTGGAGGACCCCATGCTGGGACAGATTTTTTTCGTGAAGGACAGCAGCCCATGGAGAGCCCACGCTGGAGCAGGGGAAAAGTGTGAGGAGGATGGAGTAACAGACAGAAAACATTGTGTAGTGACTGTAACCGTACACCAGTCTTCCCCTGTACCATTCAGCTACAGGAGGCAGAAAAGTCAGGAGTGAAGCAGTGAAGTTGACCATGGGAAATAGGGGAGGAAAGATACTGTTTTAATGTTTATCTCCTTGTTTCTCACTACCCACATCTATTTTAATTAGCAAGAAATTAAGATGATTTTCCCCAAGTCAAATCCATTAGGTCACAAATGATAATTGCTAGGCAATTTCTGTGTCTTTAGCTTGCCCTGTGAGCTTCCTGTCACTGTCTACTACCATCTATTGCAGAAATGTTGAAATCGATAGATGAGATAGGAGGGTGAGGCTCTCAAGCAGTTGCTTGGGTTTTAGTTGATGATGTCCTTCAGCTAGGTACTCTCTATGCAGATACTTGGCACTGGGTTTGGCAGTGTAGTTGTTTCTGTCAGAGGAATTGGGAAGAATTGCAATTGGGGTTGTTCTCCTGCCAGGTTCTACTGCTTACTTTCTTTTTGTGTCTCATTACACCTTAAATGAGCTATTTCAGAGGTCTGATTCATTTCTTCCAGAGAAATGTCGGAGGCTAGGAACAAAATGCTGTGGTGTGAGATGAGAGTTACTGTAATTTGAGGGGCTTTTCTTCCACAGGATAGGTTTTGTTTCGTGTCAGGAAGAAATGCAACTTTTACAGGTAAAAAGGAGTAAAGGGGAGAAAGAACTGCAAGTAAGATAAATATATTTAAGCAATTGAAGTACCTAACTAGATAAGTGATACATAGGAGTATGTATTTTACTTTAGCCAGTCATTGGACAAAATATAAAAGCAGGGGTGAAAGAAGGAACCAAAACCTAAGTTTAGTTAACTCAATGCAAAACTGCACAAAGAAACTTTGTTGTTGTTGTTTGGGTTTAACAATAAATATACAGTATATCAACTTGCTTAAATAACTTTATTTATTTATTTAACTGTAGTTTCTCTGGTTTGTGGTTTCAAATACTCAGTTTAGCTGAAATAGATGCAAATTTGAGCAGAGAGAGGGCTTACAATAGTGTAACTTTTTTCAGCAGTCTTACTAATTAAATGTGTCTGCAACTTTATGAAGATGTCTTCCAGTATATATCCTGCATAATTCCATGAAAAGTCTAAGGAATGATATTGATTTACAAAACTAAATTATATATAATTCATTAGTTTACTGCAGTAGTTAGAAATATAAAGAAAAATATTCAGTCTTATTGTAAGATGTTTTGTCACAACATTTTATTTTTTTTTCAAAATCAAGAAATGTAAAAAACAGCAGAATAAGAAAAACATGTTTACTGGTACTGACACCCGTAATATGTCTGGATTCTTGTTTGATTTCAAAAATCCAGTTCAACAAAAGGAAAGAATTGACTACAATTGAAAATATGAAATATGGTCAGTGAGACACAAATGTAAGACTTTGTTACTCCTACATTGTTAGCATACAGCAAAATGATATTTTATAGCATGTGCATTTTCATAGGACTGTTGAACATATACGTGCCAATAGTTTTTCTTATGCCATTTACAGTCCTGACTTTAGCAGTACAGTACATTAAACTAATACTAGTGGAAAAATAATAGTTGCTATAATACTTCTGAGCAACTCTTCAGTTTTATGTTTTCTGGGAATTTACAAAAAAAATCATCAAATCACATTCTCAAGGAAGAAAAGGAATTCATAAATATGAAAGCATGCCAACCTGATTTGGCTTTCTGTGCCTGATTTTTTTTAATTAATTTAATTTTAAATAAGTGATCTTACATATTTTTTATGGGTGTGTGTTTAATAAAATTATAATTTACATGAGGAAAAAAATAAATTCAATTTTGACATGCTGTATCATAGTGTTTTGGATGATGTAATGCATCAATCATGCAGAACATAGACTGATTTCTCCACAATGTGTTAAAAATAATAACAGATCTCCCTAATGCCTGAATACTGGTTTGGCCACCTCCTAGCATCATCTTGCTTTCTAACTGGTTTTGTCTTTGCTCCAACTATTGTAGAATTTAAAAGTAGAGTTCAGATTTATGATATGTATTGCTTCAAATCATACTGTTTAAAAAGTTTTTGTGTATGCTTGTTACAAGCATGACTTGCTGAAGACTAATACCTCCAAAGAAATAATTTCCAGGTTTGAGTTAATGAAATAGTATCCTTATTTGGTAATAAGGAATCTCTTTTTAAAAGACAAAGGTAATAGTTTGTAAACATTTTGTATCTTCTACTAAATCATTCCCATATTTTATCAATGAACTATATTTAAGCTGTCATTTTTAACTTACCTTCTAATATAAATGTCTTTGGCAGTTGCCAGCTGTAATGTGATTCATAGAATCATAGAATCATAGAATGGTTTGAATTGGAAGGGACCTTAAGGATCACCTAGTTCAACCACCCTGCCATAGGAATGCCACCTCCTAGATCAGGTTGCACAAGGCCCCACCCAGCCTGGCCTTGAACACCTCCAGGGATGGGGCATCCACAACTTGTCTTGGCAATCTGTTCCAATGCCCCACGACCCTTACAGTGAAAAATTTCCTCCTAATGTCTAATCTAAATCTAACCTCCTATACCACTGATGGGAGAGTAAGCAAGCAACTCACTTTGCTTGGGTGGAAGTTTACCTACCTGCTGAGGTCAATATACCACACAGTGTCTGCCATCCCTTTCCTTTCCATATTTTTGAAATATGCTGTTCTTCACAGAGGCTAGCCATTCACAGTCCTTTTTTACTGTTCTTACCTACACCTGTCCTAATCTTTGAAAATACAGAGGATGAATTGATGAAATTCATGACTCATTCTCCCTTGTTGACATTTATTCTCTTATGACCAGGATTATAAACTCATGACATCATTGCAAGGGGTGGAGATGGCAAAATTTCCATTATTAGTGTATGTATATATATATATGTATATATATATATATAAAATCTTCTGTCCTTATCCCATTAATTTTATGCAGTAAAATAATTTAATTGATTATATTAACATGTGTGTTTGGTACTCTATGTTATCCAACGAGAGAAACAAGGTCATATGATGTTTCAGTTTGTGGAGATCAATGCCTTGCAGTACAAGGTGTTTTGGCCAGGACATCTTAGCAAAGACTTTTTTTTTTTTTTTTTTGTAATCTAGTTTGTGGTTTTATATTCCTAAATCGACAGAGGACTTTCTGTGTAAAACCAGAACAGATTTAAGAATTCTATATTGAGAACCTGCTAATAATGCATGCTTGAAAATAGAGTTTGAGGTAGAAGTGTAGTTGAGGAAAGATCCCAAAGTATTTACAGAGAGTGGAGACAGACAAGGGAAAGCCATGCAAGGAAAAGCAGCTAATGATTTTAAATATGTTTCTGTGTGTGTGCGCAAGGGGGGACGGGGGAGTTGTGGTTTTTTTGTTGTTGTTGTTTTTGCATTTTTTTTATTTTTTTATTTTTTTTACAATTTTAAAGTTACAAGTAAGTAATTGTCCAGAGAAAACGTTGAATAACGAGATATAGAGCAATTTAATAGCGGTGATTTAGAAAACAGAACCACTGGTGAGTATAGAGTTGTAAAAACCTTGGTAACTAGTTAACTTAAAAATAAATAAATAAATATGAAGTCTATTTCAGAAAATCAGTTCTAAATAGGAGATGCTACTTATAAATTTCCTCTTTTGTTTTCTAATTATTTTAACATAAAATATATTGCTCTGTGGAAAGATATATTCTGTGACCCTTCCAATGCAAAACTAAAATCCATTCTATCAGAGCTTATACAAATGAAGTTTAATAGATAAAGAATTGCAAGAATTTTTGTGGAGTCAACATAGTAGGTATAGCTGGGGAATATGGATTCATCCAGTGTCTGTTCCTTCCAAGAGGGTACTGTGTAAGTCCTCTGTCCTCCTACTAAGCCAGTGCTCCTGGATATGTGGAGCACATGGACATGGACATGTGCTCCATGCATATGTGCATGTTTTTCTCTGTATCCTAGAGAAAAATAGACTGCCACCATAAGGTGTATCTCATTAACTTTCAAGAGAAAATATCAAGCTCAAGTCGGACAGTAAGTCAAATATTTACTGATTCGTTTTTGTCTGGGATATTCTTAAATTGGTGTCAAATCCTTTGGGATTTCATGTAGAACTGTAGTTGGTATGAGCAATGACCAGGAGAATCATGCTAAAACTGTGGTGAATCATAAGTGTCCCTTCGAAGAGGAGCTTTGGAAGAATATTTGTGAGACATGGATATAATTCAGAGAACTAACACTGGAATTATAACAAGAATGTTTTATTCAAATACTAGACTCACATTTCATATTTCTGATGTTACCGGCTTAGAAACTACGAGCAATATGGTTTATTTTCTTGGGTACATCATTTCACTTTAAACAATTTAATCCTTTGAAATAGTAGACATTAAGATGCTTATTTGAACAGTGTAGTCATGAAATTACTGGGCCTACATTATCGTGGTTCTTACTGTGAGCCATAGCTGATTCTTCAAGTCAAGTTTTTCTCTTCTACTGCTGTGACCTAAATAACTTGCTGCAATTTCAGAGGCTATTGTAGTGGTATCTCTGTGTCCCTATAGACCACAGTTCTATTTCCTCACTTCCCTACTGATTGACCTTCACATAATGTAGTTCAGTAGAGATTAGAATTTGCCTGGGGACTTTATTTTGCTATTACTCAGTTTCCTTTATAAAAACTGTGTTTTGTTGGGGAGATTAAATCCCTTAGCACTGATTTCTATCTCATCTAACTTCTTGTTGTAGATAGTAAGACCCCACTCACCTTGCAGGCTATTCTAGTGACGTAAGATTCAAATGACATATTGAGTTGTAATTTATAGTCATGCCCTCATTCAAGATTTGGGCAGTGAGTGTAATCCAGTACAATCCTTTAATATGTGTGTGAAGTGAGATGTCAACAGTGTATACGTCTTCAATACCACAGTGAATTTTATTAATAATAATACAAATAAAAAGTGTTTCAGACTGCCTCACTGAGCAAGTTTCACATCAAATACAAGATACAGCACATTATTCTAAAATAAATACTGGCAAGGTCACATTTTTTATCCCCCCATGCAATTTAATTTATGATCATTTCAGTGAGTATACTATGGAAAGGACTGCATTTGATGTACATCTATGTTGTATCTGGATGTGCAGAAGGACCTGAGTCTGTTCTTTAAGGCTGTTGTTCTCTCAGTAAGCTGAGCTCCTTAGTAAAGCTCATCAAATTGTATCAAAGCTGCTCTGAACTGAATTTCTCTCCTCCCTCCCAAAGGAATAAATGCTTCATAATTCTTCTCAAAATGGGGAAAATTCTTTCTCAACTCCAGAAAATACCACTACTGTTACATGAGAGTGGGAACAGAGAATTGTTTGCAGAACAAGCAGAACATATTGACATTACACTTTATAGTTTACAATATGTGAAGTAAAAAATAATGGTTTAGGTTGATTGATTGTTTTATTTTACCTCTCTTCCCTTTTGAAAGTGAATTTCGTTTGAGAAGAGAATGTCTTCCATCCAAGAAAACTGAATTCATGTTACTATAAATGTCATAAAGAGACCGTTTCACAGCCACTGATTTATTTGTGTTTTTCATCACAGATTCACAGAATCGCAGAATCACAGAATGATCGATGTTGTTAGAGACCTCTGGAGATCATTTAGTCTAACCTCTCTGCTCAAGCAGAATACCCCAGAGCATACTACCCAGGATTGTGTCCAAATGGCTTTTGAGTATCTCCGTGGATGGAGATACAACTTCTCTGGGCAACCTGTTCCAGTGCTCAGTCACCCTTACAGTAAAGAAATTTTTCCTCACGTTCAAACAGAACTTTCTGTGTGGCAGTTTGTGCCTGTTGCCTCTTGTCCTATCACTGGGTACCAATGAGAACAGTCTGGCCCCATCCTCTTGACATCCTCCTTTCAGATACTTATACACATTATTAAGATCTCTCCTAGCCCTTCTTCTCTAGGCTGAACAGGCCCAGCTCCCTCAGGCTCTCTAAAAGATGCTCCAGTCCATTAATAATTTTAGTAACCCGTCACTGGACTCACTCCAGGAGCTCCATGTCTCTGTCGTCATTAAGTATTTTTCCTTATATGTCCGGAAGAATAACACTTATGTCTTTTACTTTCATGGTATGATTTCAAAGTGGTGTTAATGTAGAGCAGCAACATTAACATGATAGAGGTAAAAGAAATTAAGTAAAATAATTTTACATTCATTAAAACATATGTATGTAATAATTAATAAAACGGAAAATATTTATCTACTAAACCTTCCTTCAAGCATTTACAATTATCGTTTTCAAAAGCATTTTCATGGACTGTCCTAGCCACAAGGATAAAGACCTTCCTGCACATTAGCCTTTTGTCTTGAAATTAATTCTGTATTTAATGTAAAACTGAGAAAAAAGAGTTTCAGTTCTTTTGTAGTGACTGTTTGATTATATGTAAGTTTCACCATGCTGCTGGAATCATAGGAGTACTGGACTCATAGAATATCCCGATGTGGAAGGGACCCACAATGATCATCGAGTCCTACTCCTGATCTAACAAAACTTATTACTAATAGATATAGACCTTAATTATGTTTGGCTGAGTGATTTCTGAACATAGATTATCATGAATAAACTATCTACTGAAACATGGAAAAATAGAGATTCAAAAGGTTCATGATAGCCAAAAGAATTTAAAAATATAATGAGTGTCAAAGAAAGTTAAAGGAAGCCTCAAACTGTGTTTGTAAGCAGTTGATGACTGATGCTGATGACAGAAAGTAAATATATTTATGTCCAGCAATAACTGGTTCTAAAGAGATATTTTTCATAATTACACTAAGAGGAGAATTCAGAATATATTATTTTATATGTATATTTTTAGCATAGAATCCATATATAATGAGATGTGAAAAAAAAAAAAAATTTAAAACATAAAATTCAGAAAAGGTGAAAATAGAAGAATTTGTATGATCTAAGTTTCTCAGAATTATTGAAAGCTAAATCCCCAACAGGAGACCAGACGGTGACTGAAATCTGAAATGAGAGATCTACAGAGAGTCTACTAGAAAACCCAGAATTAATCCTAGGTAAAGCAACTATACTAGTCTGGCAAATTTATTCCACATAGCCCTCCCTGTTCTGCAATTTGTTATGTAATCTGATTCTGGGAATATGAAGAAGAATCCAGTGTGATACACAAGCGGGGATATACAGTGCAAAAGTTAACACGAAGTAATAGTCAACCTGTGGCAAATGGTAAAGCAGAAAATTGCAGAGGCCCAAGGCCCTCTGTGCTTACCCATTGTTATTAGTTAAGTTATTGCATGGCAACGCATGCTATTAAATTCCAGAAGCATTTCACATGGTATAACTAACCTTCTCTCCTAGGCATTATGTTGACCATTAAAAAATAATATGAGCAGAGTTAATGTGTATAATTATCTTATTAATTTAATTTAATATTCAGTACTGTTCATGTGTGCCTTTTCCAGTTGCATACGGTGTTGCTGTGGTTGGATTTATCAGCAATACTAATGCAAAGACAGGCTTTACCTGTTTCTTACAGGTGATATAATATAGATTATATAGATCTATGGAACAGATCTTCCATATGAGATTGGTTTGTTTGTGGTTGTTTCCTTTTTTCCTTCAGTGGGTGTTAATTTCTTTGTTTTATCCCAAATTCTTCTTTATAATGATTTACACCCTAAGAATAATCTTTCTATTAACTCAATACAGGATCACATTTTTGTTGCTGAAAAGTTACAAAGATTAGTAAGTGGTTTCTTTCACTCAAGAAGGTTTCAGATAGACAATATCTGTAACAGACTGAGATATCTGAAGTCTAGGCTGAAGCCTAGAACAAATGAATTCCTTGAGAACAACACTGAGGTCTCTGCTGAAATATTAAATGAATGTATCAGCAAATTAACTACTGATGATGCAGATTCATATTCCCTAAGGCAGATGAGAAATCTGGCAATACTTTAGTTGTCCACTGCTTGTTGAAAAACAAAATGTAATTGTTGCTTAGTAGGATGTATATTTCTTAGACCTTAAACATCCTGTTTAGCACCACTTACAATCTATAAGTTAAAGAATAGCATAACTCCAGGAACATACTTTTGACTGTTTATATCCCTGGCTGTTTTTTCCCCACATTTGACAATTAATGATGTATTTAGAGTTGGATGTGGCACTACGCATACTGCAGAAAAGAAAAATAATACGCTCTCTAGTGTATCCCAGCACATTCATCTCCAGAAGCAGTATCAGTGGCAAACATTGCTTTTTCTACTGCAGCAGGAGCAGAAATTGTGTACCACCTATTGTGCACATCACCATGTCTTAATATTGAATATCTGTTTCATACTTTATTTTTTTTTTCCTCCTCAGATGTCTGTCATAGCTTGTAATTAGTTGATTAAATTTCCTGGAGGGTATTTATTTTTATTTTTATTTATTTTTATTTTTATTTTTATTTTTATTTTTATTTTTATTTTTATTTTTATTTTTATTTTTATTTTTATTTTTATTTTTATTTTTATTTTTATTTTTATTTTTATTTATTTTTATTTTTATTTTTATTTTTATTTTTATTTTTATTTTTATTTATTTTTATTTATTTTTTTGTACTTATCCTTGCATGTTGCCTTGTTGACTTACCTTTGTTATGTATAAACATACACAAAACAGTTTGTGATTCATATGAGAGTATGTGTGTACATACACATATACACATATGTGTGCATATGTATACATATACATGCACACACACGCTGTATAACAGCAGTAGGCCAATGGCAAAGTATGGAAAAACCAGAGATGTGTGTATGTAAATATGTGTGTATAGAGATTTGTTTGTATATATCTATTTATGCATAAGTACAAACATTCTGCATATGCAAGGGAAACTTCACTTTCCATGGTATATTTTGTAGTAAAATATTAGAGGAGAGGGCTCCAAAAAATGGAGTCCTGTTTGTATTACTGATACATTCAGAAATAAACAGTAAGATGGAGGCAGCAAATGGACAATATTATCTGCAATATTCAGACAACAAACACAGCAATTCTGTGACCACAACAGCATGTAAAAGTAAATGAAATAAGATAGATGAAATGTGAGCATGAGTGCAGCAGTTCCAATTTTGTTAATTAGTCTATATTCATGCTTCAGTGATGCTGCAATTATGCTACCTCATCCTTGTGTCGGCCTATTGTGCAAATGCTGCCATTACATTCCTAATAGCATTTAAAACAGTGCATGATATGAGCCACCTACAGAGATGTCATTACAATTGTGTCAATTTAACAGTATGTTTCTTAAAATTTATAATTATTTGTCTTCACAGAGAAGCGATTTGTGAACCTATTACTAGTCTTTTTGAAATCAACTTGGTAATTTCTTTTATGTTATATTAAGCACCTGCCCAGTAAAGTTCTATTAATTGTACACCTAGCTACAATGTTTTAAAACAAAAGCCAATGTCTGTATGTACTTTACAATAATGCTAGTTTTTAGGAATATTTTTTTGTTATTTCCAATAAATTGTACTAAATATTTAGAAATATTAGAAGAACAAGGAAGCAGCAATGAATATACGGCATTAAGTACTTCAGTAGAAGAAATACTTCATTGCGGTTTGTTTTTACGGCTGCAAACCTTGTATGCTTTTTATTTTAGAAAACAGTACATGTACTGGTTTCAGTGTCACAGGATCATATCCTAAAATGCTGGGGAAAAAAAAAAATCACCTTTCTTGAAGAAATGTTGTGTATTTAAAAGCTGCATGTCAAATACAGAAGCATTTAACTCTGAGTGAAACATTCAAATGAGATACTTTCTCATGGGGACTGAATCCAGAATGTCTAGATCAAAGTGATGCTTGATCAGCTTGAATTTCAGAGGTAGTTATGCCTGTTAATACTCACTGGCAAATTTAGAAATGCTTTGTTCAACTACATATGTTCTTATGTTGTTCCTTCAAAATAGAAATTAACAGAATTATCATCACAGTCATAGTCTATATCTTTCAGTTTGTCAAAGGATATGCTATATTTCAAATCACTTTCCATTGTTGGTGCTCTTCTTGTCTGGAATACTTGGTATTTCTTTAAAAAAAAAAAACAAAAAAAAACAGTTTCCTGTGAGAATGGGTGCAAAGTATAAACAGACAAGAGTTTGTAATGGGCAATGCCAAGCACCTGGCAAAGGGTTAGTTTATATTACAGAGTGGCTCACATTACAAAAGCATATTTCTGCAGATATTCATCATCCAGTTTTGCATCTTTATTACAAATGAGGTCTAGTGAAATTAAAAATTAACCTGTGATCTGATCAATTTAGATTTTTATTTTTTTTCAGTTTTATGATATCTCTGGCTAGTTAATAATTTGAGCAGAGAAGTATCTGAATATTTATTCAGGCATTTAGAAGCATTTAAGGAGTCATTCTATTTTAGCTGTTTTTAATTCTATCAATTTTTTCAAGTTCAAGTTATTTGTTTTACATGGGATCATTTGTTGTCTTTGAAACAGATAAATTACTGATAAATAACTGCACATAGATTTTTTTTAATAATTTTCAGCTAGTCAATCATTATTATTATTATTAAAAAAAAAAAAAAAAGGATTATCCATGAAAAAGACATATTAGAGACAAGGGTCAGCCCACTGCAAGAACAATTAATCATAATTACTGATTTCCAAGTTATAATCTATAAAATAGATGTATAATCTCTTAGCATCACCCAGGTTTAATATTTTATATATAGTATTACTTGTATGAAGCAGGCTTTTATCTGTTTCTTGGTTTCAAGATGTACTTAAAGCAAATGCCAAGAACTGTATACTCACACATATACAGGCACATACAAACATATTTTATTTATTTATTTATTTGCATGAGCTGTCAACAGCTGGTGTCAAGGAATTATCTTCCCTGATCACTAGAATATTTTTTTTCTTTTGTCTCAAAGAAGACTGAGGCAAACTTCTGCCCAAATATGAAAAAGCTACAGTAAGTAATTTAACATATACTGAATAGTATGTAATTTTTATTATTATTATTATTATTTTAGTTTGACTGTTTTGTGTAGCTAATGAATGTTTATCAAAATTCCATGATTTCTGTTTATTAAAAGAAAAGAGATATGGCTTGGGAAATTGAATTCGTATAAACTTTTGCAAGTTTCCAAAATGTTTCAAACTTGACTGAACTTATAATACTAATGAATCATTTTAGAAGATAAGTGATCCAAATCCTCTAAACCATGCAAACTTATATAGACAGGACTTGAGGATAAAAGAAAAAAGAGAGATGACTAGGAATGATCAAGAAAAAAATAACACAGAATGAAAATAGGGAAATCTGAGATGACCAATGAGTACTACAGCTGAGCAGTACAGAAGAGTATTCTGGCATAGTATCATCCGGGGATTTCTTGTCTTGACATTTTTTGTAATAGGTAGGAAAAAAATGTATACTTTTAAATGAAAATACAAGAATGGGGAAAAGAGAGGAAAATCTATGAAATATGTTATGAAAAGATTCCAAACATCCCTTTTTGTTTATAACTTAAGAAAGATAGAAATGTCTGAATCTGATTACATTTTATTTTTGCTAAAGGTATCAACAAAGATGAATAGGCAGACCTCCGTGTACAAATACCCAAATACATTACATTCTATGTATATATTTATATATATTAAGGCAACCAATTTTACCATTACCATCTAGCTAAGTATCAATAAGAGTAATTACTGTGCTATCTTGGTATTTTAATCTTTGAAAATAAAAAGATTTCCCTCTTATTTCCAAATGTTTTTGTAAAAATGAGAAGTAGGGACAATATTGTTTAAACTCACTTACTGGTATCCAAGTAACTAGGGATGAACCATTTTGTGTAATAACACATACGCACACACACACACAGTTTAATATCCTAAGTAAAAACCACATTCAAATGTATATATGGTTTCATTTCTGAAGCACTTTTTATTGATAATCCTTAAAAAGGAAGCTGACATCATGCACAGAAAGATTTACCTGCTACACTGAGTGCAGAGCTTTGACTTTGCCTTGATCTTAGCCCTCTAATTATTTACAAGGCCAAGAAAAGAGTACTAATTAAAGGAAATCACATTGTCTCCTCCAATTTTCCAGGATATGGTTAGAAAATAATAGTTCTTAGGTCTTATCTTTCCTAGTGTGGACTTCTCTAAAGTTTGTATTTCCTGTACTAGAGAACTTTGTGATTTCCTTTGTGAAGATGTGTGGAAAAAATGTGGGGTTGAGGGGGAAGGGACAAAATGTTCTTACTTACATGTAAAAAAGTTCTGTTCCACATATGTAGAGTCTGGAAGAATGGGAGCACAGTAACATGAAGTTTCAGCATGTACCAGTCATACAAGCATTGTTTCTAGAACAAAATAAGTTATCCTGTACTATTATATGCAACAATGCCTAGTACAGTTGTGTATGCATATTTGATTAAGTCTAGGGGTATAGCTATGTATTTGTGTGTATCTTAAAGTAGTCTACTAGGTACTAATATATTTATCCAGTGAGACATCTTTGGTCTGGTTTATTCTCATGCGAGATTACCTTTTTCTCATTTCCTCATGAGGGGGAGTGGAGGGGCAGGTGCCAATTTATTCTCTTTAGTGACTAGTGATAGAACCTGAGGGAATGGAGTCAAGCTGCAACAGGGAAGGTTCAGGCTGGATATCAGGAAAAGGTTCTTCACCAAGAGGGTGGTCATGCACTGGAACAAGCTCCCCAGGAACATAGTTGCGGCACCAAGCCTGTCAGAGTTTAAGAAGTGTTTGGACTATGCTCTTAGTCACATGGTCTGAATTTTTGGGTAGACCTGTCTGGAGCCAGGAGTTGGACTTGATGGTCCTTGTGGGTCCCTTCCAACTCGGGATATTCTATGACTCTATGATTCAAAGATCTCTTACCCATTTCCCCAGGTTCTCTGAAGAATGTCCAGTGTTAGTCATAGAATGAATCATAGAATCATAGAATGGCTCGGGTTGGAAGGGACCTTAAAGATCATCTAACTCCAGCCCCACTGCCATAGGAAATGCAAGTCATTCCTTGCATTTGCAATCTGAAATATTTAAGTACTATATATATTCACAGAATATAACAAACAAACAAACAAAAAACAGTATACATGGGATTATTTACGTACCGATTTAAAAAAAAAAAAAAAGTTTATTTTCTCATCCCCTGCTTGATCAAGTATATTAGTGTGTTTTTCTGTTGAAATCAAAATCTTAAAAGGTATTGTATTGTTTACAATATTTACAAAGTATTGTTTATTTGAGTGTGACTCTTTATTCATGAAGAATGAAGGTAATTAGTCACTTGGGGAAACATATCTAGAGATGCAGTCTGTCAGAAGATGTCTTTAAATCAATTGTAAATGTCTTTCTAAAGAACAAATTCTAGCACAAGATATGTGTGCCTGATGTGTGAATTAGATGATCAAAATATTTCCTTCTAAATTAAAAATCACAGAATCACAGAATCGTAGAATGTCTGAGGCTGGAAGAGACCTCTGAAAATCATCTAGTCCAATCCCCCTGCCAAGCAGGATCCCGTAGAGCACATTGTACGGGATGGCATCCAGGTGGGTTTTGAGTATCTCCAGAGAAAGAGACTCCACAACCTCTCTGGGCAACCTGTGCCAGTGCTCTGTCACCGTCACAGTAAAGTGCCCTCTCATATTCAGACGGAACTTCCTGTGCTTTAGTTTGTGTCCATTGCACTGGGCACAACTGAAAAGAGACTGGGTCCATCCTCTTGACACCCCCTTCCCCCCCCCCCCCCTTCCCCCCCTCAAATATTTATACACATTGATGAGATCTCCCCTCAGTCTTCTCTTTTCTGGGCTAAACAGGCCCAGTTTTCTCAGCCTGTCCTCATACAACAGGTGATCCAGTCCTCTAATCATCTTTGTAGCCCTCCTCTGGACTTGCTCCAGTAGTTCTATGTCCCTCTTGTACTGGGGAGCCCAGAACTGGACACAACACTCCAGGTGTGGTGTCACCAGGGCTGAGTAGAGGGGGAGGATAATCTGCCTTGACCTCCTGGCAATGCTTTTCCATATGCACTCTAGGATACCGTTGGCCTTCTTGGCCACACAGGCACATTGCTGACTCATGGTCAGCCTGCTGTCCACCAGGACTCCCAGGTCTCTCTCTGCAGAGCTGCACTCCTGCAGGTCATCCCCCAGCCTGTACTGGTGCTTGGGGTTAATCCTCCGTAGGTGTAGGACCTTGCACTTGCCCTTGATGATCTTCATGAGGTTCCTCTCAGCCCAACCCTCCAGCCTGTCGAGGTCCCTCTGAATGGCAGCACAGCCCCCTGGGGTATCAGCCACTCCTCCCAGCTTTGTGTCGTCAGCAAACTTGCTGAGGGTGCACTCAATTGAAATCTAGTGAGCTTTACAGTTACAGGTGTATTTTTCTACTGAGTCATGCTGTTATATATTTCTTAGAATTTCAGAGGTAAAACTGAGAACTAATAACGGAGAGTGAACATTACACAGAGATCAACGCTGTAATTTTAATGCTATCCCACAGAGCGTCCATCAAAAATTTCAGTACTGGTTCCAGACAAAGGGATTATAGATCAAAACCGATTCTCTAATGACTGGAAAAACTCACATATTGGTATTGTTCATCCCAAACTGTCTTAACTGTATTACCTGTTACACCAAAGCTAGCTACAGATCCTCTGTTACTATGCTTGCTGCAATTAAAAAAGAAAGCATGGGACACATAATTTTTGCTTTCCCAAATATTTATTAGCCAAGAGAGGGGAAAATGACTTAGGAAAAACAAACCAAACAAAACCAAGCCAAACCAAACAAAACAAAACACTTTCTTTATAGAATAGCATTTTCTTCCTTTTCAGGACAGCTCAATTCATTATGGATCAGTTTTGACCTAAGCTTAAGTTTTCAACTCTGTCACAATGTGCAGCAATAGTTTCTTCTGACTTTGCCAATATACTGATAGAGACAACTGTCTCTACCAATGGCACATACTTTCATTTGAGAAGTTATGACTAGACAGATGATCAGAAAAAATGCCAATCAGCTAATTGGCCATAACTCACTGCAACATAAAACACTGGCTCTGTGCTTTGCAGCTACACTTTACATCTTAAGCAGAAATACAGCAAGAGGTTAGACCACCCCTGCTGGTTCTGGCCATAAGAAAAACATCAGTATACAGCATGAAGTTGAGGAATTGAGCAGTTCCTCTGGTGGGCATGAGTGGAGCCCCGGTTTATGAAAATGGGGATCACACCCTAGTGTTGGATATCCTTGAAGACAATGCATACAGATGAACAAATGAACAACTATGACAGGAACCTTCATCTGCAGGATATCATGAGGTGGTTAGAGGTGAAGGAGCTGAGGTGAGAGGTGTACCTCTTCCTGAACATCTGTGTTCCCCAGCACACAGCTGGGGCTGTGGTCATGATAACACTTCTGATCTGTCAATACTTGAGTACACTCAAGTACAGTTCCAAGGCCAAAAGCTTACAGTGGATATGAAAGAATTAGTCAAAGACCAGAAAACAATTTGCACTTGGTTCTGTTTCTTGAAGGTGAAAACATTAGAAACATTTATCAAAAAAAATTAATGATTTTGGCAAATAATAATAATAGTGCTTTATTTGTTCAAAGCTCAAGGGATTTATTTATTTTTTTTAAAATGCAATTAAGAAATTGTACAGAAAATAACTGATAATCAGCATTAATTATTAAATAGTCCAGTATAGTCAAGAATGAAAATAGCATTTCTAATAAATTAAAGGGTAGACAGTTGAAGGATAGTGTGATGATCCAAGTATTGATTGTTTGTTAAAAAAAAAAAAGTTTTATTAATATTTAATGCTAAACAAACAGTTATGTAAAGCACTAGAAAGACAGAGTAAATGATAATCAATATAGATAACATGAAGAAAAACTAATTGAACCTCTGCTATTACAGATTGCCTGCCTCGAGACAACCTTGAGTAAAGGGATACAAAAATGTAGCTTATTGTATTGAAAATACATTCTGGAGGTTAAAATGTAATAATAATAATAATAATAATAGAAGAAGAAGAAGAAGAAGAAGGAGAAGAAGAAGGAGAAGAAGAAGGAGAAGGAGAAGAAGAAGGAGAAGAAGAAGGAGAAGAAGAAGGAGAAGATGAGGAAGAAGAAGGAGAAGAAGAAGGAGAAGAAGAAGAAGAAGAGGAAGAAGAAGAAGAAGAAGAAGAAGAAGAAGAAGAAGAAGAAGAAGAAGAAGAAAGAAGGTTTTACATTCTAGGTGATTTTGCTATAAAGTCAAAAATAAAAATAAAGCTAATGAAAATATTCAGCCTAAGGTCGGTAGTTACATTCAAGCCATTCTTTCTTCAACAGACCATGTTCTTAAAATATATTCTTACTACGTGACAACTGTGAAAAAAATAACTTCATTTTGTTGGGGAAAAGGACTACAACATTGAAAATATGTTTTAGAAAAACTTTACAAAAGTGTCTTTCCATTCTTCAGTGACATCTAATAATAGGACTAGGGGCAATGTGTGCAAGCTGGAATGTAAGAGGTTCCACTTAAATATGAGAAGAAACTTTTTTCATGGTGAGGGTGACAGAACACTGGAACAAGCTGCCTGGGGGGTTGTGGAATATCCTTCTCTGGTGACACTCAAAACCCGCCTGGACACGTTCCTGTGTGACCTGATCTAGGTGTTCCTGCTCTGGCAGGGGGATTGGACTAGATGATCTTTCAAGGTCCCTTCCAATATCTAACATTCTGTGATTCTGTGTGATTCTGTGATTCTCTTTGAATAAAGGCCTTTGTGGAACAGTATTAGAGACATAAATTCTTGAGATAATATCTAGAGTTCATGCTTAAGTACAGCAGTTGCTATACAATTTGTTTTTGAGGCAACCAAGGATGTGATTTAGTTGCCACAGAACTGATCTGTTGTTTTCTCACTATGGACATTTTCTGTAAAAATATATTTGAAACCTTCTGTTCAGTTCTGTCGATCCAAATTGGAAACTTTGTTTCTATATTATTCTACCTTTATCTAGAAAAAGGGAACCATGGTTTTGAATTAGTTTATCAGATATTTTCTGCCTTCTAGATTATTCCTTGATATATTATTTCTATATGACTGACAAGCCCCAGATTTTTCTGCAGTAAAAAGGTACTAAGAATAAACAAGAAACAATGATTGTATATGTAATTCAAATCTTTTATTTACAATACACAAAATTGTAAAATTCTCCCATTTTAATGTTTATGACCACTTATCAATTTCAGCCTGATTTCTCTTTTGACTGTAAAAACTTAATTGAAATTAATTAATTGAAAAATGGTAGGAAGGAGGATACTTTATAATAAAGTTTAATTTGAGTTCCTATAAGTTAATTAAGGGCATTAATTAAATCTCAGGCTTGAGCAAGGGCTCGAAATTCATATCAATAGGTTTGAATATATTCACATTAAAATGGATTCATTGCAAGTAAGAGATGTGGAACTGAGTACTATTCCCATTGGGCCTGAGGGTTATATAGTAATCAAATTTCTAAGAAGGTGTACCTCTGTGAAGAGAAGTTATAAAGGATTTTTTTATAAATATAAAAATACTACAGTCCTAAGTTAAAAAAAAATAATATATATATATTTGTCTTAAATCATATGAGAAGGATTTTGAATTCTGTGGAAAATGGGGGAATAGAAAGTTATTCATATTGCCATAATTGTTCAAGGTGGTTCGCAGCAAGTGGTAAGTTCTCCCTAAAGCCAAATGAAGGAAACTTGTTCTTAAATCTTTAAATAATCATAATGTTATTTTGTCCGGCTTTTTCATTGCAGTATTATATGAGTAAATTTTACAATCATGATTACAACAGAAATCAACCTTTTTCAGGATTGAATTTATTATTCCTCATTTCTTCAATATAAATTTTTCAATCCAAAGTAAATGCATTTGAAAGTACTTCTATTACTATTTTTAAAAAGGGATTTGGTACTCTATTTCATGTTCTTGTAAGAAGAAATCTATAACTTCTTTTTCAAATGTTATATTATATTTCTCTATCTTCCACTCACCATCTATGTCTTTCTCCTTTTCGATGTTTTCTTTCATTTTGAGAAATCTGGAGTAATTTCTCTTAGGTTGTGATATAGTTCGATAAACACTAACTTGATGTAAGACACTGTTGCATTTTAGAGTCATTACTCTGCATTGCAATTGTTTTTCTAAATTTCACAATGGTCTACTTCATAAATCAACTCTTCTGTAAGCAATTTGTTTTCCTGGAAAACATTCCCATTGACCTATATTTTGTCACATTGACTGTACATTCATTGAATGCATGTCAAAGCTACTCCCTATGTATTTTGCAAATGATCTGCAATAGTTAAAATGTAAATTTTTAACCCTGCATAAATAGTCCTTGAATGACAATATAGATGTTTCCTAGGGGATTATTTTATTATTATTATTTTGCTTTTTCAGTTCTACTGCTATTAATGGAAATGCATTCTAATTCTTTAATAAGGAGTGATTTTTATGTGAATGAGTCTGTAAACTACAGAAAAACAACTTGTAGAACTTAATATAGCAAGGAATACAAATATTGCTTTAGAATAATTTCTTACTAGTTACTCTGCAGGTGCTATATTCTGATTTGTGGTTATGCCTTTTGGGTAAACATTATTTCAAAATTTACTTCTTAAAATCAGTTTCCCTTATGGAAATATTTCGATTTCCTATTTCTTTGACCAGATATATTGCACTTATAGTACATGTAACACCAAAAATTCTTTGACCATTCACTGTAGGAAAGCTGCTACATAACTGTATATTTATGAAACTCAGAAGAGTACTCTGAATGTACCCGTAACTTGATTATTTTTTTTTTTTCAGAAATAATAGCTCTGTCTTCCTCAGTGATTGTTTCTTTACTATATATATGTTTTGATTTTTTTTTTTTTCTATTTCTAAAGTAAGATAAAGGCAGAAAAATCCAAACTTTCTTCATCTCTTATAAGGAAATATTTATCATATACAGTAATCATATTTAACTATATATATACACATATATATACACTGTTATATATGATTCTTTAAGGATTACTTCAAATAAGCAACACAAGTGTGTAAATAGGGCAATATTGAATCCCCAAGTGAAGCAGCAGGCCTGTATTACCTTAAGTGGCCCCCATCTGGGACCTCCTTAAAGTCCCCCTCCCAGGGGCACATGAGCCCTGTTTCAGCTCTGGTCTCACAGGCAGATTGTGCCCAGCCATGGCTCTGGACATGCCAGGCTCACTCACTAGTCTTCTTAGCTGGATCTGCTTGTCGTTTTGTATTTGTGTGGTGGACAACTCTGTGTGGCTAGAGGACCTGCTTGCTGTCACTTGCCCTGATCAGCAGTCCTTGCTTGGCTGGTGGTACTGCAGTCACCCTCATTACCTGGCTCACTGCAGCCCAGTCCTCCTGAGGTTTTTCAATTAACGCATTTATCTTACTGCATGGGATGTGTAATTATACTTTTCCTGCACAGTACTTGAAAGCATGAGATAACTGAGCATATTTTGACTCATACTGAACATGATCTAGGTGTGGATTTTGACGTCTATATTTTCATATTGATTTTTCTGATGTCTGACATAGGATTTTCTATTATGCTAGATCGCATAAGGTCTTGAATTGAATTTTCAAATGATTAAAGAATATGAAAAGTCAAAATAAGAAAATGGTCCTGAACAAAAAAGAAGTCTTCTCAAGTTATGTCAAGACAGTTCTGAACTAAAAGTTCAGATTCAGACAATTTGAAGAACTTCTGTTTCAGAAGGATTTTTACCTAGCCCATCAGATCTTTTTATTGATTTTACATTTTTTAAAGTTAAGTTCTCTGCAAATCTGCAGTTCAGATAGTTGACTTATTCCATGTTTGATTCTTTTCCATGCTGGTTATCAGTCATTGCTGATGCTGCAGTGTAGAAGTCTGAAAAAAGTAGTAGAAATGCTTAAAAAGTGATAGATGTAAAGACACCAAGGAAGTGTAAAAAAAAAAAAAAAGTAATAAAAAGATTAAGACATATGTTACAGGTGCTTCTATATCTTTTGATATGATCTTGTTTTCCTAAAGAAATTTGAGAACAATATAGAACAAAGCTTGAATGTCAAGTATTAACAGTCACAAAACAGATTATGATTGTATAAAAATCAGATTATGATTGCATTATTTGATTAAATACACACTGATAAAAAGCATTTATTTTGAGACAGCAAGCTTGCTTTTGAATAAGGTAATGTCCCCCACTTTTTTGAAAATAAGTTTTAAAATGGGGATTAGAGTATGAAATCACAATTTTAGATTTTCAGTGTGGCTTCATGAAGTAACATTTTGTGATCATTCTGTGCTTGTTTGTCTTTTCAAATGTATTTTAACCTTCTCAGCCACTTTCTGCCAAGTCAGACAGAAAATGATAGGTCTGAAATAGGTCAAAATTCCTCAGATATAGTGAATATAGATAATGATGCAGTGACTCTATTATAAGAGCTATATATGAACTCATACCTCTGCAACCAGTAAAGAAACTTGGAGTGTTCAGCTTCAGGAGACAAATCTATATGTTCAGATGCATATTGAAAATTTGTCTAAGCTACTGATGTTTCCTCTAAGCAGGAAAATATTTCAAACTCCAGTAAATATGACCAGTAAATATGTTTTTACCATTGTTCTTCATAGGCTATGTGAGGTTTCAGGTGATGGCTGGGCTACCACTGGCCAAGTGCTCATTGCCCAGCTTGCCTGAACTTCAGCTCTGTGAGTGCCGTGGTAAGGGAAGGGGCTGACAGCACAGGCCAACTCTGAAGGGTAATTGGAACCAAGGGCATTGGGGTTGGGGTCGGGGGAAGGCATACTGGGGCAGCTTTCACCTCTTCCTTTGGAGCAGAGGCAAGGGTGCAGGTGGGAATGACAAAGTGTATAGAAAGAAATCCAAATTGAACCAGAATGAAGGGACCTACACCATGAAGTTCCCACCTCTCTGCTTTAGGAAAACTGGCCCTGTCAGCCTTGGGACCTAGAGGGCCTTTAGAAAGATGAGCGTAACACTGGAGAAAAACGGTAGAGATTAATATGTTTCTGTACGACCATTTTAAGGCTACTGTTATTAATGAGGCTATTCTGTAGAATTTGAACAAGTAACTGTACCATGACCGGGCTAATAATTGTTGCACTTTGATTAGATTATTACAATTTTATGTAAATTGTTATCTACATTTGTAAGTACATAATATCTATGTGTAAGTATACATATATGTATATGTATGAAGGAAGAAAACAATATGTATATAAATAAGCTTCCTATCCATAACAATATGTTGAGTGTAATACTTCCATTAATAGAAGGTCATAGAAGCACTTCTTGTCTTGGACAAACCAATACTGTCGTGTATTTACAGAGATTGTCAGTAATCATTAGTGAGATGGTGACTTCTGCTTGGAATGAAGCTCAGTTACAGATGTCAATGGAAGCCCAGTGCACTGATAAGAACTGCCTGTATAGGATCCATGTAGGTTTCAAAGTAGGTTGGAAATGATCTCTGGATGTAATCTTGTATAACTACTCTCGTAGAAAGTTTTTCAGGTTCTTATCCAGTCATTCTGAATATCTCAAAGTATGGTAATTTCATAGCCTCTTTCGACAACCTGTGCTGACAGCATTTCAGAGTGATTTTTTTTGTTTGTTTTGTTTAATATTTAACCAAGAGCAACCATTTTTGCAGAAATAGTGCATTTTTAATTTACATATTATATATATTTATTTTCTTGTTTAGACTGTTTCAAGATTTGGAAAGAAGGAAGAGAGGATGCAAAGGAGAAGAATGAAAGTAGAAAATAAATAAATTAGCACCAATTATCATTTGGCCATGTCCATTTATCTTTCATGTCAGGAAAATATGGTAGTCCAAGTTTTTAACTCTGAACAACTGAGCTTTTATTCCCTTCAAATGTGTGAGGTCAAATGTTTCCAGGCATAAATTACTCTGAGTACAAACCCACTTATCTGTCTCTTAAGTATATCAAAGAAGTTACAATTAACTGTTTTCTCTGATGCATTTTTTTTCTGTATCCCATTCAAATCTTAAAATAATTGTTTGGGTGAACAAAATCACATTACACTCACAAGTAAATTTGGGAAAAATGTATAATATAGAAGTTAGAGAAATTTTGAACTATATAAGATATGTAAGCTGATGAAATATTTAAAAAGTTTAATATTACACAAATACAGATATTATATAATTGCTATTAAAATTTTTTATAATATTTTTTTCCACACTATAAACATCAAAAGGAGCACTCTCTGTAACAAACACTTTTCCTCCAAACTCCAAAAATGTCTGCTCTTTCTTTATAAGTAAGTTACACGAGTATTAATGACAGAGGATTTGTGCATGAAAGATCTCAAGTTCTACAGCATGAAGCCTGAATTCAGTCATCCACAAACTTGATTGGCAAGGTTGTTTCAGAGTCGTTGCTTAAATCTTAATTCTACTTGACCTATAACCAAACTTTGTGACTCACAGGTGTTTTACCAGCAAAATAAACAAATATTTTTTATTAATGAAACAATTTTTTATTTTTTTAATTTATTTTTTTTATTAATAAAACAAAATAAAGATTTTTTTTTCTGCTGCTGTCATAATAACAATAATGTAATTCAGCTAACTTGAATTAAACTTCGATTGATTCGATGATTCACATCAACAGAGAGAGTCCTAGCATGATAGGTGAATTCTGTAGCACATTATACAGATCCAGTGAATATTACATTTCATGAGGAGACTTCCTTCCCAAACAGTTGTTCTCAGAGTTTTCTGCTTGATGAATTTTAGGCAATTTTATGTTATTGCAATAGAAAACACCTGGGAATGACTTGCTTGAAAATCTTTCAGAGTAAATATTGAATAGCAATTACTAAATCTCTGGCTCTTGGGTGAATAGGTAAGTAATGAAGTATTAATCTACCGATAATATCTTTTATTTTTTCTATATATATTTTTGGCATATATTTCTTTAATATTTTCTCCTTATAACTTTTTAAATAATTGCCTTCTCCATCTTTGAGTGTTGTTCAATGAGATAATGTATTTGTGAAGTTATCACTGTTTACTCCTCTTGCAAATGATTCTGATTTACGTTAGGATTATTGGTTTGTATAAAGGACGTGCTTATTATGATAATACCTACTTATCTAGTTCTTGCCATCTGAAGATCTCAAGTGGTTTACAAAGAAGATGAATATCATTACCCCTGTTTTACATAGGACATATTTCTGTAGGAACTGTTTAGCTCCATAAAATTGCTTAAAGGATGTTTTTAGATTGCTTATTAGAAGGACAAAGAGGAAGAAGAGCAGAAGAATGAATAAAAAATGTACTCCACTGCCAGGCTGAAATGGAATTTGTTCTAATAAGGCATGGAAAGCCTCCGAAAATTAATAGAGACCAGAGGAGTTGAAAATAAAAAGGTTTCTAATTTACACATTGGGACAGCAACTCAGAATACTTTGTAAAAACAAACAAACAAACACTGAAAACAGACAAATAAAGGGACATGAGTAGTTTTAACTAACTGGATTTGTTACCCACAATATAGGGGGGTAGCTTTAGAAAACATTTTGAAATTGACCTCCATGAATTTAGTTCAGAATAAATCTTTGGAAATATCTATAATCATACTATGTCAATAAACAATAACGAAGGAATTATCCATTTTCTCAACTTCTCTCACCCTCCCAGCCCTGTTTTTCTGAGTGGAATAAAAGCCACAGAGAGTATTTCTCTTAGCTTGTAAAATAGAACAATGTTTAAAAATAAAGGATCTTGTCATTTAACTTTCATTAAATGCCAACTAGATTCTAATTGAATTAAAGCATAGGTCTGTAAGAAAATAAGAATAGTCTGACAAAGTGCTGAATTTTGCTGTTAGTCAGCACTCCCGGAGCCTCTCATGACCAAAATTAATTTACTTGTAAGAAATGGAACAGGATTTTTTTTTTTCCTACTACATGAAATTTGATACTGCTGCAATAATAGAGGGCATTTCCTATGACGAAAACATAGCCTGGCATGAGTTTTGAGAGCCAGTTCCTCTGGTTTTGCCTGCCTCAACTGCTGAAGAAGCCATCTGAGTGAATGGTATCAGTAGAATAACCATGAGTCTAAAGGGCATCCAGAAGGCAGTGGTGTTGGCCTGAGGCATATGACTGGTAAAGAAAAATGATTTGATTCTACAGCTAAAATCTCTGCTTAAGGTCAGGAAAAAGTAATCTGAGGGATAAAGTCACAGGGTTCCCCTGAAATGAATTTCCTCTTTTTCTCCACACATTATAGTACTCCCTGAATTAGTTGTTGAAACTGTTCTCTCATGGGCTTTCCCAAAAAAGTAGTGATTCACAACTGCAATATAGGATTAAAATGTGCATGATTAGCCTCCAAGTTGACAGGATGTGCTATAACTAGTGAATGTAAATTACACTGTATAAGTTAATTAGATGTTACTAATCGCCTGCAGTTACATTTATGCCTTTATGTATTGGATTCTTAGCTCCTTAGAACCCCAACTCTGTGCGATAGAACAGAGACCCTGCATGATTAGAAACTAAATTGCAAACAAATTAATGGACTTACTTCCTGTGAGAAATTTAAGTTTTCAATTGCACCATTACAGAGATACTTCTGTTTAAAAATCATTTCAGAGACGTAATACATGTTCTTTATCTCCCCTTGAAAGCTTGTGAGTGTTAAAGAGAAAGGAGAAAATTACCTCTGAACAGAGTAAGAAATGGACTTGTCTGCTGTATAACTAAGCTTCTTTACTTATCAGACTGCTTTTCTATGCTTCTCTGTACTTCATGTTCAAAAGAAAAATGCAATCTGCTTTCAGGTATGCCAAACACTGTTAGTCTAAGTGTTTTGACTGTTAAATTTCTTGTCATAAAGAACTTCATAATAAATTCTATGAAGTGAAAGATACTAGCTCTTTTCTTACCTATATATGTATATATATATATATAAAAAAAAAAATATTAAAAAAATAGCCTTAGTTAAGCTGTAAAGGTAAGTCTTTATCTGGGCTCTTACTCCAGGTGCTTATTCACAAATTCCATATACAAAATTGGAAAAACAAACAAACAAACCATGAAATGACATTTCAATCAAAGCCATAAATTTCTCATGTTGAATAAACTGAACAGTGTTTGCTATTGAGAAATATCACATAAATACTTACAAAACAACTGAAGTAAATAACACCAAGTACTGTCTTATGAAATTATGTTTAGGAACTTCTTAAGATTATGACAGGAGCGTTAAGGACTATCTCTAAAGCCAAATAACACATGGATGTGATTAAAAAAAAAAAAAAAATCAAGAAATGTGCCAGTTTAAATCAGTAAAATATTGTACATAAGACATATTTTTTATGGCATTATATGGTATTCCTCAATGTTCCCCTTTTTGATTTGTTAGAATTTCAAAGGCTGTTTTTAAGAACAATTAATTAAAAATTTAGTTCTGAAAGCTTACAAACATTTGTCCTGTTCTGATATCAAAAATCATGCTCTCTTGAACAAACTTTTTACTACAAAAAGATACTACTGTGAAAGTAATCATTTTCTCTTTTTTAACTACAAATGAATTTGCAGCAAGCTGATTTCAGGCTTTACTTTCCAGTGGAAATGTGTAAGATTCTTATGAAAATTAAAGCAAAATTCTGAAAAGGCAAGTGAAGTGTAAAAACATAATTGCAAAAGAGTACATGCAGCAGAAGCTGCTTCAGAAATCTGTTTCACCACAGTGGGAAAATACTGGACTTCCCAATAGGCAAATATTTAATTTCCTATTTCTCATATGCAAAGGAATAGATACAGATTATCAGAAAAAATCTTATCTTGTAAATGTATTTATTTTCTTCCCATTAAAAAAATAAATAAAAAATATTCTTCCTTCTGTTCTACTCAGAGCTTTATTTTGCTTTGTCAACAGTTAGTAACAAGTTATATTGGTGAAGAAATGGAAGAAACCATGTCACCATACAGTAGATTACATCAGATAAGTCTTTTTCCCTCAAACAGCCATGTTGTTATTCCCTCTAGATGATCATATTTATGATCAGCTTTCATGCTTTCTCTGCTCTTGGTTAAATGCATTAGCCAATCTTCACTGTGAAGTGTTGGGTGATGGAGAAGAGAGAATAAACTAGTATATCCTCATACCCAGAACTCATTCTGTTCTCCCCTTCTGTTGAGGAATGTTATGTTATGCTCTTCATTAACATTAAAGTCTTCCCTTTCTGCATATATGCAAACTTTTCTTTGTTATTACTAGATATCATCTCTTGCATTTAACTGTTTTGTAAATAGCTCTTTTCTTAATGTAATGTAAAACAATCTTCTGTTCCTTTCTTAGTTCTCTGGCTGAAGAAATGCATGTTTTGCTACCCTTGCACTGAGTCAAACTGTATATTAAAAGCATATGACAGAAATATCTAAAGAGGTTAATTGTGTGTGTCTCATTACGGGCTCCTAAATGAGACTAGACATGAAAATAATTAATCACTCTGGGGTGAAAGTCATTTATCTCGCTGAGGTTTCTTTCAGATTGCCCTCCAAACTAATTAGTGTTCAGTAGATATTTTTCTCCAATTAAATTTCTGGATCAAAAAGAACTTGGGAAATTTGGAAGCAATGCTGTACACAGAGAATGGTTAATTGGAAAAAGAGTCATTGGTTCGTAAAACTGGGAAAAAAAAAAAAGAAAAAAAAAACACAACATCACAACACGACTTTAATGCTTTAATGGCATACCAGAGCTTCATCTACAGGATTATATGAAATAATTGTGATTATAATCCAACATAGTGTGTGTTCGCTATATAACAGTCCATAATACCTGTGCCTATGCAAAGGGTAACGGATTTTTGATTTGCTTAGGAGCTGAATCACAAGAAGAGTTAGAACTCTGGAAACAAATCTATGTAGCTCTTTCTATTAAGCTCAATTTTGCTTAGCTTACTGTTTGTATCTTTTACTTCTGAAGAGTATCTATGCACAACATTTGAATTTACTACTTCGAACTTTGACCCACGCATAATTTAAAATTTGACTGATCTTGGTCAACCTTGCCTTCAAGAAAGATTCCTTTACCTTCCTTTCCAGGAAACAAGCTATGTGATACTATGTCTGTCCTTTTCATCTGTGTTCTGGATGCCAGCTTCTTCAGCCTTCTTCAAAGTCTATAGCTATCCTAGAGAAAGTTAAACAGTACCAGAACCGAGGTGTGTGCACTTGCATGTAGTCTTTCCTGTATACTATTTAACATTAACTTGTTACCAGATTTTGGCTTGATGCTATCCAATACTCCCAAAGTCCCCCAATGACTAAAGCCTAATATAAATTTAAAAGGAGCAATCCTTGCAGATTCCCCCCTTTATACGTTTCTATCTTCCAAACAGTCTTTTCAGTACCTCTAAAACCCTGTGTTGCTAAGGAAATAGAAAGTAAAATCAAGATATTGATGCTTTTACAGTAAAGTTGCTAAAATGTTATTTATATTTTAAGGAAAACTACATTTTAAACATATTTCAACTTGTCATATGGTGGTCCCTGAATTGCTGTAATTGTATAAAGTAGTTTATGATTTATTGAATTTCATACTTATGGCAACTAACTTTCCATGTATATGCACACTTACATATACTATATTATAAATGTGCCATTTGTAAAATAAAATGATAAATTTAGATTATTCAAGTTGATGACTATTGTTGCCTAGGGAAACTGCATATCACTATCTACCTAAAAGGAGTCATATAATGAATCCATCATAGATGGAACAAATTATATGCTTTCAGATAGATGTGAAAGGTGAGTTTGTGGGGGGAAAGAGAATAACTTAAAAGTACGTGGCTATATGAATATTAATGTAAGAACAAAAAATGCTCACAGGAGATTTGAAACAATTGTAAACTTTATGCTGGTGAAATCATGCAAACTGAAGTGTAGAATGTTTCTGCTGGGTTTTAATATTAATCTTATAGTGTTGAAATTGTAAAATTTTCAATTTTTTTTTAGATGGAAAGATGAATCCTTTGTTTCAGGGCTAGTTCTAAGCCATGCCACCTGTCAAAATAAATCTACTAGATTTTACGTGAAAGCTTGTGTAGAGAAACACTGCATTTTTTTTCTCTCTACCTCCCATTTCTTCTACTCATGATCCAGATGTATTTTAAGAATTCAGAGAATAAAAACAACATACTGAAGTGGATTATGCTGGTTGTGCAACATTCAGAAATATTTCCATGCCAGGGGAAAACAAGATAGCCAGTTAAACTATGTATGTTTCAGTGTATGTGGCATTTCTGAGTCAGAGGTTGATGTTCAGGCCTTTTTCAAAACATGTCTCATAGTCAGTTTAATCTGAGGAAAAACTCTGTTTCATTCATCAGCAAAAATCAATTTCACTTAGATTAAATTCAAGAGAGGAAATCTGGAAGTAAAAATTCTAAATCAATGAGTAGTAAAAATGAAGTGTTGATATGTGGAACTTCCTTTGTAAAAGGCTCACTAAAATGATGTTTCCGAAAATTAGACATTTTCTTTTTCCCTGAGATGCAACTCAACTCTTGTCCTAGTCATCTTGTTTTCTTGTGTTTGTCTCAGACAATACACTATATTGTCACTTCACTTTTAATAAAACACTAGACTGGTGAGATGGTCCATTCCACTGTACAGACATATATATATTTCCATTTCTGCTATTCCTTGTAGCCCTTTTCAGAGAAAGAAAGTATCCATTATTAATGCATTGAGAATACATCTGAAATCCTTGGATGCAGGAATAAACTTTAGATTAAGAGGATTTTTCTAATATATTCATAAAAGTTTTAACTGCGGATGAAAATAACTTTTGCTGGAATGTGATACACTCAAGAGGCTGTGCAGCTCTCAAAGGTTGTACTACCATAAGGGCTCTTTACATTGGCATGTCTTTGGTTTAAATGCAAACCTTCAAATCATTTCTACTGCTTGGAGTTCAATGCTTTATATGTATGTCTGAACTATGCCAATTTGCAAACTGCATAATAAGAATAGGGAATTTCTACTAAATACAATTATTTCTGAATACAGTCTACAGTAAGACCTGCTGCT
Source organism: Anser anser (assembly GCF_964211835.1). Classification (NCBI taxonomy): domain Eukaryota; kingdom Metazoa; phylum Chordata; class Aves; order Anseriformes; family Anatidae; genus Anser; species Anser anser. Next base: position 109,130,304 of record NC_139720.1, on the reverse strand, counting down.
AAGATCAGAGAAAATGATATTTTCTGTAATTTTTATATCAAGAGTCTATGAATAATTAATTTCAAAATTCTGTATTCAGCATCCAAAACTAGTTAAGGGGGTAACATTGAATTTGTGTGTAGCCATGTAACAATGAAAAATGATTTTTATTTTTTTTAAAAAATCACCTTGCTGACAGAAAGAAAGTAATCTGTTACTACAACTTTAATGTACGTGTGCTGTCTTCTGCTGAATAAAGTTTTAGATATGCCTTGCTAACATTGATTTAGTTTATAGTTATATTTGGTGTTCCCTAACAAAAGAATCCAAAAATGTCTCTGTTCTGATCACCATTTAACATAATACAATATGAGGACTTTCTAAATGCATAACCAAAATGCATATGCATTTATAACCAATATGCATTTATCTATCTACAGAAAAGATCTACAATAAGTAGCAGTTGTAGCGGCAACATTTATGCACAGAAATGCACTAAAATTTCTGGATTAGATCAAATGATTTATCATCTACAGTGAGCATTCAAAAATCATGAGGCATCTGTGGTGTGTTTATTACAATCACTGTCATAGGTAAGACAGACTTGGGAAAAACAAAATTAATTTTTTGTTAATTGAAATAGATATAGACAGTGAGAAACAAAGACAAAACCTAAAGCAACCCCTCCCAATACTTTCTCACAGGCTCCTTCATTCTCCTTCAATTTCTCCTTCATTCCTTACTCTTCTCACAGAGGCCATGCCTTCAGAGCCCTGTTGCCAACACCTTCCCATTATAGCCAATGCGGTAGCCTACTGGAATTGTATAAATAGATTGAATACCAAGAATTTCAGTACAAAAAGCTAGTTTGCTTTTCATCTGTGTTAAACTAACCCAGGATTCTCTTCCAATATGAGAGTTTGTATCATTCCAAAGCATGCATTCTCATGCTGTATGATGTAAGCACTATATTTCATATTAATTGCTTAGTATCTTTCATTTATTTTGCTATCCAATAATAGACTTAGAGTCCAGGTCTAGTGGTTTCATCCTGGTGGGCAGATAAACTGCTCTCTCACTCCCCCTCCTCAAAGGAAGAGGGAAAGAAAATGAAAAGGAGCTCAAGGGTTAAGATAAGGACAGGGAGATTTCTCACCAATTACCAACACAAGCAAAACAGACTCAGCATAGAGAGATTAATGCAATTTATTGCTTACTACTAAGAGACTAGAGCAGTGAGAAACTGAAAGCAAACTGAAAACATCTTCCCCCCATCCATCCTATTCTACGTCCTCCCACCATGTGGGGCAGGGGAATAGGGAATGGGGGCTGTGGTCAGGCCATAACATTTTGTCGTCTGCCACTCCTTCAGTCACTCTCTTCCCCTGATCACGCATGGGGTCCCTCTCACAGGATGCTTTCCTTTCTAAACTGTGTGGGCTTCCTACAGTCTGCAGTTCTTCAAGAACTGCTCTAACTTAGGTCTGTATCATGTGGTCCATCCTTCAGGAGTAAACTGCTCCAACATGTGTCCTCCAAGGCAGCAGCTCGCCCCAGATTCCCTGCCTCACCATGGGCTCATCTCCACAGGATACAGCTCCATCCCAGAACCTGCTCCTGCAGGAGCTCTCCATGGGCTGCAGCCTCCTTCAGATCAGATCCACCTGCTCCACCGTGGGCTCCTCTGCAGGCTGCATTGTGGAGATCTGCTCTGCCATGGTACTCCATGGGCTGCATGGTGTCAGCCTGCTCCACCATGGGCCTCTCCACAAGCTGCAAGGGAACTTCTGCTCCAGCACTTGAAACACCTCCTCCTTCTCCTTCACTGGCCTTGGTATCTTCAGGGTTGTTTCTCTCATGTTTTTTCACTCCTCTCTGCAGCTGATGTTACACAGCATTTTTTTGTTGTTGTTTTTTAACTATGCTCTCACAGAAGCACAACCAGCGTCACTCACTGTCTCAGTCTTGACCAGCTGTAGGACCCTTTTTGATCCAGCTGGAACTGTCTCTTACCTAACATGGGTCAGCTTCTGGGCTCTGCTCACACAGGCCACCCTTGCAGCCCTCTGCACTACCAAAACATTGCCACATAAACTCAATACACAAGGATTTTTCTTAGTCTTGTATGGTCACAACATACTTAGTTGCCCTTAAGACATGAAATAAGCAAATAAAAACACTGTATAAGGTATAGTTCCAAATTTAGCTGCGTTGACATCATCTCCGGTTTTCATTCAAATGAAAAAAAGAATAGTTTGTAAAGCAGCCAATTTAAGCATTACAATTGCAAAGCTATCACTGACATATAGACAATTGAATTCCATCTTTTTTAACTTGAAAAAGAAAAAAGAAAAAAGAAAAAAGAAAAAAAAAAAGGAAAGAAATCTTCCCCAGAATCTCTGTTATGACATCATTCATTGTGATAAGCATCATTCTAGATGGTAGATAACTGGTCTTCTTTTAAGTATTGAAAGTGTTAAAATTATGGAAGTACATATTGTTGTCTTGTTTGTAGTTAACCAAATACAAATTGAACATATACCTTCATGTTTTGCTGGACTGATGTCAAGGCACAAGGATGTGCAGTGTTCCTGATGTAGTGTCTCTTACTTAGTGAGATGATGTCAAGGCTTAGTATCCATGGAATTTGTTAGACCACTGAATGCAAATAGACTCTCATAGTTTGTAAAGGGAAGCAAAGATAATTTAGAGGTCTGTGTTTTAAATGCCTACAATCTGATAGTCCAATACCACTGTTAGCTTTTTAGCAGTTAGAAGATGGACATGAGAGGTGTGGCCAGGTACCATAGGAATTATACTGCACAGACTTCATGCTCCTGACATTCTCAGGAGGAACTTCGACAATCCACCATAAAGGTGTGCATGGAAGCTTGGGTTGCAGAGATGTGGTCCCACCAAAATGTCATCTTCATGGAGGAAAAAAAAATAAAATAAAATAATGTAATGAGATATACCACCCTACATATTTAGTAGATTCCTTTTTGTGCCTTTTTTTTTTTTTTTTTTTTTTTTCTGAATAGAAGACTTTATGCTCAGCTTCAAATCCCTTTTCTGGCTTGTCCTAATGTTCTTTACTTTGATTTTTGCTTGTCAGTGTGTACCTCTGATGCAAAGATTTATTATTGAGTTAAAGAAGTGTAGGGTTAATGGGAGAACATTATACAAAGAAGGTAGTAGGATAAAAGAGAAAATATGGCATGAAAACTTAGTGCACATTTGTATGTTGTTATTTTCAGAGCCGTCATAATGTTGTCAACATTTACGAGTATATATCAAATATATACATGTAGAAAGTTGTAGAAGAATCACCTGAATCTGAAGACCTACATGAATATTTTTTAAATAAACCATATATATATATATTTTCCAATTTAAACACATTTAAATTAAACAGTTGGACTTCTAAATGTAAATTTTACAGTGAAGTTGTTCCTTACAATTTCCTCATGTTCATTGTTGTACAACTAATAGAATAATTATAGAATTTTTTTCTACAGTGAATGTTAACATTTCGCGTTGCAGAATGTTATGCTATTGCAGTATGAAATGTGAATAGAAAATGACTTTTTTTCTGGAAAATTAAGCTTACATCTTAAAATTTCAGCAGGGGGCAACTGTTTTGTAAATAAGACGTAGCCGTTTTTTAATATTTAGTTCTCACTGCAATCATAGCGTGAACTTAACTGACAAAACATTGACTCCCTACTGCTGTTATATATTCTTACTTGAGTTTTCCTGGCAGAAGCAGCACATGGGATTGGCATTTCATTAGTGATAAAAAGAGTTGAGTATTCATAAACTACTACTGATTTAACAAGTGAGTTTCTAATTTACCACCCTTTTATGACTGTCAGGGAAGTACAAACAAAAATACACCTTAAGATAGACCAACTGAGTTTAATTTCTAATTACAATAACTCACCAGAAGTTCTACATCCCTCTTGTACTGATTCCTTTGCCAGTATGCTGAACTGCAACAAAGAAGTTTCTAATAAAGTACCTAAATCTAATAGGAACTCAGTGAAAATATGACCTAGTCTTTCAGCGTCTTATAACTTATTCAGGCCTAGCCTTTCAAAGATTTTAGAGTAAGATAACATTGTCAACTTGTGATAGTTTTTTGTAAAGTAGAGGATGTATTCACAAGCTCTTTAGCGTTTCACAAAGGAACAGCACTGCTACTGAAGCCAAATATAACGTTTTTAATGATTACAACAGAGGGCAATTTGCAACCCACTTGCATTTGCAGTGACTATAGTGGTTTGTGTAATCCACTAGCCTTAAAAGTAGAATAGGATTCTTAGCAGGTCAACTTTGCCCAAGTATGCTTCTCTGAATGATGAATATTCAGTATTTCATTGAAGACAGCACTTTCCACCTATACCGCTGATATATTCAGGTCCCAGTAGCTTCCACATTGCACAAATTGTTTCTCCAGGGTTATGTCACACACTGGCTCCACTAAACAAAAAGGTGACAGGAAATCAACTGTTTTCATATGTTTCCCACAGGGTGTATTCTGTGTGGCATGAGGAGTTGGTAAATCAGTCGTTACTTTCTTTTTTTATGATTTGAAAATTACTGATGAACAAGTTACCCCAGCTGAACCTTAGCCGCAAAGACTTTCTTTTATCAAAAGAAGCAACGCTTCCATTGTGATACAGTAGTTGTTCATTTTTTCTCTGACATTGATGAATGAATGACAGTCATTATAGGTCTATTTTTCACACTGCATAGGATGATGCTGGTGCTAGGCACTTAAGTTTCTGCCATTAAGTAATGTGCTCAGAGGTATTTTAAATCTGAAGTGAAATCCCAGAAGATAATGGTGATACATTAGGTATCTGGCCTACCTGAAAGATACTTGGCTACTTGGATATTTGCTTTCATGTATTGCAAGAGACATTTAGATGCAGGGCTACTGCATGATATTTAGGGCTATTGGATCTATCAGTTTCTATTGTTCCTGTGATCACAGTTTCCCTAACAGAAAAAATAAAGGTGCAGTCCTTGGGGCCCATACCAGTGAATTCTCAGATTCCTTTGAATGGAAGGAATGACTGATAGAGGATAATGACTTTGTCAATCTTCTTGTGGTATTTACTTGTCTGGCCTCAGTAACTGCAATGAGCTTGAAATCTACTATCATTGCTGGTAAGCAGTGAAATTAAATGCTATTGACCAGAATTAGAAGTTAATTAGAAGTTAGTATAACTATATTCTGGAAGATATTTTTGTTGTGTTTTTTGTTTTGTTTTGTTTTGTTTTTCATTTAAAATGTATATGATAATTAATTATTAAAAACAGGTCACAGGTTTTTTTTTTGTTTGTTTGTATGTTTGCTTTTTCCTCTGCAGTTTCCTTATAAAATCTTTAATCTATTCTTCACAATTATAGCTTGTAGCCTTCTGGCAAATATATATATTTTTTATTTGTTTGTAGGAACATGTTAGCCTGATTCTCTGTATGATAAATACATGCATTTCTACCACAACATTTCATGTATGTGTCTTATCATTAAACTTATTAATGAAGCTCTAGGAATATAATGTAGTAATCATTTATCATTGGGAAGTATTATACTGAGTTTAGGAACAAGAGACAGGGAAGATATGTGAAGTACCATCAAGAAGTAAACTCACAGCTGCATAGTGTCTAAACTGACAGTTGCACTTAGTGTCTAGGAGCATAACTTGAGCATAAACGTGTAAAAATATGTCCAGAATAAAAGAAGATTAGTAAGATAAAAGTAAGAAAAAGTCAGTGGTTTACATTTTCTAATTACATGGAAAAGGTATTATGAAGTGTTTAAAGAAGAGCAGAGCAATTGTATGGATACAATAGTCTCCAGTGCTGACTGGAGTATTATGGAAGTACTAATTCATAAGTAGCATCAAAAGCACATTACATATTAGAGGAAGAGGTAAAGAGCAGAGCATTCTGTACACAATACAATAAGGCTAAAGCTCAATTTCCATTTGTAATCATGTTAGAAAATCATGTTAGAATTTTCTAGGAGAATAAACTGCAATGAAATGTTAAGTGATGTTTTCTATTCCTATAAAAAAAAATGTGTATGTGAAAAAAATGAAGTTTTGCTACATTTTGTTATATCTCTTTTGATGATGTATTGTATTACCCCTTTAGTTCACTTCAAGGACATGATTGTTCTATACATATTGTATTTAAAATTGACTATTACTGACTTTTTTTTTTTCTTTAAATATATTTAAATGTTTTCCCACTGTATATTCTGTTTCTGCACAGCTATAATTATGATGGCTCAGATTTTTCCTTCCAACCTCAAGGTAGCTGTTTTTCTCATATTGGCTTTTGAGGTGTTTTTGTACAGCAATCATTTTTTTCTGTGTTTGGTTTTGGTATCTTCCAGCTATCTATCCACTTATCAATGGGATCGCTGGTATCTAAAACACAGGAGCTGATTCTTATCTAGCAATTTTAAATGTAAAATATAATGTATATTCTTCCTTCTCTTTTCTATATTTTTTCTTTTTTTTTCTTTTTTCTTTTTTTTTTTCTTTTTTTCTCACACATTGAGATGAGGAAAAGTAGAGCCTTGCATAAGATAATCATGCAGTTTTCCCCTTCATTTCTTTGAAAAAGCTAAAACATGCTTTCATTCTTAATCTTTTTTAGGTGGGGGGATGTGCGTAATGGAATCCTTCCTTTTGAGAAAGATGGATAAAGCCAGATAAATTAGACTTGGGGAAAAAAAAAGAAAAAAGAACAAAAAAAACTGTGGTAAATAGACTCTCAAGAAGAAATAAAAGAACAATTTTCCACCCTTTGGGTGACATGCCTGTAAACATGAGTGCATTCTAATGTAAAACAGTGACAACAACAGAGACACGCCTCCTTAACTAAGGCCTCTGAAGAAACTACAGCTAGGTGAAATATTTCATGGGATTTATTAGTTTCATTTTGTTTTTCCTACACATTCATTTTGTTTTTCTTTTTGTTTTCCAACCCAGTGACGGTGTTACCTTCTGTGTGGGTATATGATGAACTGTGTTTGTCCTGTGTAAAATCTGAGACACTAAATTTCCTTCTCACACTGGACTTGATGCTTTCTTTATAGGCATAACAAAGGACTGTGAGTCCATCATTGTGAAAACAAAGTCTGTAAATATTTATATATATATATATATATTTAATGTGAGGATAGGAAAAGGAATAGGGGATGGGAGAAGATGAGGACAGTTATATCTAGCTGTACATTCCCACTCAACATGGTTAGCCTACTCTGTGCAGCTGGTGTGTAAGACTCAATTTACATCTTACACTATAACATCAGCCAAGAAGGGCTGCCAAAGACAAAGTTGATCTTAATAAACTTTGTAATACATTGCTTGAATCCCTGTTTCCTGGCTAGTATGGATTTGATCTGCCTGGGCAGTTTGCACAGGCATAGACTGTAAGAGCTGCTTGTAGTCATCCCAGCAGAAGCCAGTAGAACACACGCTGTGAAATCAGAGCTTTTTCTTCTACCTCACTTTAGGCAGGCTACACTAATAGAGGCAGCTTTTAGCACCATTATTTTGTTGTCATTTCAGTACTTTCTGGTGATAAGCAGTGTTATTATAACTGATAAAAATGAGGGGGAAGTAGTACTCTTCTAATATGTGTTGGAATATTCTATCCCACTATGTGGTCTTTGTGTATGCTTTTTTTTTTTTTCTTCTTTTTTCTGCTTGGTAGAAGTTTCCCCTTGTGTCTCCTTATTTCTGGCTACTCAGCCTGTACATGTATAAAATTATGCCCTTGAGTTTACAGAAATGCAAATGCACTAAAGTACTTTATATCAAGTTATAAATGTGAAATATGCAGACCTGGTGAAGTTTATTGGTATTCCCCGTAAAAGGTGTTGCAGCAAGACATTTTTAATATTTAAACCTTCCGCTGCCTGCCTCTGTCTGACACCAATAACAGCTGCCAGTGCAAATGGGGATGCCCAGACAGCCAGATATTTGAGAAGGATTTACATAGATCTCTCCTATGAGAAAGCACCTCAAAAAAAAAAAAAAAAAAAAAAAAAAGCCAGAAGGCTTTTAAACTCCATTAAAATAATTAATCTCTTAAAACTCAGTGACTAGGTCAAACACAAATGGAAAAGATGTGATAAAGATATACAGCACACCTCAAGTTCTCTCTGCCCTTGATGTTAAGTCTTTCTTTCTGTGTTTGGTTTCAATCAACCAAATCAGTTTCCCCATCACAGAGAATTCTTTGCAGTTCTCTTCTCTTCAGGAAGTTCTTTCTGGGTGCACCTACATTAGTGTATCAGTTTAGCTCTGCAGTCATTTTGAAGCAAATGTCCATTTGGTCCATCCTCCAGGTAGAGGAGTGAGCTGGCTTCAAAAAGCCAGCCTCATGCAACTGAACCTGAAGAGGTCGGGGGCATTCAGCCTGTCAACTAGGATAGAGCTAGTCAAAAGCCCTGGGAGCCCTGGCAGCAACTGATCTAACTGGCCTACAGTTTTCGTTTATATTTATCTTCTTTCACCTCTGAGGCTGGCTTGTTTTCACCCTCTTCTATCTCCCACAGTCTTTGCTTGAGCTACAGGTTTCCTGACCTTGGTGTGACTCTATCCTCTTCAGCCCCTCTCTGCAGGTAAACTTGCTCTATTGCTCTTCTATATAGAAGGCTTACAGTCTTCTTCAGGAGGTATCCATCTCATCCATTCGTTTTCTAAAGAAACATTAGCTGAGAATAAGTAAAAGAAGCTCTGTTATTCACTGTTCTTTGTGTAGAATTTCACTGCTTTGATCAGTTCTCACAGGTTATCACTGTGGGAGTTAAGCAAATGCCATGTCTTGTAAATTTTGACCCTGGTAGGTGTGATACTCCACTTTTCCAGGATGAAATTTTGGAAAAGATAAGGAAAACAAGCAAACAAACAATAAAGAAGAACAACTGTATACATATGTAATAAAGAGAGGCCTTTTTCATTACAGAAAGCAGTCATAAACAGACATCAGTGGCAGAAAATTCTACTGGTGACAGAATGACAGAATGATATAATGATAAAAAGTTCTACTTTGTAAACAAGCCAGAAACAAATGAACAAGTAGGTATTTATAACTTATATCAGTGAAAAAGCCTGTGTAAGCATTGCACAATCAAGCAAGATTAGACTGTATAATTCTGGATGTAACTTTGGCTGAAAACAAGAAATATGCAGTAGGCAGAAAGGAAGGATTTGTTATGACACAGAAGGAAGAGAGGTGCATTGAAACTCTAATATTTTTATACTATTTTGGATTCAAAAGAAGTTATTAGCTCAGTTTCTAGATTTCTTGATTTACTTTCAGTTATTTTTAAGGGGAAAAGAAAAAATTACCTCATAAAAAATATTTTCCATTTCCATGAAAAATGGAATGTAGATTGTTTCCAAGAAAGGAAAAAGGAAAAAGGAAAAAGGAAAAAGGAAAAAGGAAAAAGGAAAAAGAGGGAGAGGGAGAGGGAGAGGGAGAGGGAGAGGGAGAGGGAGAGGGAGAGGGAGAGGGAGAGGGAGAGGGAGAGGGAGAGGGAGAGGGAGAGGGAGAGGGAGAGGGAAGGGAAGGGAAGGGAAGGGAAGGGAAGGGAAGGGAAGGGAAGGGAAGGGAAGGGAAGGGAAGGGAAGGGAAGGGAAGGGAAGGGAAGGGAAGGGAAGGGAAGGGAAGGGAAGGGAAGGGAAGGGAAGGGAAGGGAAGGGAAGGGAAGGGAAGGGAAGGGAAGGGAAGGGAAGGGAAGGGAAGGGAAGGGAAGGGAAGGGAAGGGAAGGGAAGGGAAGGGAAGGGAAGGGAAGGGAAGGGAAGGGAAGGGAAGGGAAGGGAAGGGAAGGGAAGGGAAGGGAAGGGAAGGGAAGGGAAGGGAAGGGAAGGGAAGGGAAGGGAAGGGAAGGGAAGGGAAGGGAAGGGAAGGGAAGGGAAGGGAAGGGAAGGGAAGGGAAGGGAAGGGAAGGGAAGGGAAGGGAAGGGAAGGGAAGGGAAGGGAAGGGAAGGGAAGGGAAGGGAAGGGAAGGGAAGGGAAGGGAAGGGAAGGGAAGGGAAGGGAAGGGAAGGGAAGGGAAGGGAAGGGAAGGGAAGGGAAGGGAAGGGAAGGGAAGGGAAGGGAAGGGAAGGGAAGGGAAGGGAAGGGAAGGGAAGGGAAGGGAAGGGAAGGGAAGGGAAGGGAAGGGAAGGGAAGGGAAGGGAAGGGAAGGGAAGGGAAGAAAGAAAAGAAAAGAAAAGAAAAGAAAAGAAAAGAAAAGAAAAGAAAAGAAAAGAAAAGAAAAGAAAAAGAAAAGAAAAGAAAAGAAAAGAAAAGAAAAGAAAAGAAAAGAAAAGAGAGAGAAAAGAGAGAAAAGAGAGAAAGAGAGAGAAAAGAAAGAGAAAGAAAGAAAGAAAGAAAGAAAGAAAGAAAGAAAGAAAGAAAGAAAGAAAGAAAGAAAGAAAGAAAGAAAGAGAAGAAGAAAAGAGAAAGAAAGAAAGAAAGAAAGAAAGAAAGAAAGAAAGAAAGAAAGAAAGAAAAGAGAGAAAGAAAGAAAGAAAGAAAGAAAGAAAGAAAGAAAGAAAGAAAGAAAGAAAGAAAGAAAGAAAGAAAGAAAGAAAGAAAGAAAAGAGAAAGAAAGAAAGAAAGGAAAGAAAGGAAAGAAAGACAGAAAAAGAAAGACAGAAAAAGAAGGAAAGAAAGAAAGAAAGAAAGAAAGAAAGAAAGAAAGAAAGAAAGAAAGAAAGAAAGAAAGAAAGAAAGAAAGAAAGAGAAAAAGAGAAGAAAAGAAAGAAAAAGAAAGGAATAAAAAAGACATTGAATAACTGTGTACATATTTATATAGTTATAAGTCATTTCCATGATTTTGTAGTAAGCTAATTCACCCTAAGAATTTCTGGGTTTATACCAACTTTCAGACATGAATTGATGAGTAGAAGTCTTCTACACCAAAACTCCAGAATAATTCTTAACTTGCTACTTGCAGAGCCTTGTAAAGAGATGTGGAGGAAGTAGCTTGTTTGAACAATCTCATGATTCTTAGTTCCTGTAATAAATGCTAGAACAAAGAAAACAGGCTTACTCTAATCTATAACGTGCCAATACTGACCAATTGCTGAATTTCAGATTTCAAGGGTATTAAGTAGATGTCACTTCTCTGCCTTGGTTCCTGCACCAAGAACTTGTCAGGAGGATGGAGCTGAATCTATATTAATGCTGAAATGCTCTATCATGAGATCATGAGTTGAAGTTTTCTCTCCCTCACTTCTTTCTTTGTCTTGATACACTGTGGAGATAAAGAAAAATAATTCAGACAAACGAGTTTATTGTAACAATAATCTGGAGAGTAGCTATCAATGTGTACAGCTCGTCAGTTTTTCTAATTTGAGATTTTCTTGATGTTGTATTTTGCAAGTCATGAAAAGGACTAAAACAGTGCAACAACAGTGAATATTAAAACTCATGAATTTGAAACATATGCCAACCATGAATTTGACCATTTTTTCAACAGTAGAGAAAATTAAATTATTTTTTTCACATCAATTCTTCAATCAATTTGCTTGAGACATATTTGTGCTTCTATTTAGGTGCTTTTCAGAAGCATTTATGTAGCTGAGTTTATTAAACACAAAATTTCAAGGAAGGTCAAATTATAAATTCACTTTCTAAAATTCAACATGAAAGAAAGCATATTTTTAAAAGAACTCTTTATAGCAATTGACAATGCCTATCTCTTACAGAGAATCATAGTCTTCTGGTCATGCCAATGATACATTATTTCACATAACATCATAGTATATTTCTAAATTCTAAAAAAATAGAGGTTCTCAACCTTTGCTATCATATATTTCTTCTTCTAATTTTTTAAGAACTAAATATAGTTCTTCTATGCTTCCTCACAGAATAATATTACAATTTCAGTCTCAGTCTAAAACAAAATCACCCTTTAAATGTCACATCTTTTCTCTTCTGATACTCAAACATAAGCCTCCATCTTTTTATTTACATTCTATTCTCATGGAATGTAATTTCCCTCTACTGCAAGTTTAGGAAAGCTTAATGTTATCTTTCTTTGTCAAGACCATTCAACATTGTAAAGAAAGTGTTTTTATAAGATCATTCCTTTTTATATTTTTATGGTAAGTATATGAGCTTACTTTTCAAATAAAGATATGTTGATTTTTCAGTCTTTCAAGAATATTTCTACAGGGAAAAAAAAAAAAAAGTGTTTCAAATTTAGGAAATACCTGATTTTAGATAAGTTCAGTGTCAGCCTGCATGTGTTTGCACATAAGAATGCAGTCTTTGAAGTAGGACTAGCATTTGAATGATGAAGAAAAAAGGACTACATCCACAAGTAAGATTTTTCATCAAAGAACTTTATAATTTCATGCCTTTTTGAAATATAAATATCACGTGAATTTCCCCACCTCCTCCACCCCCAAAAGACAAAGTATCAGGACACAAGATGACTGAAAATTTTCAGAGAGAATATAGCCTTACATTAGATGAGACCATTCCATTTTATGAACATGAGAGTAAGTTACCAGCGTGAGATAACAAGGGCAATATTTGTTTCCCATTTAATTAATACAGTTTTCCTTAACACATTTTATACATCTAGAAATATCCAGTCCCTGGAATCACAGAATCACAGAATGTTAGGGGTTGGAAGGGACCTTGAAACACCATCTAGTCCAATTCCCCTGCTAAAGCATGAGTATATTGAACAACCCATGAATATATTGAACAACACTGGTCCCTGTACCAACCCTTAAGAGACTCCACTAGATACAGGACTCCAACTTGACTCCGTCCCATTAACCACAACCCTGAAGAAGAATCACTGAAGAGCCTGTACTCCCTGATATAATAACTGTGGAATTACCTAGTATTTCATTGTTGAAAATAAGTAAGAAGTTTTAGGTAAATATTAGGAGATAAATATTAGTCTCCTATCATTTTAATACTTGGTCAGGATGTTTTAAATGCAATTTAATTAAATTTGATATTGTCTGATGGCGAGTCTAATAAAACTAAGACTAGAAAATTTGAATTAATAAGTTTAATAATGCAGTTGATACATTAATGTTGGTTATTTTTGCCAGGAATTACTCTGGCTTCCAAACAAGATAGTTTTCTTCACCAGAATACTAACCACCACACTGAGAATATTTGGTCCATAAGAAGGTTTTAAAATTAGTACATAGTTGGGGAGGGGGAAGCTGGCATCATTAGTCTTCATTTGTTTAAAAGTGAATGAATTTGCTGTTAAAATAGATGCATAGCACATACAATGTGCAATAAACTATATTTGTTAATCATATGGGATGTATTTCTGTAATTTCAGACTACTAAATATGAAGGCTAAAATCCTGGACGTGGTGAAGTGAAAGCTTTTCAAATGACTTCAAAATATCCAGGATTTAATTTAATGAATTTAAGTTTTAAAACCTTTAACAAGACATAAAACTGATAATTTGATGGAGGAAATTATAATTATTTGGTCTTCAGAGTCTCTTTTTTGTTGTTGTTTAACATTATGTCTGTGACTGTAATTTCCTTGAACACAGGAAAAGCTAATGAAGTTAACTGAGAGTGACAGAGAAGAAAATATCAGTTCACAATAATCCTTCTTCCATTCTTATCAGGTAGTTCTTTGCTTAGCAAAGATAAGCAGTTGTTCATTCTCTTGTAACATTTACACATTCGTAGTCTCCGGTCTTGTAAAATGTAATATGGCTAACATTTAAATTTTAAATGAACTTCTAAAAGAGATGCAAGTAGATGTTACCAATCTCTTTACTTCAGTGTACCTAAGAGTTTCAAATAAGCTATTTGATATTGAGTGCTATCAAAAAGTGGTTTACTGTATGACAGTACAAAGCATATTCCTTGCCTTGCCATCAGCAGCTCATAGGTTTGTTTAGATTTTTTTTTCTATTCATGTTATATTTTCAGTGATTTTGTGGCTATTTTACAAAAATAAGTATAAACTAAAAATGCTACAATTTCAGGAATATTCAAATGAGGATATTTCATAGATGCATTATTCAGGCTCATAAAAAAAATGTTTAAAAAAAAGTCTAAAAGAAATCAAAAAAAAATTCCCTATGGAAATAAATGAGTACAGAATTTTACCATTTTGCATTAAATAAGACGTGTAATGCTTAATGTACTATTCTCTAAGTACTCCCAAAGAGATGAGTATAGTATGAGACAATAGGAAAAGTGTTTCTACCCACTTTTCCCTAGTTCAGAGTTCGAATTTTGAAAACTGTCACAGCAAAATATGCAAAGAGTAAAAAAGAGGAGGTGTTAACAGGTGGACTGAAGGCAATTGCTTTTCCGGAAGGTAACTAGATGGAATTGGGATAATGATCCACCACCCCAAAGCTGCTTTTCCAAGAAGTGGCATTTTTGACTTGTTTCTCTTCAGTTCTTGAATCATTCTGAAATATTTTTCTAACTCCAAGACTGTAAAAAAAAAAGTGATAACTATAGAGAGCAATGAGGTCTCCCCTGAGCCTCCTCTTCTCCAGGCTAAACAAGCCCAGCTCCCTCAGCCGCTCCTCGTAAGACTTGTTCTCCAGACCCCTCACCAGCCTTGTTGCCCTTCTCTGGACTCTCTCGAGCACCTCCATGTCCTTCCTGTAGCGAGGGGCCCAAAACTGAACACAGTACTCGAGGTGCGGCCTCACCAGAGCCGAGTACAGGGGGACAATCACCTCCCTAGACCTGCTGACCACACTGCTTCTTATACAGGCCAGGATTTTTTAGTCATTTTTCCACTGGAGTTGTAAGTATTTAATAATTATTTTTCTAGTATGTTTGTTATGATAGACTTTATGTTCTGTGACTGCATGTGATATCTGTACTCTTCTGCTATATTAAAAAATGCATTTGTAACATATTTCTTCCTTCAGTAACATGCTGATAAAATATTTTCGTGAGGCCCTGGGCAACCTAATCTAGTGTGTAACATCCGTACCCATGGCAGGGGGGCTGGAACTATATGATCTTTAAGGTTCCTTCCAATCCAAGCCGTTCTATGATTCTATGGTTCTATTTCAGTTTTCTGTTATAAATCAGAGTACTTTAGAAGCATTGACATTGCTAAATACTTTCAGATGAGATGTGAAGATGTGAAGATCTTTGGATGAAAATGGGTTTAGGTTAGATGAAATTAAAAACACTCTGCTTTTGCAGCTGACTGTTAGCAATCACCATAATCCTTTTCTATTGTTTCTAACAGCCAGGGTTACAGACCATCGATTAGTAATACCTTTCCTGACATACACAACATATTACCTCTTTCTTTTTCTTCAAATTATTTTCCAAAATTGTTTTCCAGTTATTGATTTTTCCACCACAGCTACCCTTTCTCCTCAATTCCACCACCCTTCCCAGGCAGCACAGATCTACACAAACAGATGACTGTGGTGTCTGGTTACCCTGCTAGTGCCCCGAGTTGACTAGATGTTGCATTATCAGTGCTGAACAATGTTTACAACTGAGCTGTGCAGTTTCCAGGTCAGAAATGACTGGCAATATTAACGGATGGAGAAAAAACATTTCTGTTCAGACTTGTCTGTGAAGGTAACTTTGTTGTTTGATGTTCTTCAGGCATAAGTGAAACTCTTTGGGTGAAGGAAAAAAATTTTACTTGATCAATTTTCTGGGTCAAACTGAATGAATTCCTTTCAATAAATAGCTTTGCTGATTCAAATTTGCTCTTCTGAAGGATCAACTTAAAATTTAGTATCATCAGTACATATGCATTAATACTTATTTTGTTCTCTTTTGGTAGAGAGAATCACTTCATTGAAGGTGACATTGAAGGATGTGGACAGGCAACAGTTTCTGAAAACTTAATATTAAGAATAAATGTTGTTCATTGCAAATTGTAATTTTTCAAGAAATGAGACATGGTTTTCATATATTCACTTGTTTTTAAATGGGGCTTGTAAATTAAAGGGCCTACTATGTAGATTGAAGCCTCCCTTTTGTTATTTCCTCACCTTTGAAACACGTGAAGTCAGAGGAAGACTGTGGTAGGATAACATTCAGAAATGAGCAGAGTCATTTGAGAAAGTTTGCAGTTCCAGTTCCAGTTCCAGGAATGGGCCAGGAAGAAACTTGACACTACATCTAACATCATGGTTGTTGGACAAGATTTGGAATTTCTTTGTATTGTTAGAAGAAGGATTTGGAGGCTATCCAATAAGATCTAACACTTGCAGCATGCTAATCAGGGACCAGAAGCCTGCCCTTCAGCAGTGTGCAGGTAACCCAGTGTTAGCTGGGAGGACACATTGTGTACTCAGGGCTCAGGGTGGTCACTCTACTTATTGGGAAGATGGAAATGGTAGGTGTCTCTCCTGGCAATAAACACATACAAACACGCTTCTGAGGATGAAGTGTGAGTAAACTCAATGGAAAAAAAGAACCAAAATTTTGAATATATATGTGATGGTGAAGGTGTAATAGTCTGCCTATTTATACAGTAGAAAGGAAGAAAGAGACACTTTTTTAGTAGCTTCAGCCTGAGACTTCTCAAAGCAATAATGAAGCAATAAATGTATGACTTTTTTTCTATACACCACTCTCAAAATGAGACAACTGATACACAAAGGGTGCAGCAGTCATTGAGCCAGGAGGTGTCATGCAGAGTCAATATGACTTTTCAATCCTGATGGTGTCGTCACTTGAGAGAGAGGAGATTTGACTCATAGTCTTAATCTATCAAAAAGCTGCATTGTATTTGGCAATGTTTCATTAAACTGGAGATGTCTGAATGAAATATTTCTGTCTCAAAAATATAAGT
This sequence comes from Anser anser, assembly GCF_964211835.1. NCBI lineage: Eukaryota > Metazoa > Chordata > Aves > Anseriformes > Anatidae > Anser > Anser anser. The sequence goes on along the minus strand of NC_139720.1, from coordinate 109,113,505 downwards.
AATCTCGCTCTCAGTAGAAAAATTAGCCTTGATTTTGTTTCTGTATGCTAGTCATGCCCTGGAATACCAACAAGATTGAGTGACTTAGAAGTCTGCCTTCTGTATCCCAGTTAGGCTCAGAAATATATGTCGAGATGCTCAGTTTTTTGAAATTTTTGATATTGTGCTTGTTCGGAGGGAAGCATCTGAGGAGCAATGATTTATTTTCACAGTTTTGTATGAATTCTGTAATCATTTAGGTCCTTCAATGGAGTTTTCCCATAGAAGTTCAGGAGTAAACTCCAATCTAAGCCATAGGTACTTTATATTTTTAATAAAACTTTTAGTTACTGTCAGATACTGTTTGTTGTTGTTTTCAGGAACAAAATATTAGTTAATTGAAATATTTAGACTTGCAAGTAGCAACTGATTTCTGTTGAATACCTTTTGCTAGTTATTCTTCATTTTCACCAATTTTATGAACTTTCAGTATATTTCTTCTAAATCAACCATCTTTCTTTCCTTTCTGAATAAATTAACAAATAAAATAGTTATTTAAAATATAAACTGTTTAAAGTTGTTCACTGAAATTTTCCCTGATATGTTAGTAACTTATATTGATTCTATATGACATTATATGGCAACTAAATGCAATAGCAATTTAGATATACAATATCATTGAACATGCAAGGAAATGGCAATAATCCAAGTAATTTTCATTGTAAGATAAAAAGAAAATGTCCAGAAATACATTCTAATGTAGAAAAATGCTTAATGGCATACTCACTAGGTAAGACGTTTTATCAGTGCCCTGAAAGCAAAAATGTCATTGTAAAACAGGCTGGCAGAACAGGCTGGATTTCACCCAAGAATGTGGACTTAATAAATGCCATCACTCATGCTGTTGATGCTAGTCCAACCCATTTTGAAAGACTGTAGTCCATAACATTTCGACTTTTCCAAAACCATGCAGTTGATTCATGTGGCTGAAGTTTTTCATAATTCTGTATGCAAATAGTAGATACATTTTCTAGGGGGTGGGTGGTGGGGGAGGAGTAACACCTTTCCAAACTATTTTAAAAGTATTTGACAGATTCCACACATTAGTATATGATTTACACAGGCAGACACCTTTATATAAAATTTTCATATCTGTCTACAGATATATCCCACAGAATTATAACTGCAAAGTCTTTGAGTTATGGATAGTCTACTTCTGCATGTATGCACAGCTAATATAAAAACCTCATATACCAGGCCACATGGGATGCTTCAGAGCATTGGTGATAGTTAAATAAATAGTTTAATAAAGATAGAAATATTTTTACTATCTTCCATTATGTTCTTTTTTTTTTTTTTTGAAAACATTTTATTCATGTTCATTTATTTTTTAACGCTTTTAAAAAAAGGTTTAATCTCATTGTGTACAGAAGATCTGAAATAAATTAGCTAGGAAGAAGTAAAAGACTGGGGCTAGAATTTGTCCCTGAATAGGGAACATGTAAGTTAAGTGTTTTCATTCTACTTCTTAAAGGTGACTGTTGGAAACACCTACCCTACCTTGTATTTTTCCTGGAAGTTTTTAAAAGGATATCAGTGGATTGATATAAATAATATAGTTGACTTATCTTCAGGTTGCCTCTCTGGGACAAAGCTGTGTCATGTGTAGGAAGCAGCATCTTGTCACAATCTTTGATTGCCCTGTATCTTTTCTTACTTTCCCAGACTATCAGCCCTGTCTGGCACTTCATGACAGGCAGAGCCTCTCCTCTCTAAGATTTCTTTCCAAAATAACTAAGCTAAGTCTGATAGACCAAAACTAGACAAATGCTTAGATGCATATTCTTTGTTCACTGTTTACAGAAGTTTCTTGGTCTTTGTCCAATTTGTGTACAAACAGAAAGGTTTAGAGCCAAAAACAAACAAACAACAACAAAAAAGGCTTTGAGTACTTTGTTTCATTTAATATACAGGATTTATTCCTTAATTTTAATTAAACTCTTCTTGCCTATATGGTGTATGAAGTTCATATTAGGAGAGTGAATTTGTTCACTGATGTTGGATGTGTCATTTTGGGGGGGTCTGTTTTGTGTTGGTTTATTTTGTTTTTTTCTGAAGTCTGAAATAAATTTACCCATATTCTGTTCCTTTGAAAGTCCGTCCTTCCTTCCTTCTTCCCTCCCTCCCTCCCTCCCTCCCTCCCTCCCTCCCTCCCTCCCTCCCTCTCTCCCTTCCTCCCTGCAGAATATCTGAAGACATTCTACATACTATGGGTGTATATATACTATATACTCCGTGGTTTTGTTGTTTGTTTTGTTGTTTTCTCTTTTAGTAATGTTATAGATTCCAGTCAAAATGTCTTTGAAGCCCTGATACTCAGGTGTTTGTACTCTATGAAATTGTTTTTCCTGGACAATCAACAACATATATAATTTTCATTTGAGGGTTGCATTGCAAACCATCTTTGAACTTGTACAGAAAACTAGAAGAAAAAAAATAGTAGCCTTTTATTTCCTCTTCTTTGCTATTTCATTTGTTATTTTTTCTTATAATTTGTATTCCACATCTGGGAAGTTTTAATTACCCACTTTCTCTTTTGTGTAGTTTCCTACACAGTTTCCAGATTGTTACATCATCTAGCAATCTCTGTAAAAAGAAGGGGAAAATATTGATAAGTAGCCAGATAGCAGAATAATAAAAAGTTGTAAAAAATTTAACATCTGATCAAAAGTGTTTCATACTTAGAAAAAAAAACAACAACAAAAAAAGCCAGGGGACTACATGTTGCAGCCAGGAAAAGAGGCAAAGCACCAGTGCTGTGGTAGGAAATCATATGAACAACCACAGGTACGTGGGATGCTGGGGTGGGTACAAAGACAGAAACAACTGCCATTACTTTTGACAATTTCCATCTGTCTCAGTCTATTCACTTGGTCAGGATAAATGGTAATAGCACTATAGATGATTTCTGTTGTAAAAAGTCTATAGGATGGGACCATATATGAACCTTATTTTCCCCAGTGGGAGGGAGAGGGTGGCGAGAGAATGGGAATGAAGGAACGTGCTGATCCAGTATAACAGATGCAGAATTTTTAAAGAGTTTTGGAACCAGCTTCTTTTATATTCTATTAAGTTATGCAGAATAAATGGCAGAAAGGTGATCGACTCCTAATGGAAGTAAAAAAGTAAGGTCCTTTCTAACATTTGTTCTTTTACAACTGTTTATCTCTCTACTGCCTTCTTTCTTTTAAGGTCTGCTTGTTAGTCACCGTGCAAAAAGTGCCAATATGTTGTGGTAAATGCTTAACTGATTTCAATTTCCTGTAAGAATCTTCCCTGTAATAATCCTGTCCCTTGATATTCTGTCATAAAAGTGTACAGATTTTTTTTTTTTTCCCCCAAATAATGCATAGAAAAGTATACAGGGTTTTTTGTTTGTTTGTTTGTTTTTCCAAAACTCACAGTAAGGAGCTAAGATTCTGTGGATCATCAGTGGCAACTGGTAGGGAGTCACTATAATTTGATCCATCTAACCTGAGCCACATGAGAGGCTGGAGTCCTGCCTGTGTTATTTGTTTGTTGTAGGCAGGTCCATTAGTTCTTGAAAATTTCTGCCAGGTTAATAAACTGAAAGAAAGATTTTATAATACCCATGCAAGGCCATTTATAACATACCAATTTCACAAGAAGCAAAAAAAATTCCAGACACCTCCTCAAGCAATCCATATTCTGTCAAAACTCCTTTGTCAAATTAGACATAATCAAAGTTCTCCTAAGTACTGTAGTGTTGCTTGTCACACTCCATTTTATTTTGTTTGTTTGTTTGTTTGTTTGTTTTTTAACTTTTGCATCACTGCTGAAGCCCAAATGTTTATTGAAATCCTTTTTCTAGTAAAGGTTGCTGCAAATTTTCTGTTAATTCACAAAGATCTGGGGTGATATCATCTATGCATATGAATCAGATAGTCTCTAATGGCTAACATTTGCTAAATTCAGAAAGAGACAAGGTCATCAAATGGTGATGGGCCCTTTAGTGTCTTTGGCATAGCTACTGCACACTATGTCTCAACAGATTTCTGTCTTTGACATTGCACAGAGCTGATGACACTGACTTGGATGTGAAAGTTAGTTCCTGCCTCCTTGCACTTCTTTAGTGTTCAGTAAGGAAAAAAAAAGAAAGGATTTTCTCATAGATTTTTTTTTTCCTGTTAGTTTACATACCATTATTGAAATAAATAGTTTAACTGCAGTTATACTCATCTGCTTGACAATAGCGAATCCGTATTATGCACAACTCCTAACTCGTAAATAACTGATATCCTTCTGCAAGGTGTCTGACAAAGAATCCTCCTGAAAGATTCATGGACAGAAAGATGATCCAAAGGTTTTTTATTCATTAACTTTAATGAGCTTTCTTTTGAAATTCTCACTATAGTTTATAGTACTGTGTGAATTGTACAGTTGATTGCAGAAGTAACAAAGTCTATTAAAATTACAGATGGATGCAGGTCACAGGCATAAGAGATGAATGACAAGAGTTTTGTTGTACTGTTACAAGGGTTGGTATTTGCATTGCCATGTATATGAAAAGTTTATTTCTACTGACCTTTCAAAAAAAAAAAAAGACAAAAAAAAAAAAAAGACTAAAAATCCTAAGGCTGAGAAGGATCTGTATATTTAATAATTCATTTCAGCATTAGGGATGAAAAAGTGTTATTACAAGCACACGTTGCCTAATCCACTCTATCCTTGCCTATTTTTCATTTATATTTTGTTTATCTTGTTTAGACAATAAAACGTGGATTGTAGTATTCTTATATTCATTTTGTGCTATGACATTGTGAACATGGCCAGAAATATAAATTAAGATTTAAGATTTGTTCCTGTACTCTCAATATAATTTTCTTTACAGACAAGATCTGTGTTAAAATGATCAACAGAAAGGAATATGGTCAGTAGTACTAGCATACAGTAGCACCTTAGTGTTCATGCTGTACTTATCTGTGAATATAAGTCCTGTAAACAGAATGACAGCAGTATTTTATCTTTTCTTGAGTTGCTACCATAACTCAGAATTTATAAACTACAAATATATATATATATATTTAAATTGTCACACTTAGCTGAGAAATTTTAACTAAAAATTAAGGAGAATGAAGGTGAAGAGACCGTTAAGGAAGTTAATATAGCTTTTATTTGTTTATTTGTTTTTATCCATGGTCTCTCTCTGTTTCTGAAAAACAATGCAGATGTTTTCTTGATTGTTTTCTTAAACATTTTAAGACAATAGTGCAAAATTTGAACTAGTCTGTTTTTAATGTTTCCACTGGTGATTGAACAGATAGATTTAATGATTGTTATTTAATTCCAATAAGAGTTAAGTAATAATTATTTTTGCAAATGCAGCATTGCAAACTCTGTCAAATAAAACTTTGTATAATTCAGTGTATACAATATAAAATAATCCTACTTAGTTATTGGAATGACTGAACAGAATAATTATTTTGGCAGATAGAAATTGAATAATAACACAATACTTAAGTAGTTCTTGGCAAACATTAAGTAATCCTATTGACAGGCAATTATTACTCTTTTTTTTTTTGTTTGTTTGTTTGTTTGTTTTTTTCCTTTAAGAAATTGCTAAGCAGTGTTTCAGAAGCATTTATATTTTGGCACTGGTCTTGAACTGTGGATTAGCTACCATAGCAAATAGCTCATAGCTTCATAAGTTTAAGCAGTTATACTAATAATTGGGATAATGATAATTAAATGCTAATCGTTGCTACAGATCAAGATTCTGCTTTGTTTGTTTATACAATTTTGTTTATACAATAACCCAATAAATATGAGAACATCTTGTTACTTTAAAGGTTTCAGAATATCATTCTTGGTTAATTAGGGCTTTACATATATATATTAATTTGGCTCATAAAGAAAACAGTAATGTTGGAATTACTCCCATCAATTTATCAAGGAAATATGTGTGAAGTCAGTGATAGGCTCAAGATCTATGATTTTCACATTTCAAAGTGAGTTGCTACTGAAGAAATCATCCTTATTTTCTGTTTTTGTCAAATGGACTTGTTCTCTTTTTTGTACCACAGGTAAGAGATTCAGAACTGAGGGATCAGAAAGAAAAAAGTGAAGAAAAAAGAGAAGTGTCACCAATGTGATAGGAAATGAAAGGAAATTATTATGAGTAAAAAGAATTTGGAGGGTCATGTGTGATAAAATTTGAAAGATTGTCCAAAAGATTGCAATTTAACATGACTAAAACACTTCCTATTATCTCTATAAATTAAATGTAAAAGTATATGTTCTGTCATGTATTCCTTGAATTTGGGGAATGTCCCAGCTGTATATCATTATGCTATTTATCATACAAGGTATGAGCTATTTGTTTTTCCAAAATAGAGCTGCAAGCAGGTTTTCACTTCTGCATGCTTGCTGTCATTGTGACCTCCTACTGATGATGAATAGTTCTGATCTGAAGTGGCAGAGTCATTAAAATAAAAAATATTTTGGTTGACTGCTTCTGCTCTAAAAATCATCTGCACGTGTGTATTTTATTCGAGTACATATATTAGATTCACACATATAATTTCCAATATAAAAACTTTGTCTGGATAGGTTAAGGCAGTTGAAGAACTAGATAGCTGTGCTGGGAAAAGTCAACTATTTAAAACAGATTGAATAGTATCCCAAATGCTTTGCCCTTTGGGCCAGTTTTTGACTGTCTCCTGGTAGATAATATATATATATATAATTAATAATAAAAGTATTATTATTATTAATAATAATAATAATCATAATAATAATCATAATAAAGAATTTTATGGCCAATTTAATACAAAGTTCTCTTGATATATCACAATTATAGAAACATCTGTGCTAAACAGCATTCTGGAAATACAGTCTGATTTCATACTTCTAGGTCTATAATTCATAGGTAGGTCTAAAATTTTTTTAATTTATGAGAAGATAATTGTAAGAAATGTAAAACTATCACTCACTGAAAATGTACTCATTCCCAAAAATTATTTTCTCAACATTTTGTTTCAAAACTGAGCATTCTTTCAACTTGATTCATGAAGATATTAGTATCACTAGTAAGATATTAGTATCACTAACTATGCCACTTCCCACTGTCATGACTTTCTAATGGGAAGTCCCAAGACCAGTGACCAGGATTATGAGGTCCACCTAGCTCATATAAAAAGCTTGCTCTACAGATCTCATCTGACTTCCAGGCAGTTGGATGGACTGTCATAAGTGTAGGAACTGTAGGAAGGTGGCCACCAAGCCCCATGGATGCTTGGGGTTCATGCTGTCTGAGATGGGTCCGCACACACAAGGTGAAGTTTTCTGTTCCAAAAGAAACTTGCTCAGCTATCCTTGACATTTCTGGAAAGGAAGTGATACTCACTTTGGTCTCAAACCCTGTTCCTAGGACACCCCTGAATTACACAGTAGATGTAGAAAATGTGAGTAAGTGCCTCCCTGAAGGAAGAAGAAAGGAATTCTCTGAGCAGTAATAGCTCCTGTGAAATTGAACTGGCTGTTTCTAACAATTATTTTCAGATCTCTTGCATTTGTGAAGGTTGCATAACAAGGGAGTCTTAACAACATTACTAAAAGTTACATGAGGATAAGATTGCACCATCATCTGGAAATGGGAAAATGCTTTTATGAATATTGAATTTGCTGTCTTTGTGTCAATATGAAAACTTTTTTTTTTTTATGATTAAAATAAACCTATCAGTTTGTGAAACTGATGAAAATAAACATGATCTGTGGTGTCAAAGTTAGTGCCTATAAATCTGCGAGTAGTTTTTTCAAAGATAAAAAAACTATGTTAAGTGTTCTGAAATCCAAAATAATAAATCTTTGTTATATGTGTGGCATATTTCCACCAGGAGAAAAGAAATATAATACTAGTGTTTGACCTGTATGTAAAGATTCAGAACAATGGGTGGTTTGTTCTAGAGATTTATTTTCTAGGAGTGAAATAAATAAATAAATAAATAAATAAATTAAATAATTAATAAGAAGAAGCAAACAATAACAATGTATAGCTTGGGTACCTGAAAGTGATTTGACAGAGTTTTTCTTTTTCACTGAAATGTCATGTGCAATACAAAATCCTGAAATATTGGCTAGATTTTTTTCTTCTAGGAAGTGTTAGTCAAAATATCAGAATTTTCTAAATATGGAAAGTCTCCTATTAATTACTTGTGTTTGCAGGTCAGAAAGATAGTCACATTTTTATTTTTATGATAATTGAAGAGACTATTTGCTACAGGGGTCTTTCAAATATGAGCTTGATTGTAGTGTGATTATATAGTATTGTATGCTGTACTATGGTCAACCAATCTTTTGAGGAACCTGAACATTTTTAATGTAAGCATGATTTCATGGTATAGAGAAGAAATCATTATGTGGCAAAGGAATCTCATATTCTTATCACCATATCTGTCTTTCAGAAAGTCAAGGATTATGCATAGTAGAAAGAAGAAAGCTATTTCTACAAAGATGGATAATAAAAGGTATTATTACAAAAGGTATAAATAAGTGAGTAAACTGCATTCTGTTTCCTAAATGTATATTGTTTTTCTGTGTATTAGCATGATGGGCAGGTTGCAGTTCAGGATGAATCTTTTGACATGAGCAAAATTAATAATCAGGTACTGAGGCCCTTCTGTTATTTTTGGATCTGCCCTGTTATGAGTATTTACCCACTTTTTGTTCCATTATTGTCTCTCCATTCCCTTTTTCTTTTTCTTCTTTATAGTCTGTAAGTTCCTTGGTGTAGAAACTGTGTATTTCTTTGCGTTTGTTCAGTTCCTATGCTCAGATCTTTGTATCCTTAAATGTACTCCTAACATGATAATTGTAACACATTTGTCTGATAACCTTAGTGAACCATAGTGAATTTTATATAATCTGTGAAAGTACAATGTTTCATGCAAACTGCAATGACTAATGTTAACTGAAAAGATGTTCTTTTTACACCAACTTATTTCAGTTTGTCTGACAATAATTTCACTAATAATACCAACAATAACATTTAATTTAGGAAAAATACTTCTGAATTTTCTTTGGGTAGTACCAGAACATATTCTCTGGTGATGGTGTCAATGGGACACTATGGATTATCTACAGATTGTAGTTTAAGTGTCTTAAGAAAGAAAAAGAAAGAAAGAAAGAAAGAAAGAAAGAAAGAAAGAAAGAAAGAAAGAAAGAAAGAAAGAAAGAAAGAAAGAAGGAAGGAAGGAAGGAAGGAAGGAAGGAAGGAAGGAAGGAAGGAAGGAAGGAAGGAAGGAAGGAAGGAAGGAAGGAAGGAAAGAAAGAAAGAAAGAAAGAAAGAAAGAAAGAAAGAAAGAAAGAAAGAAAGAAAGAAAGAAAGAAAGAAAGAAAAAGAAAGAAAGAAAGAAAGAGAAAGAAAGAAACTAAAAGAAACTACTACTAAAGAGCTTTTTATAGGCAATTGAACGGAAGCTATTTTGGTCAGTGCAATGCTATAAATGCATTTAATGAAGCAGCTGCATAAGGTATAAAACAACACAAATGTATGTGCCTGAAGCAACTCAGTAATGCAATTACAATTCTTTTATTTCAGATTGCCTTTCTGACTTTGAATATATTAGCTGCAACTCCTGTTTCCACCAAGCCATTTTAGCTTTCCCTCTATCAGTGAAGCAATACCTGAGTTCTCTAAGTGAAATCAGAAATTGTCTACTTCGGCAGAGAAACACGTGCAAAAAACATACCTGATATTGAAGAAAAATTTCTGAGCTTAATGTATTGTCAAAATTGGTTAAGAACATTTCATCCCTGTGAAAATAATTTCTGTGTATTACTGCTAATGCTGCCAAGGTAAGTGCTGTCTTGGGTCACTGCCATCTAATCACCATTCACTTGTTCCAGTCTGAGTTAAAACCGCAAATATATCAAGCAAGAAAAAATTAAAAAGAGATTATAATAATTTTAGAATTTATCTCTACCTGCTGGGAACATTAAATGTATTATATTGAAATCTACATATGCAAATGCAGGTTCTGGGAGACATTAGGCTCATCAGTCAAGTGCAGAGAAATTCTATTCATGTATGATATGGCTGGAGGGTATTTTTTGTGGATCTCTAATAGCATATTTCAATGTACGCGTTCTGGACACCTGTATGTGAATAGGATAGGAAGAAAATAACTTATTCTTTGAGTGGCAAAACTTGTATCTGCCTTTACTGACTGAAATCATTCTTTAAATTCTGTGTGGAAACTTAAGTTATCAATATTTCAGAAACTGACTTAGAATAGAGCTCACTTTCAAAATAAAAGTAAATGCAAATGTTATGCATTATGCCTGGTGTTTATAAAGCCAGTTAGAGTCAACAAACACGCAGCTCACTGCTGAAATTCAAGCTTTTGTGGAAGTGTTTTCCTATCAGCTTTGAAAATCCCAAATTATAGATTATTTACAAGTTTTTTAGACTGAAAACAGATACTTAACAAAGACTTAGTAGCATATTAATTTTCTAAATTTTCTTCTGGTAAGATTTATGTTATATCAATATGTGTACAGACAATAATTAGAAAATTACTAAAAAACTTTGAATGAATGTTCTAAATTAATAAAATGCCTTCCATGATGTGTTAATCTGGAAAGACTGAAATCTTCCTAACATGTGGAAAAACTGACAGCACTCATTAATCTGAATTTAAACTTGATTAAACTTGAATTAGAAAGGATATACAATGTAAATTAGAACACTAATTAATTAACATTCCTTTAGAACTTAGCATATAGTTTAAGGAGGAATTCCACCCCCCCCCCAGCCCCTGTATTACTATTGAAATTAAGTAAATTGGAACTAACTTTATTTTCTCTTCTTGAAGTAGCATGGTAGGTTTTTGGGACCTGCTACTATATAACTTGGGAAACCAATGAGAAACAATGACCTCTTTCATAACTTCTCTTTTTATGGGGTCATTCTGAAAGAATAAGAAAATACAGGGTCTGTGGAAGACAGGCTGCTATGGGGGAAGCTCAGAAAAAATAATAAATGTGTAAAAGCAGCCTGAATTTAATATTGTATTTTGAGATGGAGAGAAACAGGAGGAAATAAGCCTGACTCTCTCTTTTCCTCTGTCTTTTCCTTCCTTAAATCTGAACATACGCTCTAGTCTCTTGTGCAGAATAAGACAGAAAAAGTTATAGACTTTCCCAGGGTTAACGAATGAATATGGGGACACAGTGGGGAAAGCTGTGGATGCAGAGCTGAGACTGTGGTGTAGAACAAAACCATTTGTTTTATTATTTTTTATTATTATTTATTTATTTATCATAGAGAAAATGAGAATCAAAGTTGAGGAATGTATGTTTTGGAGCAGTGCACAAAATCTTTGATTAGCTGTGAAGAGGAATTTGAAATCAAAACAGAGAAGCCTGGACTTATTCTCCCATCATCTCACTCTTTTGGGAATAGGGAATAGGGCTATGAAGCCATTAGGACCAAGCCTAGGAGCTGGGTGAGGGTCAACTGTGCCCACAGGTGATACATTACATCCAGTGTTTGCAGCCATGGAGCAAAAGATTTGGCTTTCAAAGGTAAACAGTACTGCCCACAAATTCCTCTGTGCAATCTCCACCTCAGGAGCCTTTCCTTTAAGTTTTTCTAATCCTGTCTGGGTTATTCTGTGGGTTCTTTACTTTTAGGGAGACTATTTTTAGGGAAACTATTTAGAAACAGCAGCTCTGGATGCCTTGCCTCACTATAGGGGTAGGAATAGTTTTTATCCATGTTCACCGTGTTTTGAGCAGTGCACAGGAGCTAGCTTCATTGCTGCATTGCTCCTCCCCATTGATTTTAGCCTTTGCCATATTGCCACTTCTTCAACCAGAAACAAAGAGATATTTAGATTGCAGAAGAGAAAATGTCTATATATGAGTCACAGAATTCGTTGTTCCTTCTGTTTGTGTTTTGTAGTTGTTGTTTCTGTCTGTTTTGTTGTTGTTTTTGAATATACATGTACTAGAGCTTCTGAATAATAGGAAGGTAGGGTTATTAGGGCTATGCCATTGTCACACCAGTAGTTTTATTTTATTCTTCATGTGCCCCTGTTCATATGTATCATTTATTCTCAGAGTCTGAATTAATCAGTCTGAATTAAACTTATTTAAAACAAGGTTAAACCACAGAAGAGATATTTATTGGAGATTAAATTTTACTAAACCAAAGGCTTGGCTCACTGGTATAGCTTTAGAGTAACTGCTTCTGTCTAGGGTGATTACAGTTAATGACTTCAAAATAGCTAGATTTCATAATTCACAGATGTAGCTCCCATGATATTCAGGAAGACTTACAATAAATAAAACATAATAAAACCAAACCAAAACAAACCAAACCAAACAAAAAAAAAAAAAAACCACCAACAACAACCTCTAGATGATATTAATGATCAAGTAGAAACTATTATAGCTTAATCATTCAAGTCCTTCATGACAATAGCTTTCACTGTTGAATCCTTCCAACTTTAGCTGCAATAGCAAAACTCTCACAGCTTCATTAAGAACAGAGGTAGGTCTTTCTTGTAATGGGAGTTTTTCATGCAGAAGACTGATAGACCTGTTGGCTCCATCAGACCTAAAATGTAAACTTGAAATGAGTCCTTTTTCTAGCCTTGAAACAGGAAAATGAACTAATAAATGAATATGAATAAATAAATAAATGAATAAAGGTGCAATAAGTGAGAAATTTACAATAGGATGCACCAATAGATTTTCTCTCATGGAATATGAATCCTGTATATGAAACACAATTATTAACTTATTTTAAAAAAATGATAGGTAGAATATTAATCAGAAAACAGAATGAAAAATGACAGGCTGATATTTTGAAGAAAAAAGTGTGATTCTGTTTTTTAAAAGTAGAGTACTACCTGTAGTGAGAATGCAGGACTCTCAGGACAATGAGAAAGAGGTGACACCATATACTTCACTCTCATTTTACAAAGTAAAGAACTTCATCGTGATTGAAGAAATCCAGGGTTTTGTAAAATGTCTGTGCATTGGCTTTGGAGCTGTAAGAGAGCTCTAATGACTGCATTCAGTTTCGTGCAGTGTACTACAGACAGCAAGTGTAAGGTACACTTTTTTCATGAAAAGAGCTGTGAAGTTTCACATACTACATTATCTAATGGAGCAGTCAAAAGTATTACAGATAAAATCATATGATAAAGGACCAAGTGTTAATGAACAAGAAATTGCTTCTGTGTAAGTTGTTATAACTCCTTTAATAATGTAACATCAAAGTATCTTCCAGACATACACTATCTAATGGATTTAACACAATCAGTCACAGTCTGTATTATCTTTCCATCTCTCCTCTGGAGATAAACAGTATGTACATAACATTTACTTTTTTGTTTGTTTGTTTGTGTATTTTTGTGTATTTATTTATTTATTTATTTATTGTTATCCCTGTATTAGAGAAGTCAAATTAAAGAAGTTCGTCTTGCATCTGAAAAACAAAATGATATTATGATCAGCTGCAGATTCTTTCCATGGTCAGAAATGGTGAAAAAGGATTGTCTTTTGCGGAGACTGCCTTTAGCTTAACTTTAAAATGTTTATTCATATTTTAACTAGCCATCTTCCTATCTTTTTATTTATGCAACATAACAAAACTCTTAGTATTTATGTACCTCCCACACTTAAAAATCAGGTAGCATTCTTTTCTTTCACAATCAGGAGAAAAAACAGTTTGTTAGTATCATATGTTTTTATGTTAATTTTATAACATATAGACCTGTTAACGCAGCTAAATCTGGTGCCCCCTGATTACATCTACCTAACCAAAGCCAAACATCAACTATTGTCGTTATATAGATGCCCATGAAACAGAAAAACTTCTAATCATTTAATTTTCTACTCGTTAACTGTTTTTGTTTTTTTGTTTCCTTTTAATCTCCATCTCCTAACATAATCAACAAGATGATGCTGATAAAAACTTACTATGGGTGTACTACATAAAAACAAGGAAAGAGCCAAATGAAAGAGCCAAAATGAAGTCAAAAGCCTAAATCTATTTGGCTTTACCCAGATCCTTCAGATTTCTGCTAGAAATGGGACAGGACACAGGCCTCCTAAATCTTATTGGAAAGCTTTTGAAAATTTCCTGGAGGGTTCTCAGACAAGCACCTACTTTTCATATCAGGATAATATGCACAAAATCATGTGTGCAGTGGTAGATTGTTTTTGTTGTTGTTGTTTGATTGGTTGTTGTTTTTGTGGGTTTTTTTAAATGATTTTTCTTTACAATAAAAATAATACAAAGACAAAAATATTGCAGCCATAAAATAACTTACTCCTCACAGTTAACGTTTCAAACTGCAAAGCTTATATGCATTCTTTTGGATGCAAATTTTCACATTTATTCTGAATATTTAAAAAAATACATGTAATTTGATCTCCCAAGTAAAATCAAAACAGGTACATTTGAAACATTTTAGCTCACAAAGTCATATCACTAAGATAGGTTTATGTGTGTGTGAAAATAACTGGATAAATTCTCTGTGTAACTTCTAGTATACACTTTATTTTACCTATAAAATTCATTGACATATTTAATGCTGAATCCATAAAGTAAGACATCACATCTAAACATAAAAACTTTGGGGGGAATTTGATGGCTTATCTTTATCTCTAAAAATTAACATGCATAATTTTTATTTATGTAGTTTCATACATGTAAAGGTAAGTAAACATACTGTACTGGGTCTGGCTGGGATGGAGTTAACTTTCCATGTAGTGACACGTACAGTGCTGTGCTCTGCACTTCTAGCTTGAACAGCAGTGGTATCACACTGATGTTTTGTCTATTGCTTAGTAGTGCTGGCACAGTATCCAGAATCTTTCCTGGATGCTGGGAGTGGGCAAGAAGTGGAGAGGGGACATCCCCAGGTCAACTGACATAAACCAACCAAAAGGATGTTTCACAGGATGTGGTGTCACACTCAGCAATAAAAGGTGGGGAAGGGGAAGGAGAAAGGGGGTATGCGGCGGTGTCTTGTTATGAAGATGTCTGATGTTTGTTCTCCCAGACAATTGCTACACGTATTGAGGTCCTGCTTCCCAGGACTTGGCCAAACATCTCTTGTTGATGGGAAGTGGAGATTTTTTTATTCTTCTGTCTGTGTCCACTCTTCCTTCCTTCCTTCCTTCCTTCCTTCCTTCCTTCCTTCCTTCCTTCCTTCCTTCCTTCCTTCCTTCCTTCCTTCCTTCATTTCTTTCTCTTTTTCTTTCTTTCTTTCTTTTTCTTTCTTTCTTTCTTTCTTTCTTTCTTTCTTTCTTTCTTTCTTTCTTTCTTTCTTTCTTTCTTTCTTTCTTTCTTTCTTCTTTCTTCTTTCTCTCTTTCTCTCTTTCTCTCTTTCTCTCTTTCTCTTCTCTCTCTCTCTCTTTCTCTCTTTCTCTCTTTCTCTCTCTTTCTTTCTTTCTCTCTTTCTCTCTTTCTCTCTCTCTCTCTCTTTCTTTCTTCTTTCTTTCTTTCTTTCTTTCTTTCTTTCTTTCTTTCTTTCTTTCTTTCTTTTCTCTCTTTCTTTCTTTCTCTCTTTCTTTCTTTCCTTCCTTCCTTCCTTCCTTCCTTCCTTCCTTCCTTCCTTCCTTCCTTCCTTCCTTCCTTCCTTCCTACCTTCCTTACTTTCTTTCTTTTTTCTTTCTTTCTTTCTTTCTTTCTTTCTTTCTTTCTTTCTTTTCTTCTTTCTTTCTTTCTTTCTTTCCTTCCTTCCTTCCTTCCTTCCTCTTCCTTCCTTCCTTCCTTCCTTCCTTCCTTCCTTCCTTCCTTCTTTCTTTCTTTCTTTCTTTCTTTCTTTCTTTCTCTCTCTCTCTCTCTCTCTTTCTCTCTCTCTCTTTCTCTCTTTCTCTCTTTCTCTCTCTCTTTCTCTCTTTCTTTCTCTCTTTCTTTCTCTCTTTCTCTCTTTTCTCTTTCTTTTCTCTCTTCCTCTCTTTCTCTCTTTCTTTCTCTCTTTCTTTCTTTCTTTCTTTCTTTCTTTCTTTCTTTCTTTCTTTTTTTCCTTCCTTCCTTCCTACCTTCCTACCTTCCTTTCTTTCTTTCTTTCTTTCTTTCTTTCTTTCTTTCTTTCTTTCTTTCTTTCTTTCTTTCTTTCTTTTTTTCTTTCTTTATTTCTCTCTTCCTCTCTTCCTCTCTTCCTTTCCCTCTTTCTTTCTCTCTTTCTATCTTTCTCTCTTTCTCTCTCTCTCTCTTTCTTTCTTTCTTTCTTTCTTTTCTTTCTTTCTTTCTTTTCTTTCTTTCCCTCCTCCTTCCTTCCTTCCCTCCTTCCTTCCTTCCTTCCATCCTTCCTTCCTTCCTTCCTTCTTCTTTCTTTCTTTCTGTCTCTCTCTCTCTCGCTCTTTCTCTCTCTCTTTCTTTCTTTCTCTCTCTCTCTCTCTTTTTTTTTTTTTTTTTACAACATTAATATTAAGAACTGCCAGGAATATCTTGGCGTGTGTCCCATTGGTGGTCATTTCCTCAGCATAAGGCAGTGATTGCCCATTCATATTTCACTCCAAAATTACTTCTAATGTAGATGAAAATCCATTATATATAAAAAGTTGCTGAAATCCCTTATTCACGTTTTGATCTGAATAAAATAGGTTTTTGTAAATACTTTATATACAAATGAAAGTTATCCGTCAATTTTTGAGCTCTCTGATAACATGAGCTGTCAAAAACATCTTATATTAAAAACACTAATAAAGGGCATGTGTAAATATGAATCAAAGGTGAGAGTTGTCTGCATGTTTCTTGTTACATATGCAGTATATTAAGTGGGAAAAATGTTTTATGTTCACACTGGAAGAATTACAAATCATTCTGAGTGCAGCTATTTTCAATTAGTTACATTTGGAATGTATTTAACCTAAGAGCAGATGAATAAAGTAGATAACACTGGGGAAGACTAGGCTCTAACTATGCTTATTTTGGTTCTTTAACAAAAATTCTGAAAAAAAAAATATAGGGGGGGAGTAGGAGGGTGGGGCAGATAGGAAGTTATATATAACAGGACAAAAGTGTGAAAGGGAAGATAAATTAGAAACTGCAGCAGAAAGTGTTTTGTCCTTTAATCTCTTGACCACTACAGGGAACTCCATCTATGACTAACTGTTAAGCACCATAAAAGAAGTGTGTACTTTGTAAAGTGGAATACAGGAGCTTTGAAGGAACTCATGTAAAATTTTGGGCCAACTGCTTTGGGTAAAAGCAAAAGCTCTTACCAAAATCTTTTTCTTTGTAAATATTTTCTTTAAAATTAATGCTACCAGCAAAAATATTAGGATGTCCTTCCGAGTTAGAAAGAAATGAAAAAGAGAAGTGACTTTGTATAGATCTAGATGGGACTGCTTTTTCCACAAAATAGATATATATAGTAGTGATCTGAATAAAGCATTGCAGGAAAATGTCGTAAATTTTAAAATGGAAAAAAAAATTTACACTGTTTCATTAGTTTCTCTTGAAAATTTTTACATATAAACTTATTGAAAAATAATTTAGGAAGGTCCGTGTACCAGTCCTTAAAATAACATCTTCCTACATTAAACAGATCCACACAAATTAATCTTCTTTTTTTTTTTTTTTCCCTAGTAAAATCTTGTTGCTTAAATGTTAAAATCAATCATAAATTTACCATGGTTGGACAGGAAAAAAAATGAATTAATTATTTAGATTTTTGTTCCACTTTTATATTCGTGTTAGTACTCAGAGGATCTAACTAGTTATGAGGAAAAGAAGTATGTTGAAGTGTATATTTCACTAAACTGTAATAAATAATCAAAATGATGACAGAATTTGCTTTCATATATGTATATATATATAAATAATCTGTTTTTACCTTATTTTGTCATGAGGTTCTGTCACCTTAGGCAGTTCCTAAACTATGCGTGTAGAATTTTAATTTTCAGAGGAAAAATAGAGTCCTTAGAGCAAGATTTATAAGAAGATCAGTTCCTAGCTCTGTAGCATATTATTCTTGTGACTAGCTACTTAAGTGCATCTACAGTACAATTGTCCTTATGACACTGTGGTCATAATTGTGGCTTAACATATTTTGCATCTCAGTACCAGTCTTCACATTGCAGTACATCCATAGTGTCTGTATATAGATATCTCACAGTGACTCAACACCTTTTCTGTAAATGAAGATAAAACTTCCACATCCTTATCTTTACCTCACCCACTGTATGGTGTTTCTTTGGTGGAGTTTTGAAAAAATGATTTCTAAAAAGATTCTTGTTTAATTTTCTTTTTCTTCAATGTTTAACAGTGTATGCCCTTAACAGAGAAATAAGCATTATTATTCTAGAACACAGAAAAAGTGTTCTGATCTGAATTGTAAAAGAGATAGGATCTGCCTTGACTGGTGAGTCAAACAATTGTGATGCCCACAATTGAGAATAAACCATACAACTTACACATTGCTTTATAAGAAGTGACAAATTAAAACTTTCTTTTGAGTGGAATGTTTCCTCTCTTGTAAATTGCAAAGAGAATTCCATAGCAGTTACACACAATAAGAAGCTGCCAGCTTTGCTCTGTACCCTAGAGAGTTGAAAGAGCAAGAAAATGAAGTTGTTGCAGGCTTGATTTGAAGATGAGCAATTGTTTTTTTTACAGGGAAAAAAAAAAAAAAAAAAAAAGATTTAAGCCTAATTTCCAAAGGACTATCATTCTGTGGATGAAACCAGAGTTCAGTGGTAACACTTCTTTGAGAATGCCAAAACTGATGATATACATTTTTAATTGGATTCCAATAAAATGCATAGTGAAAGCTCCTAAATTCCTACATTGAGTTTGAAGAAGGCCAAAGATGAAAAACGACAGGCAAGGGAGAATTTGCTCAGATTCTCAGAATCTGCTCAGAATCTGCAGAATCTCCTCTGTAAGGGAGAATTTTCTTCAAGAAAAATGTTGCACATGAAACATAAGAGAAGCAATTAAATTAAAAAAAATTGCTAACTTGCTTGGTTAAGAATACTGCTCTCTGTGGAAATACAGTATTATGCTCCTCTTCCTATTCTACCTTCCTGTGAAAGAAAATATATTTTAATTTCTTTGTCAAAGTGTTTGGGTCAAAGCTGACAGTCAAAGACTGAAGGTAGTGAATAAAGAGTTGGAAGGGGAGGAAAAAATAAGAGAGGGTGGAAATGCTGTGTGAGATTGAATATTGCTCAGGAAGTAAAAGGAAGGAGTTTGAAAATTATTTGTTTGGAAGAAAACTGTAGTAGCAAGGTATTTAGACTAAGGACATGTTCATTAGAATTACATCTGTGGATGAGATAAAAAGGAGAAACAGAAGAAAGAGAAGTTTATGACAGTGTACAGATCTTCTATAATAAAGTAAAGAAGACACTGGTGAAGTGGCTAGAAGATGTTATTTATTATTATTATTATTATAATTAGGAGGAGTTAGACTACAGAAGTAGCTCTTTATTTATAGTCTTTCTGAAGTCAGTTTGGATTGACTAGAAAAGATGGAAACCACTCTGAAAAGAATCAAGCCAATAAAATGACTCAATTTCAGAAATGAAGATACCAATTCAGATACTTTGTAAGGCAGGTATGGATTAGGACAAAGGATTTTCTAAAAGGGATCGAGTACAAGAATTATCTGTAGACCAAAAGAAGTATAAGATAAGGTGAATGCTAGTGAGATGGTTAAGAGAGAAAGAAGGTGAAGCAAGAGCAGAAAAATACAAGCTTACTTACTTACCAATTTACTACAAAATGGAAACAAAAATAAAAATGTCAAAGAAAAAAAAACAAACGCACACAAAATAACAAACAAACAAACAACAAGAACAAAAAGCACCCGAATCTGATTGCCTTCACTCTGTGTTGAATACTGTATGCAAATGTGTCACAAAGATAAGGGAAAATAGTTAAACAAAAGGAAATGTCCTTTTATATTGCACAGTTCCATGCACAGACAGACAGTAAGGCAGACTGAATGAGATGGGAGAAAGTTCAGAGTAAAACTGATGTGAGATGATGCACCTGACAAATACATGTAAGGCAAATGTTTCTTGAAGTTCCCTGAGGAGTCAGGAAAATCAATGATGAGAGTTATTTGATGTTTGAGAGTCCTAGTGTGATCAACCTGCCAGCAACCTAAGGTAGGTACACAGACACAGAACATCAGTGAACACTGTTTAAGCTGAAAGGGATGGTGGCTGCAGGGCAGCAGGCTGCCTGTAAGGAAACAATGCCATAGAGAGCAAAATGCCAAGATGTATATTCACAATGTGACTGCTCTCACTGGTATTGAAAATGAGAGTTAAAACAACAAAGTTGGGTGATCAAGCCCATCTATGAGGCTACTTAAGTGGGGATCACAGGGTGATATGTGTTTTCTGCTGCTGGTTTAGCATAAAAGCAAACAAAAAGAGGGTGGCCTGCCACAAAAATGCACTGTTTGGCCAGACAGAGTTTAAGTTTGGGAATAGACACTAATGGATGATTTTGTCCACTGCCTTTTTCTAGTTCTTCATGGTTTTGTGAGAGGGGAGGCAAATGGAAAGAATGCAATAATATCTGGATTAAATATGTTTTATGCCAAATGATCATTTCCTGATCCATTATAACAATCACGTATGTATCATAAATGCTCCATTTATTCCAGCTAAAGAGGAACTTGTATGCTTGTAGGCACAACCTATTAGAACATCTGCTGCAAAAATCTGAGCAACCTGATGCTTCAGAGAGGAAATAACTGAACAACTCCACAGGGGATGGTTTGGATGGTTGCCAAGGTGATGTCACTCTGGTCGTCTAAAACCTATGTTTTTAAAAAGCAGTTGGCTTGCTGGAATGGGGCTCTCTCCAAGCAGAGCCCAATATGACATGAAGCTGCTTTTTCATCAGCTTTACAGCTGAAGGTTAATCCATAAAGTCTGCACTTCTGAGGATACGGACTATGATTGGGGCAGGGTATGGAAATATTAAATTCATGGAGATAATTGTTCCATTATGAGGTTAGTAATATAAAGCAATGTATGTCTTGGATGTGACTCTTAAAAATTGTGATAAATTGTGAGCTTTAGTATAGCTAAGGATATAAAAAGCTAGGCGGGGTACATTGTCTTATGTATTAAAGTACTCTTGTATATGACTGAAGGATTCTATCTACATCTCAGCTTTACTTCTGAAATCTATTTATGAACTACCCTTTCAGTTTTGGTTTTCATGACAGTAACCAGAATGTGATATAGCTCTGTTGAAGGACAGGTTATATAGTTCAGGAGCTTAACTTGGTGTTAAATATAGATTTCTTTATAAATGTAGGTCAGATATCGGTAGTTATAAAACATGCTGCTGCTGCTGCTGCTGACAGAGAAAATGGGATTCCTCGTTTTTTATTATTTAATCATGTAATTTCCTTTCTGTACTTCAGAGAAAGACAGCAAGGCATCCAGGAGTAAGAAACAGACAGAAGTGGGAAATCGATTAAACAATTTAATGAAATACTTAGTTGAATTGGAAAACTAAAATCCATAGATGTTTAGGAAATTGACCTTAATAACAGCCACTAGGGAGACATGTGCCATATTTATATGCACATTACCAAGACACTGTAAACCCATTGGGGCACAGACCAAATACATCTCTAGCAGTCTGGTAATGCATCTGTTCTTTGAACACTGCTGTGTATTGTTTTGTACTGCCAGCACTGATTGATATGTGCTAAGAAATATGACATTTAATAAATGGACAATGGCATTACTTTAGGAAATTCAAGTGAGTGTGGAAGGGGGATGCACCTTGGATGCATGTCCCAAAAGTCAGAATCCCTTTATGTCAGACAAAGCCTATGCAGTAACAGCAGAGATGAGTTTTCATCTCTGTATTTGTTTTTATTCACAAATGAAAATCAAGTAAAGGGGGTGGGTGGGGAATTTTTTTACATATAATCCTGCAAAGAGTCACAGCATGAAAAATGACTGTGGCTCATGCACATTCTTAATAAGAGAAAAATTACTGTGCCGATGTAAATATCATGTTAAACTAACAACCGTCAACCTTCCTGTCCTAGCTCCTATCCCAATTCTGTTACCCCTTAAATCAACACTCAGCATCTGAAGTTCATCTGTGACAAGAGATCCGTCTGGCCAGCTTTAATTTCTCACAGGCTGGTTAGGGACTAGTACCTTCTCTCCAGTGAGCCAGAAGAGGTTGTTCCTGAAGTTCACAGGGGTTAATTAGGTACGCTGACAAGTGCTTAGGCCACCAAATCTACCAGCAGTTGTGTTTGCTTCTAAGCCAGGCAGGGTGTGATTGTAAGGTTTCCAACAAGTAGGAGCTGGTGTTCTGACTCTGCCTCTCTGCACTGTTGTGTAGCAAACATGCCTGCATCCCACTTGGTAGGTAGGAATGAACAGGCTTTCCATGACAGTTTACTATAAGGTAGGCAAAGTATATTTTTCATCTATGATTAGCTGCTGCTTTCTGTGCTATTACAATTCTGTTTACATTGCCATTTTCTTAACTAACACAAATTCTTACGAAAAAAAAAAAAAAAAAAAGTCGTGGAAGCTGTTCCACCATTCGCCTGTGCAAATTGTGTAAACTCAAAGTGTCTACAACTTGTTACTTGATCTTATTAAGCATTTTAGGTTCACTTTTTACTACTGAAAATGATAATGTGGAACCCAGTGATTGGACTGAGCAAATAGAGAGAATGAAAGATGGTTTTAGTTACTTTTTCATTAAAAAAGTGTCAGCTGAGAAAAGACATGACCACTTTTCATTAATACTTGTTAAGCTCATTTTAATCTTTGGATTTCCTTGATAATAGCTGTTTTTCCTCATCTGGACATAGGGAAGATGCTCCTTATGAAGCTGTGCTACTAGTAGTAAAGAATTCAAGATTTCATTGCAGTGCAGAAGATAGCACTGTGTGGAGGTCCCTGCAGTGACTTGTAGTAAGCTGGTTCTGGAGTCCAAATATGAAATAACTTCTTTTTGGCTCTTTATATGACCAGTGGTTAACCCAGAGGTGGTGTTCCTCTCACACAGCTGTATGGCAGTCTCTGATCTGTGCCATTGCTCTGTTCCAGACACATATGTAAGAGAAATTATTCGGATCAGTTCTATTTCCTTCTGTAGGCAGACGGGGCTCACAGCCCCCCCCACTTTTTTTTATTTTTATTTTTTTCAGTCATAAATATTGTTATCAGCTGTTAAAAATCAAAACCTCACAATTACAAAGAATAACTCGTCCCTGTCCTTTGTATTTCCACAGATCTGCAAGTTTGGATCCTCTCTTGCCAGTACACACAGGGGCATGTGTGCAAATGCAGATGCATGGAAGCACACACATGCACACACACACACAATCCACAGCTTTGCTTATCTCTGTGAAAAAAATGCCTGCACATCTCCATTTGCCAGATAAGGCAATATTCAAATTCACACAGGACTATGAACTAGTTTATTTGTTTTTATAAAGTGTTTTGCTGTATCTTACCTTTTGTCTTATATGTTTCTGGTGTTAAAGATATGCCTTAAATGAATCTTTGTCCTGAGGAGTTTACATCGTAAAGGATGCACATTGTCTTAATTGTATACAGGACTCTCAATGTTAATGCATCTCTCCATAACAGATTTTAAAATGAGTCACTGAGCCATCAGCAGGATTCTTCACCAAATTGTCTATAAACAGTGCTAAACCAAAGTTATATCACACAAAATGAATCCCTGAAAGTCACCTGTGGGTGGGGAAAAATGTTGCATAAATTCAGAATAACAAAACAAATGTTTTCTATTGTGAGTGGATTTGAGTGTTTTTGCAATCTGCAAGTTTTTAGTAAGTGTGTAAGTTTCTCCCCATCAGTATGCTGTGCCTAGCCATGCAGAATAAAGTACATAAGCCATAAAATTTTATTTACTTGAAAACAACAATCTTCTGGTCTCAGTTCCAATTAGACTGGGAAAAAATATATATACATATATATTAATTTGGGGTAAAATTTTATAAAGTGGTGCTTCACCGTGCAGGAAAGAGAGAAGCTCAGGAACTTAGAAGAGGCAAATGAAACCAACTCTTTGTTTACCTATTCCATATAATCCAAAGCTGCTCCAGAAATCTTTATTGCCAATATTCAAATCTTGAAGATCTGCAGCAGCTTTAGGGCAATTTCAGTCCCTAACTTTAAAGAGTTTTGGATAAAGTCCTTCATTTTCATATCTAAGATTGAGATTCAGACTGCATGACCTGAAACTTTATCATAACACTTTCATGTGTATTTTGAAGTATTTAATTAAGTTTTCAACTAATCATTATTTGAATGTTGGTCCTCCTGCTGCTGAAATATATTTGATTAAGAATTAGGCCATGTTTAAACCTACATTAGTAAACGTGCATTAAGCTTTTAATAAAAGCAAACTCCACAAGCATTGTATTCAGGCCCTGCACATGAGATGAAAATGAACCTTCAGATTATGTGTCTCTATTTAGGACAGCTCCATTTCAATTTAGTTAAATTCAATTATATTTGTGTTGAATCTAGTTGCATAATAATAATGCATCCAAAATGAACTGAATTCAAGAAGGATTCTTCTTCCTTCTTTGCACACATTGTATAATCATTCATACACATACTACATTAAGTAGAATGGATTCTAACAAGGTATGGTTTCTAACAAAGTGTGATCTATATAATTTGGAATTAGATGACCTTTAAGATCTTGTCCAACCCAAACCATTTACACTGAAGTTGTGATTTTTGCAGCTACGGCATCCATTCTCATTATTGACAAGCTTTGCAGGAAAATATCACACATTTATGGGAATGTCATAAAATGAGAACATGAATTTTTTAGTGTGTGTCAATTTCCCTCTTTGAGAACATTCCCGAAGAAGGGATACTAGAAAGAATAAAAAAAAAAAAAAAAAGTTACTTTTTTCAGATATCCCTTAAAGTAATATGAGAATAATTGCTTAAACCAAGAGCATTCACAGTTAGAATCACAGAATCATAGAATATCCCGAGTTGGAAGGGACCCATAAGGATCATCAAGTCCAACTCCAGGCACCACACAGGTCTACCCAAAAATTCAGACCATGTGACTAAGTTCACAGTCCAAACACTTTTTAAACTCCAACAGGTTTGGTGCAGTGACTACTTCACTGGGGAGCCTGTTCCAGTGTGCGACCACCCTCTCAGTGAAGAACCTCTTCCTGATGTCTAGCCTAAACCTCCCCTGTCTCAGCTTAACACCATTCCCATGGGTGCTACCACTGGTGACTAAAGAGAATAGATCAGTGCCTGCCCCTCCACTCCCCCTTGTGAGGAAGCTGTAGACCACGATAAGGTCCCCCCTCAGCCTCCTCTTTTCCAGGCTGAACAGGCCAAGAGACTTCAGCTGCTCCTCATACATCTTCCCCTCTAGGCCCTTCACCATCTTTGCAGCCCTTCTAAGTTTAGCCAGTCAAGTAAAGAAAAATAATGAAATTTAAGAACATACTTATGACAGGAAAATCTCCAGAGTTATCCAAAAGACTATTGCAAACTGAAGATAGGATAGTACATAAAGCCAAAGGCTTCTCTGTTTTTCATACAATCTTTGTGTTTCTTTACTTTTTTCTTTTTTTTTCTTATAATGTCCTTTTTACAAAACTCCATGAAATTAGAAAAATCTGAGTCAAATGTTGTCAGTCATCAAGCTGAATGGAATTTTGAAGAAGCTATAGCATGGCTCTAAAAGAGCACAGAAACATGTATAACCACATAGAGCTTATTGGGAGGGATGTGCACAAAATTACTAACCCAGGTGGCATTTTCAAATGAGTGGGAAGTGGTATTTTGCAGACAAGTGATAAGAACCAGTTCCACTTTTTTTTTTTTTTTTGCAACCAGTTTAGTACAAAATAGGCTTGAACTGTTTATCAGATGAAAGTAATACCCCTTCTACTATTTCAGGCTATTTCAGACCTGGGAAACAGTGCTGTAAAAGGACAAAATCAAAATTTTACATCATGCTCGTTATGTGGTCAAGGAATTATTTCATCTGGAAGGGATCTCTAGAGGTCTTCTGTTGCAACTCCCTGCCCCAAGGTGGGCTGCTGTCATGATTGGATGAGGTTGCTCAGGGCTTTCTTGAGTTCAGTCCTAAAAATATCCAAGGACGGACACTCCACAACCAGCCTGAGAGCCGGTGCAAGCGCTTGGTCACTCTTGGTGACTTTTATTCCTTGTATCTGTTAGGGATTTCTTTTGCTGCAATTTTCTCCTTTCACTGTGCACTTCTGAAAGGAATCTGTCTCAGTCTTCCTTATCATCATCCATTAGATAGTTAAAGACAGTTGTATCTAATGGAGTTCACAGTAATCTACTTGGTAATTCAGCAAGTTCATCGAGGAATTTAGCATTGCAGAGGATTCAAGTTGATTATTAGAATTTCTTACTGTTTGGTTTTAAAGATACATTAAGAAAAATGAAAAAAAAAATTAAAAAAAAAAAAAGTAATCCATTAATAAGGTAATTAGACAAAATAAACTGTGTGTTTATATCAGTTCAAGGTCGTCTCTTCATCCTCATGGGCTTTTCTCATTAATATAATATAGTTAATCAATTTGGGATACTAGCTAGACAAATTGTGAGCATGATTTTGACAATATTGAAAAGACTGTGAGCAGTATAGTGAATATGAAAAAAAAAATAATCCTATCCTTTCTATCTTTTTTGTTGATATCTAACAGAATGTGTTTTTCAACACAGCAAAATATTCTCAATTTTATGAAAAAGGAGTATGTCCAGGATGCTAAATGAACTGTAAAGTAACACTGCAATCATCCTTTAACTGGTGGACCCTATGTTAATATTTATTAATATTCATTTTCTGAAGAGTACCAGCATTCACCTTGGGTGGAAAGGGAAACAAAAAGTGTGAGGGACAGTGCTGGAAATCTGTATACTGATGAAACCTTGAATGTTAAAGCCTTCAATCCCCTTGTGTAAACAATGAAAAATTACACTATTTGAATTCCTAAATATTATGAATATACTTTATGTCACTGCAGCCTCATGTCTGTAGGCAATTCAGGATCATTTCTTTTTTGTCTAGTTGGTTTTTGTTTGTTTGTTTGTTTGTTTTCCCCCTTTAATATTTACATTAGTATGCAAGTGAGCATTCAAAGTGAAATCAAATCCGTTAAGTAAATGTTTTTGAATGTCACGTTAAGACACCCACATAAAGAAGTGAAATGTAAGACTTTTAGCCCTGATTATTTTCTGGTTAAAAGGTGTACCTTTTTTTGTCATTGTTGTTGTTCTTATTTAATTCTGAGCATCCTAACAGCTCAGGGTATCAGCTGTGTTGATTATCATGATTCTTTTAGGTAGAAAAACAATGCTTTATGGAGAAAACTAAGTTATGAAATACTCATAGCTCTAAAGACACCTCCTGGACCCAGAAACACTAAAACATGGATTCATAAAATAAGCATATAATGCTGCATCTTGTTTTATTCATTCTTCAAGTATGAAACTGTCCAGGATTTTCTTCATACATTTAAATTAAATCAATTATTATTATTATTTTTTTTTTTTTGTGCAGGGTATAAACCATAAGAAGGTGTTATCTTTTCTGCTGGAAGTCTTGGATCAGAGGAAATCTGAAAATCTGATTCATATTTGGCATATCTGAATCATATTTGATTACTTGGCATCTGTTTGCATTCTAGTCATTAAAGACATGTCACAGTCAGAAGGACTGTGGATGTTGGTCATTCTCCTTTCTGTCTGCTAAGAAAGTGGAAACTGATCAAACCAAGAAAATTTTTCAGTGACTAAGACATTTTTTCAGCTAGACCACAGTAGAGATTAAAATGGTTGCTTTTGTTAAAATAAAATAAACAATGAATTCTATTTTTAACATTCTATTGGTGGACTGAAATAATATGTAGTGCAAAAAGAAGTCAGTGAATTTGTGTTATCTATTAAGCTGTGATGAACTGAAGTGTGTTAGATGAACAGTTTTGGCTAAGAAAATAACTTCACAAGATCACCCTTTTTCTTATACTTTTTTTTTTTTTTTTTGGTTAAGGATCGTTAAATACTTAAATATTTAAATGTTCAAACAAAATGGAAAAAAAAAGTGATAGTTCATTTTCTGCCTGTTGGCATTTGAAACTGAATCTACTTTGTTCTGGGTGCTCTACTAGAATTATTTTGCTTTGTGTTAATCATTAATCTTGCTCTGAAGTAGTATTGGGATCATAACCTTCTTATTCATAGATCATTTTAATTCTAAATAATTTTATATAAAATTGCCAATGTTATGTTCGAGAACTTTAAAGGATTAATTGGATGTAAATGTATTTCATTTTTTATACCATGTGAAACAACAAGACAGTGGAGTGTGAACCAGTACTACTCTACAACCTCCAGACGGACATTTGGTTTGTCTTTTTTATTATTTTTTTTTCCTCATTACCTGCAGGGAGCAGGTCTGCTTGTTTGACTGTTTTTTTGCAAGCATTGTTTTCATTCAAGTATGGGATTTTCTGAAGTGGCACTTCGCTTGCTTTAACCAAGATTTTGTTTGCTGATTTATCAATTTGATTGCTGAAGTGAAAAATAAAATAAAATAAAATAAAATAAAATAAAATAAAATAAAATAAAATAAAATAAAATAAAATAATAAAATAAAATAAATGAAATGAAATGAAATGAAATGAAATGAAATGAAATGAAATGAAATGAAATGAAATGAAATAAAATAATAAAATAAAAATAAAGTAAAATAAAATAAAATAAAAGTCCTTCTGATAGAGCCTGTCTTCTTTTTCTTTACTCCCCATAGGGTATTTATACACATGTATAGCATCTACTGTGCCTTCTCTGTTTAGGATGAATAGTCCTAGCACTCTCAGACTTTCCTTACATGAGAGATGCTCCTGTCCCATAATCATCTTTGTGGGCCTTTACTGGACTCATTCTGGCATGTCCTTTTCTCTCTTCTACTGGGGAGCCCAGAACTGAACACAGCTGGACCAGAGAGACCATCCCAAAATCTCATCTATTCTTCTGTTTTTCCTTCCAAAGGACGAAACCGGTATATTCGTCGGTGAAAGTGGGGGGGAAAAAAAAAAAAAAAAAAGGTTGTAGAGTTGAAAAGAGGGGAAAGCCTACTTATAATGGTTAATCAGTGGGTTTTTATTTTTTGGTTTGGTTTTGGATGACTGAACATTTTGCATGAAGGATATTTATCTATTCTTCCATAATCAGACAGGACAATTCACATGTACACACTCTTACATTCAATTAGATCTTGGACTAGCACTTTAATAAATTAATAAAATAAAAATAAATTAATGCAAAAGTTTAGCTTGTATAATATGACAAAGTATTTCTAAGTAGTAGATTTTCACTCAGGGAAAAGTTGAAAGTACTGGGTTATTTAAAAGAGATAAATACACTGAAATTCATGAGAGATAATATGAAGGAAGATTTTCGATAAATAAGGATGGAAATAATAGACCAGTTGCAAAGGTAGGTGTCTCCTTTCTTCACCCAAATCACAGCTTATATGCCACTCTTACTCTTCAAAACTGCTGATCAACTTGTAGAGTACTGAATTTGATCTGTCTGGAAAATTCTGAGTCTGCTACATCAGTTGGGTGTATAGAAGGATACATGTTATGAATGCATAAGTGCAGGTACTGTAGGTCAGATAGAAAGTGATCTAAACATTAGATGAGCATTGGTAGCCAAAAGATTTCCTTCTTGGTGGGGCAAGAGAAGCTTGCTGGGTTACCAGTGCCTTCAGTGGTGAAGAACATGCTTTCCAGCTGAGTACATACCAACCATTTTTCTGTGCTAGTGGTAGGTCCACCAAACTTTTACCATGAGAGGTTGTATTTTCAAGTGTGATACCAGGGTCATGACAGGCTTCAGAGACAGACATCCTGTCATGACAAACTCATCCACATACTGAGTTTAAATATGATCTGTATGTGCTTTCCATCAGCAGCGTGCCAGGGGCTTAAGTCTGAATAAAAGATGTGGTAAACAGCAGTTGTTAGATATTGCTGCTTATCCTTTCCTGCTGCTAGAAGAGTTGTGTGGGGTTATGTTTGTTTGTTTGTTTGTTAATCTCACCTTTTTGCTTGAATCACAAATAAATTGGCCAATGTGCATATACATGCATCTGTTCCATTCCATAGAATGAATCGTAGAATGGTTTTGATTGGAAGGGACATTAAAGACTAACTAATTCCACAATATCCCCTCCCCCCATCCCCACCACCACCATGGGCCTTTCCATAATACCTGTGTTTTTAATAGTTTAATTCAGCGACTCAGTGAAAAGCATGAGGCATTTAATTAAATGTCTCATACTTACTTTTAGGAGGTTCATATGCCAGATAGTTGAAATTTTGGGGTGGAAAATCTAAAGGTTCTAGTATTAGTTGTCAGGATATTATTGAATTGAAATAGGAGGCAGAATTCTTCTACAACTGTGGGCTTTATTTCTTCATCTCATAACAACTTAGTCTTAAAGTTGCTAAGAAAATAGTTGACTGATAAATTAACAGGTGGTGTCAGAAAATATTCCTTTGGCAGCCAGGATGTGATGACAAATTTATGAAGCAGATACCTCTACAAGAAAATATAGCAGTGAAAATATAGTTTTATTTGTCACAGATAAATGTTTCTCTTTCAAAGCTGGAGCAGCATACTGTAGCTGAAATGCCCTGGCTGGGTTACTCTTTTGGAGTACAGGATCAAGAAGAGGCCTAGGTTTGGTGGTTTTTTTTTTCTTTTTTTTCCTTTTTTTTTCTCTCTCTTTTTTTTTTTTTTTTTCCCTTTTCTGTTTGGAAGCACAGTGATAAACAAGAATAGGGCAAACTATGCTGTATATTCAGTCGTACAGATATACAGTGGAAGTCAGAAGATGGCAGTCTTCACTTACTCTTTAAATTGTTGCATAGTGAACCTTAATGATGTGAACAATTGAGAAGTGAAGAACAAAATGAATATGCATCTTCCCCTGCATTTTTAGTTGTTAAATTTTAATTTCAAGTGCATATTGAAAATGCAAAAATGACAGCTCTTTTTTTTTTTTTTTTCCCTCAGAAATCATTCATGATGAGGACAACTAAAAAGTTAGTTAATATTTTCTGATTCAAACAAGAACCAAAAGCATTTTTAGTGTAAAGGAAGTTCTAAAACCTAACTCACATAAAAGAGGGCATAGGCAAGCATAGACAAACATGCATTCAAAAAGAAGATTGACAGAGACTTCTCAGCAATTGTGTATGCCTGGAGGCATCTAAAACTCAGTATCTGATTGCATTCTATTTCTGCTCATGTCAAAATTCTCTTCATGTAAGCAGTAAAGAATTTAATACTTTTTCAAGACACAATGGGATCCAGGAATTAGAAAGAAATGGGTCACCATTCCCTGAAGGCTTGATCCAATAGGTATATGTTGAACATTCCTGGCATGCATAGTAGATTCTGTAATGTCAGCTGTCTGTTATATACTACTGATCAGGGCATATCCATGGGGGATTCTAATCTTAAATTTCTGTGACATTGAGAGGAACCCAGCTTTTATCTTAAATTTCTGAGACACTGAGAGGAACTCAGCTTTTATCTTACCCTTCCATAGATGAAAAGCAAGGAGCAAACAGGTCTACAACTGACGGTTAAGACTCCACTATCAGTAGGAATTTGGGTTCTGGGCTCCTGTCATAAGAAGAAAAAATGTCTTTTTTAGAAAGTTCTAATTGTGTCAAAGTAAGATGCAACAAACTTTAGAATATAAAACCACACTTGTAGGAATCTAAGAAAACACAGAAGTATAGAGATACTTTCATTTCTTACTCCCCTCATGGCTGAGAAACTTTGAATGTTTGCAGGCAGCAAGGTACCTTTTAATCTCATGTAATTAATAGTCTCTACTACGGTGCAAAAGATGTGAATGGTAAGGGACAAGAACTTGGATGTCTTAAAGAAAGAAGGGAAGGATGGGAAGATGGAAGGAAGGAAGGAAGGAAGGAAGGAAGGAAGGAAGGAAGGAAGGAAGGAAGGAAGGAAGGAAGGAAGGAAGGAAGGAAGGAAGGAAGGAAGGAAGGAAGGAAGGAAGGAAAGATGGAAGGAAGGAAGGAAGGAAGGAAGGAAGGAAGGAAGGAAGGAAGGAAGGAAGGAAGGAAGGAAGGAAGGAAGGAAGGAGGGGAAGGGAAAGGAAGGGAAGGGAAGGGAAGGGAAGGGAAGGGAAGGGAAGGGAAGGGAAGGGAAGGGAAGGGAAGGGAAGGGAAGGGAAGGGAAGGGAAGGGAAGGGAAGGGAAGGGAAGGGAAGGGAAGGGAAGGGAAGGGAAGGGAAGGGAAGGGAAGGGAAGGGAAGGGAAGGGAAGGGAAGGGAAGGGAAGGGAAGGGAAGGGAAGGGAAGGGAAGGGAAGGGAAGGGAAGGGAAGGGAAGGGAAGGGAAGGGAAGGGAAGGGAAGGGAAGGGAAGGGAAGGGAAGGGAAGGGAAGGGAAGGGAAGGGAAGGGAAGGGAAGGGAAGGGAAGGGAAGGGAAGGGAAGGGAAGGGAAGGGAAGGGAAGGGAAGGGAAGGGAAGGGAAGGGAAGGGAAGGGAAGGGAAGGGAAGGGAAGGGAAGGGAAGGGAAGGGAAGGGAAGGGAAGGGAAGGGAAGGGAAGGGAAGGGAAGGGAAGGGAAGGGAAGGGAAGGGAAGGGAAGGGAAGGGAAGGGAAGGGAAGGGAAGGGAAGGGAAGGGAAGGGAAGGGAAGGGAAGGGAAGGGAAGGGAAGGGAAGGGAAGGGAAGGGAAGGGAAGGGAAGGGAAGGGAAGGGAAGGGAAGGTCTTCTAATTTCTTATTTTTATTGAGGCTGAAATCGAGTACAGAAAAGGCATGTCAGAATTCCCTGACTGGATCAGCAGGGAAACCAACACTGCAAGCCAGTCCTGCAAACATACACCACTGCGGCCAGCAGTGCAAACTTCATTGCTGGTCAAGATGTGATGTGAACTTGCAATCCTGGGATCACTGTAGGCCACATCACATTCAACTTTGGTCCTTCCTTCTTGCATTTCACCGGTCAGTTATGTATCAGGACCTCCATCTCAAAACATTTTGTTTTGTATTGTATTGTTTTTTGAAGCAGGTTTGTCTCATCTACCATGCGTCCTACAGAATTTTTTTTTTTTTTTTGGGGTACTGACATATATAAGTATCAACAGGTAGTGTACAGCCAAACTCTAGGTTTTGCATTCCTATCTGGCATCCAGGTATTTACAAACTTAGGTTTAAAAATGTTTGAGTTAGTTTTGTTGTTGTTGTTGTTGATTCTGGTCTGAGTTAATATGAAACAAATAGCATTGTCTCCATTTGTAATTTGCAATTGCAGTTCTGTAAAGACTTGATTAGAAGCTTAACTTGAAATTCAAGAAGACTTCTTATATATTAAATTAAATGGGCCAGCTCTACATGTTTAGCTAAAATTTTAGGCCTTTCTGAAGTTTATAGTCTACAGTTTTCACCTTTACAAATAATATTTCAGATGAATAGCTAATGAAATTCAGCTCCAGTGACTTCAGAAGAGTCACACTAATTTTAATCAACCAAAAAATCCCAGTTGCCAGATTGATATAATCTGTTTTTTTAAATCATCTTAAAATTAAATATTGAGAAGTTTTCTATGTCTTCTTTTGAGAAAATTAATAAGCATACCTAACTTACTGAAATATTTTGATTATTAAAATTACCTGTTGTAACTAATAACAGCACTATGGCTCTTACACAGACTTAGCATTGCCTGGAAAGGAAACTAGAATCATAATAACTTCAGGGTTCAGAAAATTTGAAATTAGGAAAGCAATACTTTCTTGACTGTTCTTTGAATGCTTAGTATCAATATCAAAAACATTGTACCTAATGCTCTTTTCAAAGAGAGTTGGTGTCTCACCTGTAGGAATTTGGCATCAGCATTATTCACTAATATATATATATATATATTTTATTCAACTTGTAAACAAAGCAACCAGAAAAAAATAATGATAAAAGAACTCTCTTATTTTTCATGCAAATCTTTTAAAATTAAAATCTGTTTGAAGTCATTTAGCAGTAAAACCCAAGAAATAGTAAATAACATATTAAACCAGAAAATAATTAGCATAGGGGAAAACAAAATGAATATCCAGTAGAAAATGTATGTTTATGTATATTCTTGTAGTGAATTGTTTTATTCAAAACAGAATGTTTTCCATTAAAATATACTGATTAATATTGATTTTAGCTACTGTCAGATTGAATATTTATTCCTTATACAACAAGAGCAAACTAATGTTCATGGACAAGTAGCTACCAGCCACAAAAACTATTTTGTTCCATAAAAATGTTTCAGTTTATTATCTGAAAAACAGTCTTCTAATTTCTTATTTTTATTGATTTTTCATAAAGCAAATGAATTGTCAAAACAAAAAATCACTTTGAGCAGAAGAATTTTCAATTTAGATGATTTAAGAACTTGAAAAGCCTCCCAGTATCCCTAATAAACAACTGAAACATTTCCACATAAATTTTTCATTTGACATAATTAAAAAAATGCTATTGTACAAAGCTCACACAGTGGATAGGATAGTTTTATCCTTTTTATGCAACAGCAGAATTTGTAGATAGATATAAGTGCTTAGGGAAATAGTTTGATGTTGATATCATGACCTGTAGACCTATTATGAGCTTTTTGAACATTGGATTTCTTTGTGTGTGTTATTTGTCCTTTGTCTTTTATGGATCATTTGTGCTTTTATGATTCAACACTCACACATCTAGCTTACCCAAGGTCAGTTCAAAAGGTCAGAGGTTTATATCTCATTCCTCTTAGGATGTCCACTTTTGAGTGAAGGTAAGGTATGCCTTGAAATACTAGGAATTGGCACCCTCATGCTAAATTATTTTTCTGGCCTGTATCAGTGACTACTTCATAATAGACGAACAGGTTGCTTAATGCCCTCCAGAGCTGTTAGCTGCTTTGGTAAGATAAAATATTTTCCAGCTTGCTCATTTACTCACTTATAAAACCAAATAACATTTTTGAAGTTGGGTAAGTGCCATTAACTATTAATCCTCCAATTTTTGCCCTCTTATCATTGGTAAGAGAAGATCTTGTTGCCTGATTCTTCTGTCTGATGCATCCTTGTTATACAACTTGACTCACGCATGATGAAGAATCTCCGAGTACCCCTAATTCAAGACAAGAGTGCGAATGTTGGTTAGAATTGATAAAACCATTCATCATTGAGGCTGCCCACAGTAAAACATCAAACATCCTGAAGACTGTTTCTACCACTAGCTAAAAAGGGTGCTATTTCTTGACAATATAAATTTTCAAACTGTATTGTTGAGTCACCTTTGAAGGTTTTTTATAGTATGGAGAAGAGTTTGCTAATCACAGAAATTCTTGCAGGGAAGGTATTTCTCAGGACCCTTCAAAATCAATATTTTTCATGTAGTGATACTTTACAGTGGGCATTATCCCTTTTGTTTTAATATTATCTTGTTAAAAGTGGTTAGTGTATAGTCAAACTCCTTTAAAGTGAAAAGATTCATGCCTGCTTATCTCAATCAAAGAAACCCCCATTCAGAATACCTTAAAACAAGTAGCACCTTGTCCTTACTGACATTTCCTTCCATTAAAGTCTTTAGTGCTTAAAACTGTAAAATTACAGAATACCTTATACATTTTTACCCCCACTTTATGATTTTTTCAATTAAACTTGAAATTAAAAACTTTTCAATGAGTAATTAACCAAAGTTGATACTAAGTTTTTTTTATTTTTTATTTTTTTTTCCAATTTTCTGAGATGAATATCTCTCACGTGACATATTTCTGCTTGGAAATTGTATTTCTGATTTGAATCAAGTACGAATGTGGAACATCATTTTTTAGAATTCATTGTCAACAGCTATATTACAGAGTTTTTCTTATATGAATATATCAATTAACCTATTTTTCAAAATGAATGCACAGAATTTTACAAGAACTCTATTTATTGTATTTGGATTTTGTTGTTGGAAGTAAAGTATATGCAGATAAATGAAATAAGTCTTTTATTAAATACTTTTGTTGAGTGGTATACTCCACTGTAGAGTTGCCCATTAAACTAGATTTACCTGACTAGGTAATCTGGAACCATATCAATAAACAGTGCATAAACACTGAAATGTATCTGAGATTAGGGAAGATGATTTACAAGTTGATTGCTCAAGCTCAACGTTGGTTGATGTAATTGTTTTGTTTGGAAGTGTTGTGGGTTTTTTTTGTGTAGTAGGTGTTCAGCAGATGTAAATTCCAGTCTGTTGCTTCTTTTGAATTATTACCTTGCCTTTGGAAACTTCTCAGCATTTTCCACGTAATATTCCTGTCTAATTTCTGAGAATGCCAAGGTACAGAAATATAATTTTAAAGGATGTTATTTGTTGTTGTTATTGTTTGTTTGTTTGTTTGTTTTCTGGGTGAAATTCATCAGAAAGAACAGTCTGACAAGGACTATGACACTTTCAATCTCACTTAAGACCACTAAGATCAAGTTGAGATGGAAATTGTGCAGAGGAACTGGTCTCAGTTTCACGTAGGGAGGTTTTTTAGGTTGTCATTGTATTTAAGGGAAGAAGAAATGAGAGTTTTCATTTATGAAAGGTTATAACCGGGCTAATATTGTTCAGCAAGACCCGTTTTTTATAACTTTAAAGAAAGTTTCATGAAAGCTGCTCTTGTAATTCCTCTTGAGATTCTTCTAGCAGGTATTATTTATAAATTTATACATATTTTTATGTATAATGGTTTTAAAAGTCTTAGTCACCCCAGTTCCTTAAGGAAAGTTTTGTCTAAATGTATGGCTTCCTTGATAAATATGAGATGATGCTGTAAACAGAAGTAAAAGCACAGTCTTTCTTACTCAGCCATATGAGTAAACTGACATACAATGTGTTTTATATTTGTCTTACCTACTGTAGCTGGAAGGGTTGTAGATCTTAGCATAATAGCCAAGAAACAATTTTCACAGCCCATCTCTCTTCTAAATATTTTAAATCTTCCTCCCCTCTGGTGTGTTGAGGTGAAACTGAAGCTGTTTAAAATTTTTGCTTATAGAAGCTTTTTATACCTTGGCAAGTGTAGTGAGGGCAAAGAGAATGGTCAGTTGATTAGGCTTCTTTCTTGCAAGGTGATAAACAGTTTAATGAAATAGTAGGTGTGTACCTGAGCCAGTATGCTGCCATCCTCTGTGACTCCTAGCATTATCTAAACCACTTGGCCATTGTCACTTAGTTGTGGAAAGAATTTTCCACTCTAGAAATAATTAAATCCCATTTTAAAACAGGGCACAGAGCTACATCTTCTTGCCATTTTGAAGTTCTCTAACCTTTTTGCCTATGGTGTCATTCTTTTTCTGCCCTAGTAAGCATTTCATTAGTTACATAATGCCATAAGAAAACAGGCAGTTCAGAACATTAAATGTGTACCCTACTGGTCATTCTGTCCTTTTAATCACTAATTTCAGCTTCCTTATGAATTGTGTTTTTAAGCTAGGAATCCCATGAGAAGATTATTTGTATGAAAAATTGGCATTTTCCACTCCTTTGCCCCCCATTACCCTACCTCCAAAAAAACAACAACCCTCAATGACTAAAAGTACGGCAAAAATATCTGTTTGTACTGATACTACAATTGAGAAATTTGACTCATCTTAAGAAGCTCTATTCTCTAGATTCAGACAGCATAAACTCAGTGTACAGGATGGCATTCAAATACTGCAAAAGTGAGGTGTACTTGCAGATGGACTTCCCTCCCCAAAGCGAAGGCAAAGTATCTTAGATGTTATGTCCCTTATTCAAAACTGAAATACAATCAACAAAGCTAACTGTAATTTTAGTGTAATAAAAATTTTGGAAAAATTACCGACCTCTCCCCTCACACACATACACACACACACACACTCATGTGTTTATTAAAGAAATGAATATTTTATCCTGATTAGATTACAAACAAAATCTATCAAGACAAAAATTGATTCATCTGGTAGCTGGGCCAGTTAAAATAAATGAGACCTACCTGGAGTCAACAGACAATGTTTGGATGAACATTGTCACGTAATACTGATATATGGAAACCTGTTAAAATGATGACAATCATTCAATGTAAACATGCAAAAGACAATAGATGGCAGTTGTCTGCTGGCTCTTTCACAGAATGATAAAATCACAGAATGGTTTGGGTTGGAAGGAACCTTAAAGATCATCTAATTCGAACCCCCCTGCCATGGTCAGAGATGCTTTCAACCAGGTTGTTCAAAGCCTCATCCAACCTCACCTTAAACACTCACAGGGACCTTGGTGTCCATAAAACTTAAGTTTTTATTACTGTGATCACCTACCACTTCTTAAACGATGCAAAATATAACATAGCTATTGAAAACAGAGATTTATTCAAATATAGACTTTCTGTTTTTCCTTAACCCTTATTTATTGAACTGTTCTGTAGAGATGAGTTGTTTAAAGGAAAGAAGTACTAATTTTACCAGCTTTAAAAATTATGACTACAAATAAAAGAAATTGCCAGATACAATTGGCCACATGAATTTTGTTTTACTATTCATGCACTATGAAGTATATTTTTATCTTCTTCCTTTTCACTGACTTTAACTTCTTGTATGAAACAAAAAATCTAGCTATGTAATCAACATCTTTCTGGTAAAATTTGCCTTAGTTTCAGGAACGTGAATTTAATCCTCTTATCAAGACAGATACAACAAAACCCATTCACAATGTATTCATTTAATATACTTCCAATATTTAATACACTTTCCATTGAACAAACAGCTACAGATATTGTGTTTATTCAAAGTGGTGCTAAAAGATGAATTCACATTCTGAAGTCTGTACTGAAAAAATATATATTTAAATATTTTGCAATATTTGAAATATTAAGTCTTATGTTGTCTTAATATTTGAAATATATGTCTGAAATTCTTCTAGTGTTTTAAGATAACATATACAAACATTTCTTCATTAACACAGAAACACTTGTCTTTATAAAAAAAAAATCACTTTATTTTAAAACTTTCATCCATCATGTATTTACATCATTTTAGAAGGTTAGGTGCTGCCTCTTAAGCCAGAAAATAAATGAAAAGAAAGAACATTCAAACATATAAACAGATTGAATTTCATGGATTTTTAAAATTGCATTCTTGGTGCGAATTTCTTTTTCCATTTAATTAATCAACAGTACTCTTGATGATGCACATATATAAAGGTAGTATTTTTATATAAACTCTCTAAGTTTTTGAAACTTTCCAAATAATAGTAAGACAAGCTTAGATTATTTTATTTTCTAGAGAATAAGTGTGAAAAAGATATAGTAGACAGGCAAGCCAAGTAATAAGCCAATTCTAAATTGCTCTCACTAGAAGTGTATGCTGTCTTGCCAAAGCCCAATTTACAAATGAAAAGATTTAGATAAATGAAATAGCATTAAGCATTATTTTATTTTATTTTATTTTATTTTATTTTATTTTATTTTAATAATCTGTGAATCTTCTATGAAACAATTTAACTCTAAATGCTGTACAATAGCACTAACTGATATAAAATATGAATTTCCTGAAAAGTAGTGGAACATCCACACTCTAAAGGATAATAATTTATTTAAAAAATGGTTAAACAATAATTTATTTGCATACTTCATATTTTAATACTTTATATACATATTTGCATACTAAGCATTTTCGTAACATGAAGTGGTGTATTTCATAAAGAAATCTTATGCCTCTTTTCTTCTTGATGAAAAGAGCTGTTTAATTTCCTTAAAAATAATATTTTTTGTATGCTATTCATCTCATCTGTTTAGTATTTGATAGAAATGTGATGCAAGACATGCTGTTTTGGTTGGGAATGCTTGGAGCCATGAATTCCATTAATGATGTCAACTTAACCTCAATAATAATCTTTAGTTCTTGTCTAAACTGTGTGATTAAGTTGTAAAATAACTTTTTACCTGCAATGATCAGTGTAGAATATGTTTCAGTGTAACACAGTTCTCCAGTAACATTTTTCATAGCATGAGATATAGTTAGGGACCTTATTTTACTGATGAAATTAAAATCTTCATTATTTTAGCTTTAGGAAACAAGAAGGTTCATCAATATTCTTGTTCTCTCTGAAACTGTTAAGATAATGAGGCTGAACTAATAAAGATCCTAGTTAACATCATGGTAATACTGTCTGCATTGCAAGTGAGTTAATGGTTGCTATTTATAAACATATGCATATGGTTTTCAGTGCCACCATGCATTAAAACAATAACATACAATACCAACATCTAAACAGCCTTTAAGCTGTATTTACTTGCATGTGTAATAATGCCAATAATAATACTATATCCCAGAATTATGCAAAAAGTTGGTTTTGAAAATCATAACTTTGACAGTCCACTTTGAGTAATTTCATGCTGAACCTTTTATCTTGAAAGGAGTTTAAACATTAATGACATAGTAGCAAGTTTGTTCTACAAGCACATTTAGCTCCATTTGCTACTCTACACACTAGATGAAGTAGTAGAAGATTGTAATAGGAAGGTCTCTTGTACAGAGAAGGGACAGGTGAAAGTAAAGCAAAAGGGAATGAACGCTTGTTCTTAGTATGTTCAGAAAGGTTAGAAGATAACCATTCTACTCTCAATTATTTTCAGAATGTGTTTTCCTTGTGTAAATTTGAGGCACACAGTTCCAGATAGCATAGAAGATTTTTCCATTCTGCCTCAAATGGAGGCATTTAAAAATAAGAATAAGCATAAGCATAAGAATAAGAATAAGAATAAAGAATATGAATAAAGAATAAGAAATCTGTTGCTTCCTGTACCCAACTGAGAAGTTTAGGTCTTTGAAGTGAATATTTTTTCTTACTTGCCTCCTTCAAAAAATAGTAAAAATTTTTCATGGAAATTACCCCATTTATTAGTATTAAAAATCAATACTGTTTCTCATGGTAATGTCACTCCACAATCAACATTTTGCAAACCTGTTCTCCGTAATGTCTTTTAAGTGCATTTTAATTTCCTCAGTCAGTAGCAGAAGCAGCAGTTGTAAATGACACCACTGCTGAGTGCAGAGGCTGAAACTTTAAAGTTAATGGCACTATTGAGGAGATACAAGTCAAAAATAGTATGGAAGTGTATTAAATTGGTTCACAATATGTTATTTGTGATAACATTTGGGTATCTACACCAGTGTCAGCTCTCAGTCAACGTGCCTGCAGTAACAGCAGTGGGAACTGCAATTCTATTGTTTTATCTCTTCTGTTAAAATCATTCTTATTCCTCTATCTGTATGTGGTCAGAGCTCTATCTCTTGCTTTCTATTTACTTATGTTGAATAAGAAAATCTAATACAGTAGAACAGAATTAAAAGGAGAAAAAAAAAACAAAAGACCCAATAACAACCTCAATTTATATAAATTGATTGTATTTTTTTCTGAAGTTAAAGAACGCTATTGCAGAATCTTGTCTAACCTTCCATCAATCCACATCTAACAATATTCTATCATCTACTGCAACTTTTCAAACCCTTTTCCTAGCGTATAGAAAGGTCCCTCTTGGAGTTTCTGGAGCGTCTAACTCTTTTTTGGAGTCTTTTTCTCTCTTGAGAGGATAAAGTAGTAAGGACAAACATTTGAGTTTATGTGAAAAGATATGGCCTTAAACTGAAGAACATCACCTGTTTTCTGTGCAATGTTGAAAAACAGAAATACAACTCAGTTTCTGGACTTTTATTT
Source organism: Anser anser (assembly GCF_964211835.1). Lineage (NCBI taxonomy): Eukaryota > Metazoa > Chordata > Aves > Anseriformes > Anatidae > Anser > Anser anser. The sequence continues at coordinate 109,071,697 of NC_139720.1, read as the reverse complement.
CCAAGAAATAACCACTGAGGCAAAGTCCCCACATAACCTCCAGTGTTAATGTTCCTAGTAGTGCTGTTGTCTCTCATCTCTTCTCACTCAAAATGTAGATGTCTGCATGTTATGCAGCTACATTTATACAGGAGACAGTCTTACCCTGTCCTTTTTTTTTTTTTTTTTTTTCCTTTTTGGGGTACACTAAGTCCACCAAGATTCAGCAGATGTTTCTAATTCGTGCTTTGAAAGGGAGGTGTTTGATCATATCAGCTACAATATTGGCTAACTCCAAAATCACTGATAATTAATAATAAAAAAGTATGAACCTTGTCCCTTTTGTATCATGGGACTAAAACAGGAGCAATGCAGTGGTAGCTGTCAAGACTGGTTTCATGGATCGCTTGAAGTCAGAAAGACCAAGTGGAGAAACCATAAATAAATGTTTGAACTTGGTGAGTCAAGTGGATAACCACTACAACATTTTTTACAGTGGATTTTGAAGGCCTTGGGCAATGTTTGCAATTGTATTTGCCTAGAGCAGTAAAAGGAGGTAACTCTTGGCTGTTGCATGTGAGCTAGAAATGATTCTTGGTCAAAGAGTGTTAGCTATAAAACAAGATGCCGCACAAAATTAAACTCATTCAAAGTTCAGCTACTGAAAAAAAATATTCTCAATACACATTTTTAGTTTTTAAGTTAACTGGAACAGACAGAATAAGAACATTGTTGGGGGACTTGAAACCTCAGGAAGATAAGATCTACAGAGTTCTAAAAACACATTGAAAACTCAAAGTGTATTTTATTAAGCATTATGGCATGAATGGCATAGCAAAATATAAAATGGAATAGCAAAGTCTCAGAATCTGTTACATTTAGTGACTTCAGTGATATAATAACCTCACTAATTCTTTAAAGTATACTTAAAAGGAGTGGTATAGAAGAATTTCCATTGCAGAGACTTGCTCTTAATAATTTTTACAGATCTACTGACTTGCTTAAAACTGAACGTAAACCAAACCATTGCTACAATGGAATAACAAATTGCAAACAATAACAAAATTCACAAATATGGCTTTTCAAGCATTTCCAATAACAAGTCAGAGCTGAATTCTATAGATATATTCAAGTTAAAATGTGGGTTACTCCCAAAATCTTGATTTCTTTTGTTTTACATTAATTATCTGAAGATAGAGTAACTTTCTTCTCAATATAACCTTCTTTAGATCTTAAATTGGATTTTGTCTTTTTTTATTTTATTTATTTATTTATTTATTTTTAATTAGAGCAGATATTCCCAGCAACAAGGGGGGAAATTCATTTATAAATGATCTCAACTATTAGTAAGCAACAGATTAAAATCATGGCAAGATGATTGACTGTTAAGCAGTTAAGCAATTGTTGCAACAAATGCACGTCTACATAACATAATAAACGGTGTAATTTACATTTCCATGCCAATTCATATTTGAGCTTTATATGTTATAACACTCTTCAGTACAAATCCTATTAGTCAGGTATAAAATAATTATTTATTTTTAGCTAGACTAGAAATCTAAAATATGTAGATTCTTTATAGTTGTATAAACAGACACAAGATTTTGGATATCATGCAATAAACTCATTGAGTCCCCTTTGGAAATCCTCATTCTGATTCTTCCATTAACCATACTGCTGAAATAAGTTACAGAAAATCATACATCTCCAAATCTTTCAGTGTCGTTGTAATGGACATAATGCCAGTTTCTCCTCTTCTAACCTGATGGTTCGTTCATCCTCAGCTATAATTAATTAAATGTTCTACCTTGTTAATTGTTGTGCTGACTACACATGGACTCAGACATGACTATTTATTGCACTGTGTTTAACTACCTATGTAACTCTTTATGCAAAGGAGTCACTGTTAAGTCTAATTTTGCCAATGAGATCCACAAAGCAAAAACCTATGCCTGTTCCTCGACCCTCCCCACTGATGGCACAGGGTGTGGAAATGTGTTCAGCTTTTCAGCCTGGGCACTTCAAACTGTGTTGATGGTGTAGCATGGGCTACAGTACAGTCTGTGACAGCTAGCTCCAGCTTGTCTGCACAGTCCTCAACCATGCTTCAAATCCCAGTGTGACCACATGCTAAGCCACTGGTCCATCATTATCATACTGGGACAGTGAGTGGGCCTTCTGTAGCCCATCAGTCCCAAAATTGTACAAAGTCTCCTGCTGCAGTTGTATGAGATGCAATCCATGTAGCTAACAGCACCATGTGCACCTGGTGGACCTCTGCCCCAAAACACTCACTCTGTTGGGGTGGTGAAGCACTAAAGATCAGTTTCCTCTTGCACAGTGATATTGGTTTTGCTCTGTGACTGGAAGGAGGAGAGACTTAGCCTAGTTTCTTTATTACATCTGACATGATTTACAGTCTATGTGAGATAGGTTTACGTGTTCGATAATGTACTCACAGTTGAGCATCTCCTTCTGTCTGCAAACTGCTGTTGAGCATGAATGCTTATTTCTATGTGCTGAATTGTATTATGCAGAGACTACCACTGAGGAAAGAGGGTCTTGGTCTCTAGAAGTGCCGCAGGTCTACAACCACCACCTTGTTTTACCATCTTCTTTTCTCATTAACATTTTAGAACATTCTGCAATTCTCACCTTCATTTTTCTCACCTTAACTCTTGAAATTTTATGTTTGCTAATGCTTTTATTACTACCTTTTATTTTGACATTCAGGATCCTACATGCTAAAACAAATCCATTTTGAGTATCTGAAAGGCACTGCAGTAATTGTTGCAGTACATGTCTGCAATCAGATGAGACTCTGGTTGCTTTGAAAATCCTATATGGCCACTTTCCGGATGTTGTTGCCTAATTTTAGTGTCTTTCAGTTTGGCATAGAGTATAATCCTTTAGAGCCAAACTGCAGTTATCTACTCATAGGGAGAACACTACAGAGGAAGATATTTTGGGATTGCAAACTTGAAAAATTAAATAAAATCCATTTAATCAATAAAAATCTGGATATTCTTTTCAAGTAAATGAAGAAAAAAAAAGTTATCTATATTTAAGCATTATTAAGAAAGCTTATTATCATAAGCATATATCATATTATCAAGTATCATTTTTTTTTCTCCCCTCTTCCTACAAGACTTTTATTTTAGAACAGAAAAGTCCTGTAGAGCATTCCAGAAAGTAAAATACAGTACGTACTCTTGCAGACACAATTTACAGTTTTAATTTACTGAAGATTGAAAGAAGCTTATCAGCTGAAAATCAATACTGAGCTGAATTTAAGCTTTTGTAGTTTGGGACTTCTAAAGTATATTGAGTAAGTGCCATAAAAATGTGAACACTTGCCTAAATAATTTATTAGATAGCTGTTTCTTTATGTTTTTTTAGCTATGGATATCTAAACAGGACCAACAACTGTATTATACATTTATATTTCATTATAATTACGCATTTTAACACTTTTATAACATGGTCTGTATACAAACCCAGATAAGACAAACAATACATATCCTTACTGAAAAGTTTAAGCCTCATTGTATGCATGTGTCTCTTTAGAACCAGGACTGAAGAATATACATAGTGAGCTCAGATTACAAAACTGAGATGAAAAAAAAAAAGATTTACAGCAAATCATTTGCTTTATCTTTGTTGAACTCCAGGCTGAATACTGCTAGTTCTGTTTTCCATGGTTGAACACATCTGTATAGGATCTCTATTGGGTTTATGTGGCAACATTTTGGTAGCAGGGGGTTGAAGGGGTGACCCGTGTGAAGAGAGTCCAGAAGCTGACCCATGTTAGATAAGAGCCAGTTCCAGCTGGTTCCAAAAGGTGTGACCAGCTGACCAGACCTGAACCAATAAATGATGTTGTTGGCACCTCTGTGAGAGCAGGTTTAAGAAAGGGGAAAAAAAAATCAAAACAAAACAAACAAACAAACAAAAACCCTGCTGCCCAACAGCAGCTGGGAGAGCAAGGGGTGAGAACCAGCCCTGCAGACCCCAAGGTCAGTGCAGAAGGAGGGCAGGAGGCAGGAGGTGCTCCAGGCACACAGCAGCAGTTCCCCTGTGGCCTGTGGAAAGGCCCCTGGTGGAGCAGTCTGTCCCCCTGCAGCCCATGGGTGCCACATGGAGCAGATCTCCACGCTGCAGCCTGTGGAGGAGCCCCCGGTGGAGCAGGTGGATGTGGCCTGGAGGAGGCTGCGGCCCATGGAGAGCCCCCGCAGGAGCAGGCCCCAGGCCAGAGCTGCAGCCTGTGGAGAGAAGCACACGCAGGAACTGGGGATCTGGGGGGAGCTGCTGCCCGTGGGGGACCCGTGCTGGAGCAGTTTTCTCCTGACGGACGGATCCCGTGGTACGGACCCATGCGGGAGCATTTCTTGAAGAGCTGCTGCCTGTGGGCAGCCCCCGCAGGCTCAGTTCGGGAAGGACGGCATCCCGTGGGAGGGACCCCACGGGGAGCAGCGGCAGAGTGACCGTGAAGGAGCGGTGGAGGCGAAATGTTGGGGACTGACCACAGCCCCCATTCCCCATTCCCCTGTAGAGCTCAGGGGGAGGAGGTGGACAACATTAGGTGATCTTAAAAGTCCCTTCCAACTTAAGCCATTTTATGATTCTATGATTCAGTGATAATTGTGGACTTACCATGGATTTCTATAGAGTCAGGAAGTGATTCCAAGGGACAAAGTATTTTGGAAGGGTCCTTAGTTGTATTTTTTTGCAATCTAGCATAATATGCCCTGCAGAAGCACAAAATTGTTTTTCAGTTTTAACGTTAGCATTTAGAGTTTATAGTTGGAAAACTGGCTGAATGAAGACAGCTATTTGAAAGTTTTCTTTAATGCTTATTAATTGTTCAACAGTGTAATTTTTAGTCTGTCTAGAATGACTGCATGGTGGTGGTTTATATGAGTAATGAAATGAAACTAATGCAAGAAATCTCATGAATGCTTTATGCTGTTGAGCACAGACAGGAATTTCTTATCTGCCTTTGAGAATTCTAGCTTTTTGATCAAATAGCCTGAATCATCTCTGTAACAGCATATAGTTTCTAACAACTTAGATGATAAGCTCTCTGTTGAAGAGGCAATATTTTCATACCAAATGCATGCAGGACCTAGTACAATGAGGCCCAAAGCTTTAATTTTTGCTAAGTTCTATTCAGAACAAATAATTTTTAAAACCATGTGTAGTGCACTTCTGTGAATCTGGATGGGGATGATTAGTAAATGTCTAATATAAAAAAAAGTAGTAATATGCTAAAATTATTACATGCACTATCAACCCCCCCCCCCCCAAAAAAAAAAAATCTACAAGTACTATATGCCTTAAATGGGTGTTACTGATTTTGTTTTATTGTGACTATGCTCTACTGGGACTTAAAATGGGAGGTGCATGCAGGCCCTGTGGCAGAGAGATGGGGTGTTGGGGTGTCATAGCTCCTTCTCATACTATCTGTGAGAGGGGAGTTGCTAGGGAAGGAGTGCATAAAGCCAAGAGTTAGCCTGTAGCTACACTAAGCTACTGACATGAAAAATTACACGATGTGACAGAGAGAAAAGACAAGTAATGTGCATGCAACAGCTGGCCAACCAATAACTACACAAACAGGACAGCAACATGAGAAATAGCAGAAATGGGAAACATTATAGATGATCATGAGATGGCAGAGTTCAGGATCCAAACAGGAGGAAGCAGGAATATAGGGGGTAGCAAGGGCTGATCAGAAGTCCCCGTTGATCATCCTGGTGCTCGATCCCTGCAATTTGGAGGAAAAATAAGCCTGCTGCTCCCAAGATACGCATGTTTAATGTCCACAGACAGGAGGAATCTGGTGTGTTTTTCTGGTGTTCAGAGAGCTCTTATTCGCACAGAAGGTACCTGGCAGGTACTGCTTCACAGCACCACCCCACCTCTTCCCCTTTTAAAGGAAGACCTCCATTTCTGATTCTAATGGAACTGTAAGTGCATAATGGGAACATACTTTATCACTTACTTGCAGAGATAACTAAACTTTCTTGCATTGTGACAATGTTAGAGTTATGGTAGATAACTTTAATTTATATTTGTTACTTAATTCCTCATCTTGCCAATGGCTGAAGAGAGTACAAAAATCCTTCCCAAATCTGAGGACAATATTTCATCTACCTTTTTCATGATCATTATGTATTTGTAAATGTGTGTTTAAATCTCCATTTTGACAATACTTCATTTTAATATTACTAATAATGATACACTACATTCTTATAGTGCTAGTCCTATTTGTTGATTTTGATTCATTTTTGTAATAAGAAAGGAATATTATCCTAGAATATCATTAGAACTAGGACAGAACAATACTATTGCCTGTCTGTCCTAAGTACAAGAATTTTGTTTGTGTTGAGTACAAGAAGACCTTCAGGTTTCCTGAACAATTGTTTTCGGAGCAGCCTAGCATCGTATTTTGGTTCAGAGAAGTTTTTTGTTAAATCAAAAATATTTGTACTGGGAAATATCTGGTAGAACTAGTAAAAGAGATTTTTATAGCAGGAGATTTTTCCTTTTCTCCCTGTAGCATTAACACTGGAGACAGGTATGCTCCTCTCCTCAAACTTTATTTAACATTTTATTGATTTATGTCTCAGCTATTGACTGCTATATATTAGTATATTAGACTTCATGAAAGTTTTATAAAGGCTAGACTTTCTTGTGAACATACTGGTCTATATTTAAAAATATATAATCTCTGTTCTCTAGTTAATTTTGGAGAAGTTTTTGAAATCTTAATGCCCGCTTAAGTTAAAATATGGAAATTTCAGGATCCTTTAACTTGCATAATTCCTCTGTTTCTGTTCTATAGAAGTATTTAGAAATATAGAAATAGTTTATTAATATTTAGAAATATAAAACTTTTATCTTCTGTATTTCCACAATTTATTTTCGTGTTATCATCAAATATGTTTATTGTTCTGAAAGTGATGTTTTTATTAATAAGTTGGATCCAATCTATGCAGTTATGCACTAATCTAAATATGTAAAGTATGGGCTCCATTCACAAAATTAAATTTTGTAGTTTCATTAAACAATGTTCCATTCAACTGAGACTGGAATTTTCACAGCAGCTTAATCTGGAAATATTGGAAGCAGTTATCTGAGTGTTGGATATGTTAACATGAGTTTCCAACATGTTTTCAATACTTTTCTGGAGATACATATTTCCTTTAGAATGGCATGGATTGACTCACAGAAACACTGTTGAATTTTCAGCATGAATTCATTTGGAGTTTTTGCAAGCATTTAGTTCATCAAATCTTTCATTTTGGGGGGTAAGCAAGCCTTAATAGGTAGAATTGCACGTTATATTGTGATGGAAAATATTATGATAGATTGATATTATAAAAAACAACAACAACAACAACAACAAAAAAACAATATTCAGAGTACTAAAATGTCCCTCTTTTTAGTTTTACAATATATACATTATATATGGTTTTGGGAGAGTTGTTCACAGTTACAGAGCTGTGAGCAAAACCAGAATGTATCAGCAGTTTAGTCATAACTATACCAATGCACATGTCTTGGCTTGAGTAGTGACAGAAGCATATTGTGTGGTAGAATAGCATATCTTGTTCTCACTTGTTCTCACTATGAAAAATCCAGGAGATCAAGGAGGAACAAGGAATAGTAAGCAGGTATCATTTGGAATTGTAATTGCCTGAGAAAACATTGTTTTCCCAAAAAGTGATTTCATGAAGACAACACTTTTTGTGTTATTTTAGGGTCTGTCAATAACCAACCTATTTTCTACAATTCAGTCATCCAACAACAATCTTTTTGTTGTTTTCTTGTTTGGATTTTGGTTTGTTTGTTTCTTGTAAAACCAACCAGTAACGTTCTAAAAAGTTTTGGGGTTAGTTTTGTGAAACCTTTCTGTCTCATAGGTTTTTAACAAAAGTCTCATGCTTAAAATAAATAAATAAATAAAAATAAAAATAAAAACAACAATACCAAACCAAAATAAACCAAAACAAAACAAAAACCACCACACCATTACAGGTTCTTTCCTTTAGACCTTTTCCTTTTCCCATTTATATAAGATAGTAAATTCTCTTCCTCCAGCACATAGTCAGGTATAAAACAAGAGAAGGAAATCTACATAATCCAGTTTCAATGAAATTTTCAGCCGGGTCACAAAATGTACAGATGGCCTTTGGAGACACTCTTCAAAGAAACTGCAGAGAAACTGAGCAGCCAGAAGGAGATTATGCTATTCCGTTTTTAAATGACCATGGCACTTCACCTGATGGGCAGGAAATTGCTTTTTGAAAGAAATCCTTGTTAATTAGATTGAGATGAAATTTTGTGTGTGTTGTGTACATACATCCTAACTAACTGAGGTAATTGCCTCCCTGTAGTTACCAGAACATGAACAGAACACATCTATTATATCACTAACATTAATTTTCCCTAGAATTTTAGATTTTTATCTTAATTGCATTATATTTTTAATTTCAAATTCAGGAGTACATGACAGTAATATTGGGGGTTAGTCTCAGCATCCAGAATTACTTTTGTTGTCATGGCTATTTTGATATACTTACTGATCCTGGACATGTAGGTAACTTATGGGGTAAGAGTTGTGTTAGTGACCTCACCTACTTATATATAACTGTTGCCTTTTAGTTTAGTTCAGTAAAAACTGAAAAGGAAAGTGTTTTAACAAAACATTATCATTTGGATATTTCTCTAGATGTTGTATCTGTAAACTGTGAAATATTTCACCATAGTCTGAGTAAAATCTTAACCTTTTGATTTTTAAATGAAGAATACAAAAACTCTTTACTGTTTAGTGGTTAATTTGATTCCATTTGAGATGCAAGTTTTGGCTGCCCCAGAAGTTTGCATACCAGTATTTCTATGCTCTTCAGCACAGCTAAAAGCCTCAAGCCACTGATCTGATGAGATAATAAGGAACCTCATGAAATTCACAAGGTGTTGCATAGGGAAACATCATTGATGTATGGCTGAAAACTATCTCAAGTCGTTCCCCCCCCCCCCCTTTGTTTTTTCTTGATATTTGCAAATAAAAGTAACACTAACAGGCAAGTAGAAAATGTGGGGGGATTACATTACAGAAAAGTGTCAGCTGCAGTTTTTAAGCAAAATGATGGAATTTTGAATCAGTACATTTAATTATTTATGGAATCAAAACAGCCTAGATTGATTTTTCAATAATGTATTAACTTACCTGCATGCCAAGAGAGAAAATGGACCATTCTGCTGTGAAGAAAGCCTATAGTCAGTAAGTCTTAAATACAGGCTTTTATGTTAAAACCTGCATTCTAATTAGTAACTTCCAAACATATTATGTATGTGTATTCCACACAACAAATGTTGAAATTACAGGTACTTTGTTATTTTGAAGTTGTTTTTTTTTTTTTTCCTCCAGTAACTGACAGCTCTAAAATTCATCAGACTGAAAATTTACCTTATAGAAAGCAGTTATCAGATATTAATCAAATTCACTAATGTAAAATTGTATGTTCATAATGCCACATTTCATCTTTATTGTTACATTACCACACGGTAATACATAAAGATAAAAATAATCCTTAAATTATCTGTAGATTTAGTAATGGATTACTGAAGCAGTATTCCTAAGAGGTGAACTGTAGAAAAAAAAATGCATCTCAAGTACCCAAAGCCAATTCTGGAGAGGAGGGGAGGGGAGGGGAGGGCAGAAGAGAGGAGAGGGGAGGCGAGGCGAGGCGAGGCGAGGACCAACACCTCCCTCTCCACCTCCCCTCCTTAGGAAGTTATAGAGAGCAATGAGAGCATCTATCAAATTATAAATAGCTTAATGCAATGAAATTGATAGAAAGGTGGTATACACCTTTTATTTTGTTCAACATCTTCATCGACGCCTTTGATGAGGGAATAGTGGCCACCCTCAGCAAGTATGCTGACGATACAAAGCTGGGAGGAGTGGCTGACACGCCAGAAGGCTGTGCTGCCATTCAGCGAGACCTGGACAGGCTGGAGAGCTGGGCAGGAAGTAACCAAATGAGGTTTAATAAGAGCAAGTGTAGAGTCCTGCACCTGGGAAGGAGCAACTGCATGTATCAGTACAGGCTAGGGGATGACCTGCTGGAGAGGAGCTCTGTGGAGAAGGACCTGGGGGTCCTGGTGGATGACAGGTTGGCCATGAGCCAGCAGTGTGCCCTGGTGGCCAAGAAGGCCAATGGGATCCTGGCGTGTATTAAAAGGTGTGTGGCCAGCAGGTCAAAGGAGGTGATCCTCCCCCTCTACTCTGCCCTGGTCAGGCCTCACCTGGAGTAGTGTCCAGTTCTGGGCTCCCTGGTACAAAAAAGACAGGGATCTCCTAGAAAGAGTCCAGCTGAGGGCCACAAAAATGATACAGGGCCTGGAGCATCTTCCCTATGAGGAAAGGCTGGGAGACCTGGGTCTGTTCAGCCATGAGAAGAGAAGACTGAGAGGGATCTTATTAACGTTTACAAATACCTTAAGTGTGGGAGACAGAGGGATTTGGACAACCTCTTTTCAGTGGTTTGTGGGGACAGGACAAGGGGCAATGGCCAAAAAATGGATCACAGGAAGTTCCGCACCAACATGCGAAAGAACTTCTTCATGGTGAGGGTGAATGGAGCACTGGAACAGGCTGCCCAGGGAGGTTGTGGAGTCTCCTTCTCTGGAGATATTCAAGGTCTGTCTGGATGCCTACCTGGGCAACCTGCTCTAGGGAACCTGCTTTGGCAGGGGGGTTGGACCCGATGATCTCTTGAGGTCCCTTTCAACCCCTACAATTCTGTGATTCTGTGAGTCTGTGATTCTGTGATTTTCATTCCCTACATTTGAGCATTGTTTGAAGTTGCACTTCCTGATAAAAAAATCTTGTATGATGTTGTGATAAATTAGCGGGTGTTTGTTCATTGTCTGTAAAAGGAATTCAGAGAATCTGCTGAGAAGATAAGGTTTTGCAATTTACTACCTTGTTAAGGGAAAGACTAAGTGAGTAGATAGTGGGGGGGGGGGGGGGTTTGGATAAACGTCCTTGGTAAAAAAGACTCTGTGAAATACTGTTTGCTGCTTTTGCTTTTGCTACCCTTGAACACAGAACGAACTGCACAGCTTCAGAAGATTCAACAAGTCCTGACAAGCCGAAACTTGGATGCTGACAAGCCGAACTTGGATGCTGACAAGCCGAACTTGGATGCTATAAAACGGCAACACTGAAAAGGGAAAGTTGCGTGCCGTGGTGGAGCGGAGACTCCCCAGCCGCCCAGCGCTGTTTTGCTTGTGCCTGCTTACTTAATTAATAAACTATCTTCGATAGACCAGAAAATTGCGTGGTCTCGCTTATAACAGATGTGAAAGCCTCCTCCTCTTTATTCATACTAGGAGACCACAGGTGTGCTAAGAATCTGTTTGCCATGGATAAGCTGGTTCGTTATAGTTTTAGAGGACTTCATTTCAGGGAATTTAGACCCAGGTTAGGTAAATAGATTAGATTAAGTCTTGACTGGATACCTGATTTCAGCTGAAGATGGTTGAACAGTTTAGCTCTGTGGTTATTCCAGAAGAAAAGAAAGTGGATCATTCCCTTATAAAATAAGTGCTCACTCTAGAGAGAATATTTTTTACTCTGAACCTGCCTTTCGTAGCAATAACTGTAGTCAGCAAACTTTCAAATGATTAAAATAGAGCAAGCTCCTTCATGTTCATAAATTCCTAAGAGAGAAAAAAAAAAAAAAAAAGAAAAAAAAAAAAAACTCTTCAAGGTCTAGCTATTTTCTTTGCCTTATTATTAATAATTGTATATATATATATCCTAGATTGAAGAACTCTATTCTGTATTCTGGTTCTATACTTAAGCTTCTCCACAGCCACTGTTGCTATTTAAACGATTTTCACTTACTGTATCTTGTTAAAATAAAATGTCTATGCTGCGAGCCTGGCATTAAGACCTGACAAATTTGCAGGTATCCTAAAAGTAAAGCAGAAATCCCATGGATCTTGAGATTTTCAGGAGCACTTAGGCTTTATAAACAGAGCTGAATTACTCTACTTTTAGACTCATTTCAGAATGTTCATTCTGATGCTGCAGTCTTCCCAAATATTTCAGACTTAATACATCCTTTTAAAATAAGAAATAGGTCACATTATAGTTCCTTGGAAGAGACTTCTGACAGCATCATCCTGGTGCTAAAGGGGAATTCGGGAATTCTGCTTTTTTTTCCCTTTTATTTCTGTCAGACAGAAGATATGCTGATCTTCACTTTGCTCTTTGACAGATGCTTGATATTATCAAAGTACACAGTTTTAGGACATCGTATAGGACTATGGTAATTTTGGAAGGCATCCTACACATTTGCTGCTGATTACTTCACATTTTTTCCATTAAAACCAAATACCAGCATTGTGTTTGGTGAAAAGTTTTGCAGGAATACACTCTATAATACACTTTATAACACTACAATACTCTACCCTTTATAACTTTACTGGGAGGCATAAACACATTTTGGTCTTTGCTAATGGGTTTTGGTATGACTTGTACAGATTTGGTTCTTGGGCATAATGTGGTATAAGCACTAAGTTGGAATTTCACTTAGGTGGCATTTGAATTAAAATAGAAATTCACTGTAATAAATCAATGTATTGTATGTTGAATTAACAAAAAACTGCTAAACAGATCATGGAAGGAAATATAGAATGGGGAACTCATATAGCATGGGAATACTAGAGATATGGTTTTGGAGTAGTCAGGCATGCTCTGGAAGAAAGTAAAAGTAATTGCAAAGGAGAACACAGCAAATTTCAACAGCAAGTGGAATGGTAAAACCTAACAAAGATAGATCTGTTATACTTGATGACTTACTAAACTCAAAATTTTGTTGTGGGCAAAAATAAAATGTGCCTTAAATGTTAAGCCAAGAATTTATTGATAGTCTAATTAAATCCTAACAATATAATCAAAATACAAATTATTGTTAGCTTACTTAGGGTAGTACTATCACTCTTAGTCCAAGTCCGTGAAAGCCTCAATAATACATTTAAAATTCTGATACAAAAGAACTGTCCCTAATACCGTTTCCCTTTTTCTGGAGTTATGCTCATTCCTCCTGTGCTCCTTTGGGTCCCAGCATTCATGTTACTACTCTTCATCAAGTGGAGAGGAGAGAGGGTGTCATTTCACCAGCATCCCAGTGCTAATGTGGATCCTCCCTCCTCTTCATTCTGAGGGTCTGCTTAGGGTTTTTGTGTGTGTTTTCCCATCCAGTCCTGCTGCCCTCTGCCACTCCCAGGGCAGGGCTGAAAGCTGCCCCACAGCTCCCCCCCAGTGCTCCCAGGGCTGTGTGCCCTGCAGGGACAGCCTGGGGCTGTCAGCCCCTTCCCCCCAGGGCACTCAAAGAGCTGAAGCTCAGCCAGGCCGGGCAACAGGCACTGGGCCACTGGGCACCAGGAAAACCCAGCTCAGCCCTGTGCAGGCCCAGGGCAACCCGGCCAACCCTGGGGCCTGGCACATATATTCATTAGATATTCAACATAAATATATATTCATTATATATTGAACATAAATTTCACTTTTGGTTCCTAAAGCCATTTTGGATTTAACTTTATTAATTATCATTCTTTTCAATGGGCCTATGGAGTATGAATTTTGAACAGGCGCAGGAAAATAGGCAATGGACAGCTGAACCTTTTGATGTGTTCTGTAACATGCTGTAATTTTTATCACTGTCGTTATATAGTAGAAAATATAATGTTCTGCTATGTTTAAAATTTTAAAATATTGAATGCTGTTTTTGAGGAAGAATGTTACATGCCATTAAAAATTTAGATGACCTCTCCATGAAGAAGATTGACCAATTACTAATCAAACAAACAAACAAACAAACAAACAAAACTGTCAATACACACACTGGTATTTACCTTATCTATTTCTAAAAGTGGTTATAGTAATTTCCTGGTATCTTATTTTATCTGGCTATACAGTTTAGATTATAATTTATCTAATGCTTTAGCCCCTTGCTAGTTTTATTTGTTCAGAAAATATTTTAAAACCTTATTATATGATGCCTTTTCATAAAGAAATGAATATCTGAAATGTTTCTAGACAGTTTATAATGTTTAATCTCTTCGATGAATTGTCGGTGACCTTCACACACAGTCTATTTTTCTGCACTGCAGCTTAAAATCAAAATGTCAACTTCTGGAGTAGCTTCTGAGCTACTTCAGTCAGAGAATGTTAAGAAGCTGAATTGATTTATTTATAAACTGCAGAAATATTGTTCATCAGAATGAGGAGATATTTTTGAACCATATGTAGATTTATGTTTTTCTAAGCTATTTTTAGCTTCTAATATTTTTCTAAATATTTAAATTTACTTTAAACAGGCCAAAGACAAGGTTGCATTTGAAACGTGCTGAAAAGAAGAAAGCAATATAGCATATGCAGGTTCTTGAGCTCCATATTATCAGTACAATTAACATTGTCTTCAGTCTGCAATATATTGATTGCCGGTTCTGTGTAAAATAATGCCTCTAAACCTGCATGTACTAAGATTTTGTCCACTACATAGGGCCAAATTGGCAGTTTGCAAACATGATGCTCTGCTGATTTAGATCAGCTACAATTCTGTCCATAGGGTTAGCAATTTAGCTTTATGAGCAACACAGATGACTCCCAAGGCCAGGTGCAACTCAACTAATCAGTTAATTCATACCTCCTGTTAAAGTCTTTTGCAAGGTTTCCATCTGAATTTTTAACCTCATACACTCTGACATTCATGTGAAATAAAATCCTTCATGGACACTTGAATACACAGTATCAAGGCCTTACTGTTTTGTAAGCAAGGCAACAGACTAAATACATGGTAACTGCTGCATATATCATTTGTTTGGGGGAGAAATGTAGCTAACAATCAACTGCTTAGTCTTAGCCTTTGAATCAGAGAAAGACTGTTCTTACTCAAACACATGCATTTCATTAACTTGATAGGTTTTCCTTCTCATTTTTTATTTTACAGTCTTCCCACCCTTCATTTCGTTCCTACCCACATTTTCATCCCTCCTCAGGCAATGTGCTCATCTCACTTCACGTCTGAATCTCACACAGCACTTGCTGTCTACCTGTCTGCCTCCAGAAATATCTGGAGTGTCTCTGAGATTATTACTATTTAGGCAGAGAAATGATAGTGACTACTGAGCACTTTGCACAGAGACTATGTCCATTGATTAATAGGACAGTAAGGCATACATTTAAACATAAAGAAATTAAAGTCACAGCATACTTATAAAGAGTTTTCACCCATATATCATAGAATCATAGAATGGCTTGGGTTGCAAGGGACCTCATAGATCATATAGTTCCAAGTCCCCTGCAATAGGCAGGGATGCCACCCACTAGATCAGGTTGCTCAGGGCCTCATCTAACCTGGTCTTGAATACCTCCAGGGATGGGTCATCCACAACCTCTCTGGGCAACCTGTTCCAGTGTCTCAGCACCCTCTGAGAGAAAAATTTCCTCCTAACCTCTAATCTAAATCTCCCCTCTTTTTAGTTTAAAACCAATCCCCCTCATCCTGTCATTATCCAATTGAGCATAGAATTGTTCCCCATCTTTTTTATAAGTCCCCTTGAAGTACTGAAAGGTTGCAATGAGGTCCCCCTGGAGCCTTCTCTTCTGTAGGCTGAACAGCCCCAGCTCTCTCAGCCTTTCTAGGTAGCAGAGGTGCTTCATCCCCTTGATAAACTCTGTGGCCCTCCTCTGGGCCCATTCTAACAGATCAACATCCTTCTCGTGCTGGGGGCTCCCGATCTGGATGCAGTACTCCAAGTGGGGCCTTACAAGGGCATAGTAGAGGAGGACAATTGCCTCCCTCAACCTCCTGGCCACTCCTCTTTTGATGCAGCCCAGGATTCAGTTGGCCTTCTACGCTGTAAGTGTGCACTGCTGGCTCATGTCAAGCTTTTGATCCATCAGAAACCCCAAGTTCCATATATGGTGGTTTATCCATGACCACCTGCAGTCAGTCAGCATTTACCCTGAAACAGCTCAAACTCTGCAGGATTTATTAGTTCAGACAAGTCAGTGAGTGAATACACTTCTCTCTCAAGGACCAGCACAGCAATTCTGACACTCTACAGCTGCTCTTAAAAGTGAGGATGTGCTTGGCTCTCTGCTGGCTCCAAACAGCTTTTTTCTGTCCTACACTTCACAGGGATTTCATCTGAGGGGGTATATTTTGGGCAGTGGTATTGAGTTTGCTTCACAGTGTGTTTGTTGATCTGCATGCCTTGCTGAGTTGTGTCCCAGTGAAGAGAGCCACTTGGAAGCAAACACTAGGGAGCATTACTCACGTACGCTGATGTGACTCTGCAGGAGCCAGCCAGCATACAGCAAGACAGGTACCAAGCTACTGCTAAACAGCAAATGTTGGCCCTCTAACTACTTTGTGACTTACTACTCTTCTGTAGTGTGGCCCCACACACACCATGCCTCACAGTATCCATAATAATCTGAATTCACTCATTCACCACGTTGGATCCTGCTGTGTTTAATGCTGGAGAGGTCTATAACATTCACTTTGGAGTGAACCATTTCTGTTACTTATCTTCTCAAGACTCTTGGGTTTTGAGTTGTGTAGTTGGTCTAACGATATCTTTACAGAATATTATGTTTTCTCAACAGTTACCAATGAAGACCAATTAGAAAGACATTGGTATGGCTATGTTCCTAATAGGACAGGTCACAGCTACAGACTGTTAAATTGACAACAAAGTGCCTGTTAAGCTGCTCAACAGGACAGAGGAGGAAAGTATGATGAAACAGCTCGTGGATTAGGATAAGTATAGGGAGATCACTTATCAATTACCTCTGTGGGTAAAACAGACTTGCCTTGGGGAAAAATAAGTTAACTTATTACCAATTAAGATAGATGTGTGTGGTGAGAGTCATTTAATTGTTTAGGTTGGAAGGGACCTCTGGAGATTGGTCCATCTCCCCTGCTAAAGCAGGGTCACCTAGAGCAGGCTGCCTTTTTTCAAACAAAAGCAATTTAAAACATCACCTTCCCCTTTCCTCTGTGTTCCTCGGCTCAACTTCACTCCTTCATTCCTCACTTTTCCATCTATCCCCTGAAGCAGCGCAGGAGAATAGGGTGTTTGCAATCAGTCCATAACAGCTCCTCCGTGCCACTGTTTTTCCTCTCACTTTTGCCTTTCTCCTTTATGGTCTCTCCATAGGCCGCAGAGGAACTTCTGCTGTGGCACCTGGGGCACCTCCTGCCCTTTCTCCTCCTCCTCCTCCATCCAGGTATCCGCAGGGCCACTCCTCACGCTGCTCCCCTCACCGCCCCCTGCCATGCAGCGTTTGCCCTCCCTTCCCCGGGCTGCCCACAAGGCACCGCCGAATTGGCTGCTGGACCCAGCCGTGCCCTGCGGTGGGGCCGGGCCATTGGAGCCGGGTGGGGCCGGCTGGGGCCAGCAAGGGGCGGCCCCGGCCTCAACTCACAGAGGAGCCTGCCAGCCCCCCTCCACTGCCAACACCTAAACACCTGCACACAGTACAATATGAATAAAGCAGCAGGCAGCAGAATAAATAGATATTATTTTATGCTGTTAAAATAAAATAAGTCATTTGAGGAGAAAGGCAGTTTTACCACTTAGGGAGGATACATCTAAGAAGTGTTACATAGAGTTGGATAAGGGCCTTACCAGAACGACAAGACAGTGAATTAACAGTCCTGACAGGCTGGTATTACATTACCAATCACCTGTCCAACAGTACGATTTTCTAATTCAGTTGCTTTTTCTGTGACACTGAAAAGAATCAAAATCTGTTTCCACTCTACTTACATTTGAGAGGTTTACAGTCAGAAATATATAGCAGAAAAGTCTTTGAGCAAAGTTTAAGAGTTCAAAGTTCTGTGCATCTTAAAATCATAGACACCTGGGAGGAAGAGTGACCTCAGGAGGTTAAGAAGCCCAGTTTCCTGCATGTCATTGAGGCCATAGGTGTCTGACTAACCTGGAGGGCCTCCGGTGGTGGCCTGACAAGTTTCCAAACTCTGTGACCTCCAGCTGGAAAGGAGAACTCTCTCTTCTCTCATGGTGGCACAGTACTGCACACAAAGCTGCAAGAGGCTACAGTCATCAGGTATGTTGCCTTTGCCACCAAGTGACATGTCACATACAAAGTTCATTCTGATAGTAACCTATTTTTCCTACTTACAAATCAAAAGGCTCCTATATAGAAGCAGGTCACTAAGCCTATGCTATCTTGTCAGTTACGCTGACATCTTTCTAGGATTTAAAAGATTGTGTCTTATATTTCATTAATAAACAGAGACTGAGAATAAACAAGGCATAACTGATTTAGCAATTTGACTTAATGGAGTCACATTGTACAGTGGTTGCAGCCTTTGCAAGAATTTAATGCCTAAGTAGGAATCAGAAAACTAAATAGATGGCTACTGATGTCTGTCAAGCACTGACTAAAAGAAGTTACAAAATATATATATATACATATATACATATGTATATACATATACAAAGAAGTTACAGATTTTCAATCTGAAAAATTCAGAACGTATTTACATAGCACAATTAAAGCACAGTATTCTCCACTTTTATTTATCTATTTGTTTCTCTTTGCTGTGTATTTTGTCTATTCTTTTTCCTGTCAGACTGATAAATTGGATCTTGATTTCTACCCTCTACCCTCACTTGAATTAGTTCCAAATGAATAAATCCCTAACCAAGCACCAAATATCACCAGCAGCTTCATGGCCCTGCAGTAGCCTACACAGAATAAAGCTCATTGTCAAGGAATTACTGAAAGTTTTAACATAACAGTATACCAGAAGAAATATTGCCTACATTGCATGGTCTGAGAGAAAAAAAAATAATAATATTGTTCTTGACATGAATACAAGACAGTTGGCCAGAATGAAAATGAAATATTTTAGCATTAATAAAGTTGCAGTAGTCTTCTTATGATATACTGAGATTATATAACTGCTGCACTGCATGCCAGAACAAATAAAATAGATAGGTTACTTTGGCTGTTGGGAAAGTTCAACTAACAAATGGACACACCTTCCTAATGCCATTGGAATATTTTATTGGGAAAACATAGCATATCATTATGAGTGAAGTCTCCATTGTCTTTTACAGAGTGCATTTGTTTCTCCCTTTGATGGATGATTCTTAATGGGTGGCAGATATGAATTCACATATTTTTATTGCATACTAATAACGTGGCATGCATAAATGTAGCAATAAGACCAATATGAGCTCATAAGAACAGAGCAATTTTCAGGTCTTGTAGGTAATTATTAAAGAGGTTAATCTTGAATTTTTAGGTAAAAACTTCTACTTGCAAGTGCAAATGATGACATTGCTGTGCTGGGAAGAAGCTTCAAAAGGTCACAGTCATTCTAGTATATATATTGCGCTTATCGTTTAAGAATGGATGAAATTATTTTGTCATGAATTTTCATGCTTTTCAGTAAGGCGAGACCAAGATGATTGTTGATATTTGCTTGACTGGGTAAATGAAGGTAAAGCTGATAATGTTTGCTGAAATTAGCCCCTGAAGGTACACTGCTGTATTGCTTGCCCATTAGTAGCTCATATTGCCTCAGTGCTCTACAAGTTTTTATGGCTAATGATATAGGAAAGTTACAGCTAAATTTATATTTATGTGAAGACCATCATTGATATATATTGTTATAATCATTTGGCATATGTATGAAATAAGTACATTGGATCAAAAATATGTCTACTTTATTATAACTATTCTAGCATAAATTGAGCACAAACTACCTCACATCATGGTTAATGGTAGTATTATTGCACAGTGTAACACAATGAATAGAAGATGACAAGGGTCAATAGAAGTCTGTGGTATTTCAGGGCCACCTATGACAGCAATATTTGGCATGATTCCTTTAGTATTATTTCATGTGCCCTGTGCCTTTGCATATTGCAATGTCTGAACATATCCTATGCTCTTGATCAAGAAAGAGAGAGACAAGCTATAGCTGAAAGAATAGGAAATTGATATCTATTAATGGTTAGTAATAATAATTCAAATTTGAAAATACTGAAATACTGACTAGCATGCAGACTACCTTTTAATATAGCTTATTGAAAGTAAAAGTTTGTGAGGCTCTCTAAGGAAATACAAATAACCTCAGGGAGGAGGGGGAAAAGTGAAGATTTGATTGGTAAAAATAATCTTAAGTTTTTCACCTTGTGATTTGAAAAGATTTAAAATGCATTTCATTGTCTATAAATGTGTATGTTTGAGGAGTTGGCTGTGAGAATGAGACTGAATATATGGAGAAATGGCTTGTAGTTGTGGGAAAATAATGACCTCACAAAGTGCCAGATTGATTTCATTGATCATAGGGAAAGAACATAAGTGGCATACTGAGAGTACGAATTCGAATTTTTCTACTGTTGATCCAAATTGAATCGAGGGTTCCTCAGCAGTAGGAATAGATACTTGAAAATAAAAATGAAAGTATTGCAGTCAGAAGGAAGAGTGAAGCTAAAATATCTCAAATCTGTTTTTATACCAACTCATTTAAAAATTCATTGTGAGTTGTAGTAATAAAGCTGATGGGATTGACAGTTCTTTGTCAAAATCAAGAAATCTGATGCAATTTGCAACTAGTAAATTATTTTCTTTAGAAAGAGTTGAAAATGACTTTGTTTAAAAATGAAACATTTTCTGATACACTCTTCACCACATTATAGCATCCGCTGTACTAAACCAGTGAAGGCAATATTATTGTATAAAGATTTCAAAGGAAGGATTTCCTTCTCTTGATGTACCATACAAGAGTTTTTAAAGTATAATTTTCCTCAGTCTTATTAATTATTTTCAGATGTCTTCAGAGGACAAAGCAATTATAATAATAGATGGTGTAATTACATGTTCAGCGACTATATAATAAGATTGCAGCTTAGACAAATTTGAGCTATATACAGTTTCTACACAAGAAGACTATTAAATTGAGTTGCTTTTCTGCTGCTGCAAATCCTGTTTCATAACTTGATGATTCCAAATGCATAAAATCCTCATGTATGAATTCATTCTTAACTATAATGATTATTGATATATATGCTGATGTCAATAAGATATTGAAATACCTTATTGTATAATATTGGTTAAATAGTCTTTTAAAGCTAAAGAGTAAATGCATAATGTGCATCTTCACCTTCCTTACTACACATTTACTGCTGTAAGCAGTTATTAACTTGAGTTTCTCATTTGTAAATAGGCTGTGCAGTCAGCACGTGAGAAAAACATTTATAGGATATTTGTCTGTAAGCAAGTTCTATCGGGTGTACAACTTTATTCTATTCAAAAATACACTAATTGTGGCTTTCCTGACTATGTTAAAAAACAATTATTTTATTCTGGCGAAAGTATATAAAAGTGTAAATAAATAAGAATAAATGATTCACAAACCTTTGGAGATGAGTATTTGTATGGTCTCAACTTCTGTACACACATTCTGAAATGCAGCACTCTCTAAAATTGATATGCTGAAAAAAAAAATATTAGATCAATAGACTCAGACTCATTTATAATTATGAGGTTCAGTTTGCAATCATTTTGCCAATAACAAAATGTCCTTCCTCTTGCACGTAATTTGGATCTCTAAGAGTGACAAAATAAAAAGTAAAAAAATAAAAAATAAATAAAATGTTCTCAATGGAACACATTCTACCTCTGTAGACTGACTATAATGCTAAGAAGTTCCTTATCATTTTAACTATAGGCAGATTTAAGTGTTATTTATCTGCAGTTTGCTGAGCTTTAATGCAGCAATATGGTTGTCTTCCAGTTTCATTTATTATGAGTTTTTGTTGCATTACAGAGAATAAAAGAATATGGTTGAGAAGTGCAAATGCTTCTGAGTATCTGTGACACATCTACAATTCCAACATCATTGAAAGATGTATAAATACTCTAGGGCATGGTCAGTAAGGTCAGCTGAAATTTTTAAAATTGCCTGATAAAATAAGGCTGGTATTTAGAGAGCAAGAAATAACTTGGTGGAAAAGATAGACTGCCCTATTTTGTCAATATTGGGAACATGAAATTGGATCTTTCTGTGGCAAAACAGACCCAAAGTAACAAAACTGAAGCTCCTTCTTTGGCTACAGAACTCTCCACCTTTTTTGCCCTTTTCAGCTAAAATAAAAATGCTGTGAGTGCAGATTAAATATTGATTACTGAAACAGTTCAAGTTAAGATGTTTTATTTGCTGCTAGAACAGCAAATTCATGATTTTTTATTTCTCTAAAATTGTCTAGGTTAAGGTGGACTGTCCAGTCCTGAAGCATCTTGTCAAGTTGTACTAATCCATTACCTGTCTCTAACAAAAAAGAAAACTTTAATTCATTTTCTTTTTGCCATTCTTGTAGAGCCAGATAATGTGGGATATTGAGCCACTATCACTCTTACTAAAGACCATAGGAGTAAAGTACCTCAGGAGCACATTTTAAGACTGGGTGTGTTATCTTATTTCATCAAAATTGCCTAACCTGCTTGGCATTTAGAAATAATACACCACTTAATGATTCTTTTTGTGAGGTTTTAGTTTCCTTCAAGGTGTGTTTTATGTATCTTGTGTGGGACACCATTTATCTTTGCACTATAATTAGGATCTACGAAGTGCAGAGCAGAGGATTTTTAGTCATTTTCTTATTGAAAACAACAGCCTTTCATGTGCTTCATTAAGCCTACCGGGAAGTAGGTAAACAGGTTTAATGTAAACAACAAGATGGCATTCTGAGGTGCAGAATTAGGAGTGGAGAGCTATTGGTCAGTCCCCTTCTCCCAGAGTGATCCCTTTCTTTTTTTGAATGAGAAAGTATCTAATGCAGTCCTTCCACCAACTGATAAAGGTAGCAGAGATTGATTGGTATGGGTGCAAACAGCAGTAGACTTAGAAGACTTAATGGTGTCAGAAATTTCTATGGTTGTTATTTATTCCTGGCAATCAGAATAGTACAGACATACAAAGGAAGGCTGAGTTTGTGAAGTCTCTGCTGTCATTTATCTGGATTCCTGAGATGTGTTTTACCTCTTAAATGACTGCATCTCATCCCCATGTGATATGCAGTGACTAAAAGAAGATGCTTTACATCTTCTCATGATGTCATTCTCATAAGAACTTCTGTTTAAATAAAACGCTTTGCTGGTATTGGTATTAATTTTAAGGTACGGAATAGGAATGTTTGGAACTGTTTGCTTTGCTGTTTACTAAAAGAATGTTAAATGGAATAGCTTCTGAGAAAATTTGTAAAACCCTTATTAACCTTGGGTTGTATTGTTTAAAGAAAAGTGAGAAATATAAATAAGTAAATATGAGAGCAAGAAAGAAAAACTGTTTCACAGTAAACTAATTCAGACCTTGTTATTTGGAACTATTGCCCAGCATAATTGATATGAAGGATAGGTAGTTGTGGTGTTTTTACCCTGCTGGGCAGCTAAACTCCACCACAACTGCTCTCGTACTCTGCCTCCTCAAAAAAAGAGAGGGGGAGAAGGAAGTATGCTGGAAAGAAAAAAGAAGCTCATGGGTTGAGATAAGAATAATTTGATTAAAGGGAAAGAGAAAAACAAAACAAAACAAACAAGCAAAGGCCATGCGGAAACAAAAAGGGAAGACAAAAAAACACATTGCCTACTTCCCATCAGCGAGAGATGTTTGGCCACATCCTGGGTCTCTATACATGTCATGGGATTATACATATACATTTTTGGGAGGACAGACATCTTCATATGAGAGTCCCCCTCTCCTTCCCTTTCCCCACCTTTTATTGCTGAGTGTGACATCACATGGTGCGGAATATCCCTTTGGTCAGTTTAGGTCAGCTGCCCTGGTGATGTCCCCTCCTCACCTCTTGCCCACCCCCAGCCTACTGGCTTTGGGGGGTTTAGAGAGAATCTGGATGCTGTGCCAGCATTGCTCAGTGATAGGCAAAACACTGATGTGATTTCAGGGCTGTTCTAGCTACAAGTGCAGAGCACAACATGGGCCACTGCAGGGAAAGTTAACTCTTTCCCAGCCAGACCCAGTACAGTGGTGTCAAAGAGAGAACATCATGAGGATTTTTCAGTGAAGAAGTAGTATTGTTAGTATATGTTGTGGCAAACATTTTGTATGCATGTGTTATATAAAAAGTAGCAGAACAAAACCTAAAAAAGCATGGCATGACTGGGAGGAGTTAGCGCTGTTTAACTTATCATCATACAAATTTTAACTTAAATATATTCTGAAATAATAGTCTTTTAAAAATATCATGTTGCATAGAAGACTAGAAAATATCAGGCACACGTCCTATATACGACAATACTGAATAAAAAAGATGGCAACTTTTTATGGGTTCAGAGGATAAGGTCTAGTGTTGCTGTGTATCATTCAGACAAGCCCTACTTTATCCCATCTAAATTGGGATCAGGTAATTTAAGGCCAACTACCTGTGCATGATGGTGACAACATTTTCCTGTGTGCAGGCCACACGGGAACACACCATATGTATGGAGCTGAAAATTTATTGTTAGTCCAAGAAATGTTTCAGCTGTTTAATAGTTATTCTATGTAGACAAACTTCAGTAGGAACACATTTAAAATTGCTACCCAACCTCAGCAAACCTTTCCAGTACCTACACCTTCTGTCTGTGCTGTAGTCACCCTCCAGTGTCCATGTGGCCTAAGGCCAATGCTTCCATCCCCCACATAAAGACGTGGGAGGGATGGGCACATCATACCCATGACCACCACCCTGAGTTTTTGTCTGAAGGAGTGTGATGCTGGTGCTGGGGTCCTTTCTTCCTCAGTCCTGGGGGTTCCAGTAGCTCTCTTTTCATGCACTTTACCATTCTGGCCTGTTGCCCTCCCCCTCCTCCCAGGGCAGGGCTGAAAGCTGTCGCACAGCCCCCACCTGTGCCCCCAGGACTGTGTGCCCCGCAGGGATGGCCTGGGGCGGTCAGCCCCTTCCCCCCGGGGCACTCACCGAGCTGAAGCTCAGCCAGGCCGGGCAATGGGCACTGGGCCATGGGACGCTGGGGAAACCCAGCTCAGCCCCGCGAAGGCCCAGGGCAGCCTGGCCACCCCCCTAGGGCCTGGCACAGCAACGGCAAATACAACTACAGCAACTGGGCCATAACCATCAAAGCTTATATGACTTTACCTAATTAGACTTAGTGATATCTTTGATCCATGGAATTACTGGAGTTAAAATATTTGCAGTTATCAAAAGTATGTGTTTAGAATGTTATAAATTATCTTAATTAGTCCAGACATTTGAAAATATAGAAAGTTTTTGATTAATTGCTAATATTGAATATCTATTTTTGCACTCCTGTTGAGAGGAAACTGGAAGAGCAATTTACAAATTTATATAGACTTGCAGCTTCATAACCTAATTTAAATTTTTACTAAAATTATGGGATGAACCCTGTTTATTTTTTTCAAGGTGTGTTTGAAGATGATGGTAAGAAAAGGGGAAAGGTACAAAACCAAGGTATCCAAATGGTGAAAGATGGATTTACTAATAATTACCTCTCCTGGGACATGCACATGCCATGTAAATAAGTGAAATATAAGGATTTTTTAATGCAACAGTTACAAGTATAAGTATATTTTATTAATGATCTAGAATTATTGTTCCAGAAGTTTCACATAGGATCAAAGTTTAATTTTATCCCCCCCCCCCCAAAAAAAAAAGCATATGCAAACATCGATCACAATACACAGTAGAGTTTTTGCTTTCTTGATATTCATATGAGCCAAACATTTTACTATAGAGTTCTGCAGTGAATTTTTTGGAATGCTACCTTCCAAGGGGTATTTCAGAGAAAAAGAGAACTTCTTCCTTTTTAAGGATTAGCAAAAGACAAACACTGTAATAGCTTACCTGCCAGAAGGGTGTTTTTCTAGATACATTATGTTGTTACTGTGCACCTTCTGTGTTTCTGGTCACATTTCTACATTTCTACTTCCATTAATTCATTCTATTATTTTTCTTCCTGCCTTGTTATTACAGCACCTACATGAAACATACAAACAAACAAACAAACAAAAAGGAAATGAATGCATTCTGTTTGTTTCTAGACATTTGATAACAATTTGCTGGTAACAAAATGACTGCAGTATTTACAGGCATTCAGAAAAGAGAGTAACAGTTCTGCTCTCAGTCTGGTAAACAATTAAAGAGGAATTATTAGAAGAGCTAATATTGTTCTTTTTCAAGAATATTGTGTCACTGGAAATATTAGGAGGACATACTTAGTTTTCTCTTCTCACATCTAAGTAGTACTAGAATTAGGAGAGGAGCCATTTCCCTTTCAGCTCCTCTACTTTAATTGTTTTAACTGTTGAAAATAAGGACATGGTTCATTTACTCATCACCTTGGTGGCCAGGAACCTACACAAGGTGTAGCTGGAGGTAGGAAGAAGTCACATACCTTTACAGATGAAAAAGTTGCCTGTTTGGCTTGCCCTAGTAACTAACAAATGATCTCTGTAGAGATTTTAATATATGTTCATAAATAAACTTTCCATTTGCAGCAGTGAGATAGTAATCTGTCTTACATTACAAAAAGTTTTGGAATTTCTAATAGCATACTTGTCTCCATTTTAAAAGGAGAAGAGGAAATGTTACTGTTACCAGTGACATGATCTGTTCTTGATGAGATTTCTAAGGCACAGTGGCACATAGTCACAACCTTGCATCAGACGTGGGCAGAGGAAATAAGGTAGTGTGGGAACAGTTGCTGTGTCTGCAAACATGATGTATCTGAAATAGCTGGCTGGAGCATGTTCTGCAATGTGAAGGTGAGATAAAACTAACCTGATCTGAAGATGCTCCTCAGAGGTCAGTGTTGGGGCCCATCCTCTTTAGTATCTTTATTGATGATTTGGATGAGGGAATCGAGTGCATCCTCATTAATTTGCAAATGAAACTAAGGTGGGGGGAAGTGTCAATTTGCTGGAGGGTAGCAAGGCCCTGCAGAGGGACCTGGATAGGTCAGATCAATGGGCAAAGGCCAATGGGATGAGATTCAACATGGTTAAGTGCCGAGTCCTTTGCTTTGGCCACAACAACCCCATGCAATGCTACAGGCTTGGGGCAGAGTGACTGGAAAGCTGCGCAGACGAAAAGGTGGTGTTGGTCGATGGGGGTGTTAGTCGATGCTCACCTGAGCCAGCAGTGTTCCCAGCTGGCCAAAAATGCCAACGGCATCCTGGCTTGTATCAGGAACAGCGTAGCCAGCAGAACGAGTGAGGTGATCATTCCCCTGTACTCTGCTATCATGAGGTTGCGCTTCAAGTACTGTGTCCAGTTTTGGGCCCCTCACTACAAGAAAGACATCAAGGCCCTGGAGCATGTCCAGAGAACGGCTACGGAGCTGGTGAAGGCCCTGGACCACAAGTCCTATGAGGAGCAGCTGAGAGAACTGGGGTTGTTTAGTCTGGAGAAGAGGAGGCTCAGGGGAGACCTTATTTCTCTCTACAACTACCTGAAAGGAAGTGGTGGGGAGCTGGGGGTCGGCCTCTTCTCACAGGGAACTAGTGATAACTTAACTAGGTAACTAGAGGGAATGGCCTCAATTTGTACCAGAGGAGGTTCAGGTTGGAGATTAGGAGACATTTCTTCTCAGAAAAAGTATTCAGGCATTGGAACAGATTGCCCAGGGAGGTGGTGAAGTTACCATCCATTGAGGTGTTTAAGGAAATGTTGTACATGGTACTTAGTGACATTTTTTAGTGGGTGATAGGGGGATGTTGGACCAGATGATCTTGGAGGTCTTTTCCAGCCTTAATGATTCTATGATTTTATGATTTTATGATTCTATGTCTTACACTGGAGAAGAGAAATTTTGGCCTCATCAGAGTCAAGGCAGCTGCATATCTAAAGCTGTGCTTACCACTGCTGCATCATGACAGGGTGATATTTTCAAAGTTTTTCATGCTGTTAAGTAACTTAACCTCACTGAGTTAGTAAGAAACTCTGTTAATTATATATCCATATGTGGGGCCAATTTTAAACTGTTTATTCATTCTGTTTGTCACTTTGCTGTGCGTTTGTCTTCAAAATATTGTACTAACTCCAAAAAAAAGCAAGTGACTCTAACCTTTTCATAGTTCAATTACCACAAAATACTGTATGCATGATAAATTTGTTGTTTCTTGCTGTTTTGAGGAAGGGAGCTTCAGATACTTCTTATATCCATCACTATGAAAAGCTTGTGAACAGATTTATCACAGGCGAATAAAGATTATGATCTAAATCTGCCTGTGTAGATAATCTGAGAAACTACATTTATCATTCTAAGGAATTTTAAATGATGAAATCTATAGTAAAACCTATGCAGTTCTTCCTTTTAGATATTTAGTATTTATTTATTTTTCCCACCCTTCATATGACATTTGAGTGTAATGAAAAACTAAAAACATATATCTCTCAAAGTAGTCAATGAAACAGATAGTTTATTCAGCATACAGAAAATGTTGCTTAACAGTTCTGAGAGTAAATATTTTAGCTTTATATGAAGAAACTATGAATATAAACTGAATTTATAGTATTTGTAGTTTATTTGCAAAACAACATCATAATATAAGGAAGTACCAATCATCTTTGTTTTATAGATGGAAATTAGGGCACAGTGTGTTAGAATAATATTTGTTTATGCATTTTACACTGAGAAGTCACTGGATAAAAGACATTTTTATATCAAGGTTTACTATCAGTCAGAGAGAATAGCCACTGGTTTACAGAGCTGTGTACTTTTTGTGCTTCCTGTGGCCCAATCTGTAGAAAATTATTTATTTATGATGTCTCTCTCTTGTGCAGTTAGGACACCTTCCACGGAACAAATCCTTTTGATTTTCATAACCTTGGTTTTTCATAATTTCATTTCCAACTCTCCCCTCCCTAACTTTTCTGTTAAGATGTTCAAGTGTAGTATGCCATTGTTATGAAATATTATTTGCAGATTACGAAAGATGTTTTGGTCCAAAGGTTTTGTCTACATCTAAATGAACATGCACATATAGCATAGAAAGTGAATATTGATTACCCCACTGAAGTCCCTTACAATTGACTTGACCAGGTGCTGGAATTCATGCAGAGATTGGCAATCTCTTCGGGCTCTTTATCTTGATTTGAATTGTTATATAACAATCAGTTGAATTACTGGATCTATTTTTAGGAGGTCAAATGATAGCTCTTTCTCCAAGTTGAGTATAAATCATAACATATTCTTGGGATCATTCATATTCACAGGAAATAGTGAAAGTTTAATGCTATCTTTAAAAATGTTGTCCCATTCGGATGTGCTCATCTATTATCTTCTCATTTCTGTAATCCTCTAACCCTGAATTCATTATCTCAGTGAATACTGCCCTGCATTTTAAACTTCAGTGGAGCTGCTGCATTATTATTATTATTTTTTTTTAGCTTGGGGTTCCCTTTCATCCATAACAAATATATTAGTTACACTTACTGCTAAAAGACATACTTCTCCTGATTTAAATGCATTTTGGCACTGTTTGTTTGGCTTGTAATACTTTTAAGATGTTGTGCACATTTTCATGCCAGGTTAAGTTCTGCAAGGCAATATTGGTTATTTGATTTTTCATTTAGCATCAAGCTTTCTACTTTACTGTTTCAAAAAATCAACCTTTTCTTGTGAGTCAAAAAATAACACAAAGGATGTCCACTTGATGGATAAAATATTGGTATTTTTCTCAGAATTCAAACTTTCATTCAGTATACTAATATATTATAATTAATAAATGGAAATTCCTGGAGATTTAGTTGGCATTTGCAGTTTTGGGACAGGTTTTCCTCTATATTTGCTGAATAGTAGTGACATTTATTTTCTATTCCTCATTTTAACAGAGGTGACAATAATTAATGGTCTTAATATCTGCATGTATATTATCTCATAACAGATGAAAAGCTCTTACATAGAATAAGATATCTTTTGCAGAATGCAATATCTCTTGAACATCTACATTTATAATAGCCACACTCAGACCACTTTGTGTGGGTGAAAGAGGAGCAGAAATAAAGTCTGACAATTTGTATCAGTAAACCTGTTAAGAAAAATAAGATTGGTTTGCAAATTAAATTTTCATATGCTTTCTTTCTGGTATAAAGAAATGGAAATAAACCTCCATCTGTTCCTCTTAATGATTATTATAAGAAAATAAGATAGCAGAGAACTAGGACATTTAGAACAATTTTCTTGTTTATATAAAAGGCACAATTTTTATAAATAACATTTATGACTCTGAACCCTTAAGACAGATCTTTTTCTTCCTGTAATGCAGCTCCATCTAGGGCAGGAGCATCAATATCAGTGGGATGTGAACATTTTAATGTTTTGTTGTTGTTGTTGTTGTTGTTGTTGTTGTTGTTTGTTTGTATTTTTCATACAATTCACCTAAAGCTCTAGTGTAGAAAAGCAATTCAGAATGTGCTTAAGCCCTACAGAATTTGATTAAGGTTAAACTTGGGCTTTAAGAGAAGAACATGCCTAAGTGAATAACTGACTCAGAGCTTCAGACTGAGTTAGGATGGCATGGGCCTTGCCTCTGCTGTTCTCCTCTGAGGGTACCAAGACAGAAGACAGCATACAGTTTATCAAGAATAACAAAAGCTATTCTTCATAGCTGTCAAGGCTGATTCCTCTAAGCATTACTTAACTAGATACTGAATACTTTCTCATTCAAACTATTCCTAGGAACTGGGTAAGTCCTCCCTGCCTAGGTACCCTCACTCCTGGTTCAGTAGCTTAGCATGCTCTAGAAGACACTCGAGACTCTTCGTCAGGAAGATTTTGATCTTTTCCTTGTAATCTGTAATCAGTCACTTTATAGGAAGCTCAGATCCCAAGTGCATTAGGTCCACAACTTCTTCTTCCTCCTAGCTATTTGCTAAACTATTACAAGCCAGAAAAACACATCACCACTAACATTAACCTCTCTTCAAGCCATATTTTGAAATCAAGCAGACAAAATTGGATGGTTACAAGGCACCTTGGGTCACTTGGCAACCTGACACTTAATCAGCCATGTCACAGCAAGCACCACTGAAACAAAGCTAACTGGCATGCTGACTCTCTAGGCCTGAAGTGGATACTGTATGGGAAAAAGACGAAGGAAAGAGGTCTGCACATTTCAGGTATGTGATTCTTATGTTCATTTGTACACAAATGAGTACCACAGAAAAATAAAAAACAATAACAAACAAACAACAACAACAACAAACCTGCACATATCACTTCTGCAGAAGTACATTCTCTGTGCTGTCATGTTGTTGGCAAGCTATAGCAAGTAGTTGTCTAGATTATGTCATGTGGCATCATGGAAAGGCTGCGAGCAGCCCCTCAGTGCATTTTCCAGCACATCAACTGCAGTGTGCATGCAACAATCTTGGGAGAGCCTCCCAGAACTAAGCATACTTGGTACTGAACTTCTGGCATACCATAGCAAAAATACAAACACATGTGCTGGACATTTCTATCTTTCTCCATAAACCCATTTCATAAAATTACAGCTTCCTTTGACTAAAATTATGGTATCATTTACATGCTGAGCACTCAGCTGACACCTACACAGAACTGCAATATCAAGCATCCTCAAGTCTGATCAGTTTTGTCCGGTTTAAACATAATAATCTTCTTTTGGCTGTCCATAAAATTACTTCACTAACTTGGACAAATTAGTGTACCTATAAAGTTTTTTGTTGTTGTTGTTGTTTTTTTAAATCATCTGAAGATTTTCTTGTATCACTTGTTTGAGATGTATATTTCAGGGAAGATGTTTAATGGATAACAAATACCTTAATATAACCTAATATCTTTGTACTACATGCTCTCGGACAAGGGAAATTAGAGCCATATATCTCTAAGTCTGGTTGGTTGTAAGCATTCATCTCTTTTTTTTTTCTTTTTCTTTTTTTTGTTTTTTTTTAAGATCATTGTATCAGCTTGGCATCTGTTTTAAAGACTCGGCAAATAAAGTTTTAATATATATGTTTATATATATTAAAACAAAAAAAGAAGAGGTGAGGAGAGGAAGGAGAGGGAGAGAGGAGACCTGTAGACCACTATGAAGTCTCCCCTCAACCTCCTCTTTTTCAGGCTGAACAGGCCAAGAGACCTCAGCCGCTCCTTGTATGTCTTCCCCTCTAGGCCCTTAGTAGCCCTCCTCTGGACACTCTCCAATAATTTCACATCCTTTTTGTACTGTGGTGCCCAGAACTGCACACAGTACTCGAGGTGGGGCTGCACCAGTGCAGAGTAGAGCAGGACAATCCCTTCCCTTGACCGACTAGCAATGCTGTGCTTGATACACCCCAGGATACGGTTGGCCCTCCTGGCTGCCAGGGCACACTGCTGGCTCATATTCAGCTTTCTGTCAAACAAAACCCCCAGATCCCTTTCTGCGGGGCTGGTCTCCAGTGTCTCATTGTCCAATCTGTATGTATAGCCAGGGTTGCCCCATCCCAGGTGCAGGACCCAGCACTTGCTCTTGTTAAACTTCATGCAGTTGGTGATTGCCCAGCTCTCCAATCTGCCCAGATCTCTCTGCAAGGCCTTTCCACCCTCAACAGAGTCAACAGCTCCTCCAAGTTTAATATCATCAGCAAATTTGCTCAGAACACCTTCTAGTCCTACATCCAAATCATTTATAAAAACATTGAAGAGGACTGGCCCTAAAATTGAGCCTTGGGTGACTGGCCACCAGACTGATGTGGCCCCATTTACCATAACCCTTTGAGCCCTACCCGTCAGCCAATTATTCACCCATCATATGATGTTTTTGTCTAGCCGTATGCTGGACATTTTGTCTAGTAGGATCCTATGGGAAACTGTGTCAAAAGTTTTACTGAAATCCAAAAAGAGTACATCAGCTGGTTTCCCTTGATCAACTAGATGGGTGATCTTATCATAAAAGCAAATCAAATTTGTTAAACAGGACCTACCCCTCGTGAACCCATGTTGGCTGGGACAAATGACTGCATTGTCTCCTGGGTGCACTTCAATAAATTCAATGATAATTTTCTCCATAATTTTACCAGGCATTGACATGAGACTGACAGACCTGTAGTTGACAGGGTCTTCTTTCTTGACCTTCTTGAAAATTGGCATATTTGCAAGCTTCCAGTCACCTGGGACCTCTCCAAATTCCCAGGACCATTGAAAAATAATTTAGAGAGGTCCCACCGAGACATCATCCAGGTCTCTGAGCACCCTGGGATGAACCCCATCTGGACCCATGGACTTTTATGGATCCAGGTGGAGCAGCAAATCCTGCATATGTTCAGGGTTGGTTGGGAGTTTATGATTCCTACCATCACAGTCCTCCAGCTCAGGGTACCTGAAGTCCTGAAGCCCATCATTGGCATTAAAGACAGAGGCAAAGAAGGCATTAAATGTCTTTTGCTTTGCCTATGTCCTTGTTTGTGAGGTGACCACCCCCATCAAGTAGCGGACCTATGTTTTCTCTGGTCCTCCTTTTTCAATTCACATATTTTAAAGAACGCTTTTTATTGTCTCCCACAGACCTGGCCAGCTTCAACTCTAATTGGGCTTTGGCCGCATGAATTTTTTCCCTACAAAGGCGAACGGTGTCCCAGCAGTCCTTTCACATTGCCTGACCCTGCTTCCAGCAGCCATGCACTTTCTTTTTATGCCTAAGCTTCAGAAAAATATCCCTGGTCAGCCTGGCCGGCCTTCTGCCCTGCCTGCTTGACTTCTGATATTTTAGAATTACCTGATCCTATTACTTTAGGAGGCAGTGCTTAAAGACTGACCAGCACTGATGGATGCCAATGCTTTCAAAAGCAGTTTCCCAGGGGATCTTACTAACTAGTTCCCTGAGCAGCCTGAAGTCTGCTCTCCCCATATCCAGGACTGAAGTTTTGGTGGCAGTTTTCCTCCTGTCACCAAAAATTTTAAACTCAACTGCTTCATGGTCACTATGACCGAGATGGTCGCCAATTGCCACGTCCCCCACAAAACCCTCTCTGTTCTCAAACAACAGATCTAGGAGGGCACCTTTCCTAGTTGGCCCCCTTAGCACCTGCACCAAGAAGTTATCATCAAGGTGCTTTAGGAACCTCCTGGGTCTGCTTATGTTGGCCATGTGATATTCCCAGTTGACGTCTGGCAAGTTGAAGTCCCCCATAAGGACAAGGGCAGTTGATCTCAAGGTATTTCTCAGTTCCTCAAGGAATAATTCATCGGCGTTGTTGTCCTGGCCGGGTGGTCTGTAATAGACTCCCACAACAACATCCCCTTTATTTGTTTGTCCCTTAATCCTTACCCAGAGGCTCTCAACTTTGCCATTGCCAATTGCAAGCTCCACACAGCCCAGCCCCTCCTTGACATACAGCACCACCCCACCGCCTCACCTTCCCTGCCTGTCCCTCCTAAGGAGCCTGTAACCATCTATTGCAACACATCAGTCATAGGACTCATCCCACCACATTTCACTTATGCCAATGATACTGTAGCTCTGGGACTGGGCCAGTTTATTCCTCCTACTGGGTGCGTTTGTGTAGAAGCACTTCAAATGCTCCTTATTGTACAGAGCACCTTGTGGAGCAGACCAAAGGACCTCACTAGCATGCAGTTCCTCTGATTTTGGCATGCTATCCCTTAGCTTATCAATGGCGGGCCTGGTTTTATCCCTTTCCCCGTTTGACTCTAGTTTAAAGCCCTATCTATCAGCCCTGCTAACTCCTGGGCAAAAATCCTTTTCCCCCTCAGAGAGGTGCATCCCACCTGGTGCCAGCAGGCCCAGTGTCACGTAGACTTTCCCGTGATCAAGAAAACCAAAGTTCTGCTGGTGGCACCAGTCTCAAAGCCACGTATTGATGAGCCAAGTCTGCCTGTCAACATTGATCCCTGCTACTGGAAGGACAGAGGCAAACACGACCTGTACTCCTGATCCTTTAACCAGTTGCCCCAAAGCCCTAAAGTCCCTTTTGATTGCTTTTGGACTTCTTGCTACCTCATCATTACCAGCCTGAAAAAACAGTAATGGGTAGTAGTCAGAGTACCAGGTGAGTGACTTTCCTAGCAATAACTCTTACCTGAGCCACAGGGAGGCAGCAGACTTCCCTTTTGGTTGTGTCCGGATGGCAAATTGGGCCCTCTGTCCATTTCAGAAGGGAGTCGCTTATGACAATAACCCTTCTTTCTTTCTTGATAGAAGATGTAGTGATATGTTGCCTTGCCTTAGGCACTCCTTCCAACCGAATTCTACAATCATTGTTTTGCAACAATTCTACATCGTTGCAATTCTATATTATTATTTTGACTGTCATGTTCTAGAGACTCATACCTGTTATATAAGGGTAGTCGGGAAGGTGAGGTAGGCAGGGAGAGGGCTCACCTACCATCCTGAGCAGAAACCTGCATCCATTCCCCCACTTGTCCTAGGTTCCCTCCTACTGCCTGGTGGGATGGGGGAACCTTTGTCTCTTGTATAGTGGCTGCCTGGTGGGACAAGGGAACCTTTGTTTCTTGTGTGTTGGCTGGCTCATGAGTCAGTCTCAGGGAGGGTAGGATATGCTTGCACCAGTCAATTTCCCTCTCTGACTCCCTGATGCTCCTCAGCCTACTCACCTCCTCCCAAAGCTCTGCCACCAGGCTGAGCAATTCTTCAACCTGGGCACACCTCCCACAGGCATACCCACTGCTGCTGCTGTCAGGCACTGACAGAAGGCTTGGGCACACCCTGCAGCCCAAGACCTAGACAGCTGCATGTTTCCCCAGCTGCATGTTCTGTCTGGGTAGCCACATCAGTAGAGGCCGCAAGAGATGCAGAGGACACGGGTCTCTGCCTGGTGGATACCATGGCTAGGCTCTTCACGAGCAGGTTACAACCACTGTTGGGAAAGACCGTTGGAAAACAGTGGTGAGAGCGCCCTCCCTGCACGCACTGCCACGCAAACTGCTGCACTGCACCCTGACTGATGCATCACGCCCTGTTTGCCCGTCCTGTTTGCTGTGCTCCTGGTTGCTCATGCTCCCTAGGGGCTGCCTTTGTACGGCTAGGGAGGGGGTGCAGCTGGCTCTGCCTATGCCTCATCAGCTGCCCTTGCGAGGGCTACCAGGTCCTGGTGGCTCCCTCGTCTGCCTAGAGTGGCCTTGATGCAGGAAAAAAGCCCTGCCCGCCTTGATCCCCCACTCCGCTGCAGAACTTGTCTGGCCCAGAGCCCTCAGAACCAATTGCTCACTGCCATAAATGAACTTTCATGGCTCCTGAGAAAACAGTAGTATTTGCACTACATGGGTAGGGCACCTATGTAATGCTTGTCTTTGTGAGCCTTACTCCAGGGAGCAAAGAAAGGACAGAATGGGTGAGTTTAGTCATGCTGGGAAATTCACTCAGTTCCCACTAGCAAATGACACAAGGATGCTTCATGTCTAGTGTGTCTCTTGGATGCGCTGGTCTGCATGGTCCATGAACCATCTTGGCCAGTAGTTGTCCTCACAGCAAATGATACGCTGAGGCAGCTGTGTCATTTGAACCTTTTGGTTTCAGACTGGCTTGAACTTTTTAAGGACTGCAGCTGGGTTTCTGCAAGCAGATAGAAAAGCAAATTGAGTCTCTGCCTCTCAACACATACAGTCAGATACTGCTTTTTCAGTACTCCATTTTTTTCTCTGTAGGATTCAACTGATGTCAGAATCAGATCAGTAGCTGTGGAAGACAGCAATTTTTCTTCTTGCTATTTTCTTCTTGCCAACCATCATTATCAACATCAAGGGCAGCAGTAATTACAGTGTAATTATCTATGCATCATTATTTCAGGCAGCTCCAGTTGTCTACTGAAAGTCTTCAAAAACCTTTCCCCTATAACTCTTGAATACCTGACAGTTCAAATGTTGCCATTACCTTTATTGCCAGAGTAGTGCACCTATTTCTGACCAAAAAAAAAAAAAATAAAATGCTGAGTTTTCAATTAATTATCATTGGTGAACAATAGGTTAACAGAAAAGTCAACTTTCTAATTACTACTTTGTTTCTCTGATCTGTTTCTGTCAGTATTCAACGTTCAGGCATCATGTGGTTTTGTTTTGTTTTTAAAGTTGGTTGCACTCCTATGTAAGTTATTCTTCTTCAAACTTTTCATACAAAACATTGATTTACAGGAAGCATTTTAAATTATTCTCAGATATAAAGAGTATCCAGAGGAAAATTTACCTTTCTGCTTTCATAACAACATAACTTCTTTCACAAAGCCAAATCCATGTAGAACAGGAACAACATTTAAAACAACAGGTAAAGTGAATTTTAAAAAAGATATTTTAAAATATTTAAAGATTTGCAGAAGTAGGAGAGGAAATCAGTATGTGTGTTATATAACAAACAATAGAGAACTGAACTAGAAACTATTATTAAGAGAATTCTATATTAAAAAAAATGTACTTGGATGATGGAGGTCAGGAAGACAATTTTTGCAGTTAAAAAAGCTTAGTAGCATTATTTTGGAGAATAGAAAAGAGGAATTAAGTAGGAATTCATTTGTTACTTCACATCATTATATAGCTCCCAGCATCTAACAACCAAGCAAAGGAACAGCTTAAAATCTAAAATTAGCTAAATTATCCTCAGAACAATGTGATGCTTTAAATAGAAAGATAATAACAGTATTATAAATAATTAATGGTTTTAAAGACACAGCAACAAATAAAGCTGTTGGATCAGATGGATTCTTCAAACAAACTTAAAAGTTGCTACCTCCAAACTATCCATACTTTTAAGCAGGTTATTTATTATTTTGCTATGTATAATAATATGATGTTCATCTCTTATATGATAT
The DNA here is from genome assembly GCF_964211835.1 of Anser anser. Lineage (NCBI taxonomy): Eukaryota > Metazoa > Chordata > Aves > Anseriformes > Anatidae > Anser > Anser anser. The sequence continues at coordinate 109,033,825 of NC_139720.1, read as the reverse complement.
AATCTCTTATTACTTTTTTTTTCATTATTATTCTGAGCAAAAACCCTCTACATTTTTTCGTAGTACTAGAAGACTTTGTATTCTCCTGTAGATATAAAGCAAAACAGAGTGGAACATTCTAAATGCCAGCACTTGTTGCTTTAAACAATATGGAGGAACTCCACAGCTGAATAATTTTAGAGGTTGATTTGAACTTCCAGGTGGCTAAATGCAGGTATTTAGATTCATGTTTAAAACCCTCTGAATGAAGTCATTGAGTGACTTAGTAGATTCCAAAATGGTTTCTATATGTAGGGAAAGAGATGTGTGAACAAACACATGCACATATTTTCATACATATTTATTTGTAATTATATACATATATATATGTATATATATATACACATATATATGTATATATATATACACATTTCTATACTTGCAAACACACACTTTACTTTGGGAAACTACTATTCCTAGCATAGTTGTGACACAAGAATAAATAGACCGGGGTAAATTTGAGGACAGATTGCATATAACAGAGGTTTTTGTTGTTGTTGTTGTTTGTTTGTTTGTTTAAAGTTCTTCATCACTTGGCAATTTATGTGATAGAAAAACTTGTAACAATAACAGTTATTTGACTTTCTCTTTGTTACCTTGCCCATCCCTGTGGTGTGTCCTGTCCCTGCCTTCCCTCCCCTCTCATCCCCCCCTTTTTTTTTTCTCCCCTGGAAAGCACATGAAAAAGCACATGATGTACTATAACTTGATAACTTCATTATTCTACACAAACATTGTTCTTCACAGTGATGCTTCAGCCGTATCTCTCAAAGATGGGAGAAACCTTGAGTTGTATTTAAATACAATAAGCTTTTAAGGTGAAAAAAAAGGGTTTGTCTTCATCAAGCATTATAGAGATTTTTAAGTTATTCACAGTATCACAGAATGGTTGAGGTTGGAAGGGACCTCCAGAGGTCATTTGGTCCAAACTCCCTGCTCAAGCAGGGTCACACACAGCAGGTTGCCCAGGATCGTGTCCTGGCTTTTGAACATCTACAGCAATGAAGATTCCATGACCCCTCTGGGCAACAGTGCTCAGTCACCTGCACAGTAAAGTGCTTCCTTAAGTTCAGACAGAACCTCCTGCGTTTCATTTTTATCTCATTGTCTCTTAGAAAATGATACATAAGAGCAGTTTTAAGGCTATCATCATAGCACAAGACAGATTTCCTCTGGTCCTTGGGGGACTATAGGAATCATGTTTCTGGTTTCCCCTATTAGTATTGCTAAGGTCAGCTCATGTTCCTGATTGTGCAATGCAAATGTTATGAAGATGTGCAGCCTCTTCCTCTCTCCCACCCAAGCTAGGTTTCATTTGTCTCTGAAGCAGAAGCTTCTGAGCTAGCATCCCATGAGTTATTGTTAGAATGGGAAGAATGTTTGTATGAATGCTGAACCCAGCCATGTGGCTGTTTGCTAAGGATTAACTCAGAGATTACTTTCGTGCAATCCATAGTTTGGATGCACTGTCAGCAATGCTGGTAGAAAGAAACATCACTTGCAGAATTTGTGCATTCATTTTATTATTGCCTCTGAACACCTCTATATGCAGATTTGCTGGAGCATTCTCATTCACAAAAAGATAGAAAGGGATAAAAAAAAATCAGTTTAGCATAGTAGCAGGGTGTATGTGCATTTGCATGTATATCCTGAGTATCTGAGAAAACCTGAAACTAAAAACCTAGCACATAGGTTAACATACATTACTTTGAAAAAGTAATGCCCAGGTTTAATAAAATTAAAAAACAAAAAAAATCCAAACAATAAATTTTATTGTCTCTCAAGAAAATGGAACGTATATTTGTATAACACAGAACGGTGTAATTAACTCCATCATTCCCACACAATCATATTCCAGTACTTCCAGTAAGCAGTTTCTCTGAAGGCTACAGAGCACTAAAATAATAACTTTACACATTCAGGTTTTAACAACCTGAAATAAAAGACTGAACAATTCATCTAATTAATATTATTGACTCAGATTCAAGTGGGATTTCCTGCAGGAAGGGGATGTATTCCACAGCAAGCTAGAGTTCATTGATCCTCACCTCTGATGCCTCTTCTTGATATAATATGGGGAAAATTACCTTTTAAAAATTATTTGATTTGAAGAAAAGTCATGATAGAAACAAGATTGTTGAATATCATACTATGTAAAAAAATAAGTAAAGAAAAATAGTATTCAGTATGCAATAACAGAATTTCTCAAAACATTTGTCAAAAGTTATCTTTTGGGTTAGTGCACTGGTAAATTACTGTAATAAAACCTAGTTCAAAGCATGTTATATAAAATGTGAAGTTAAGGCTAGTGTAAAATGTGACAGTTCACTTTGCTTTCTTTATGACACTTAGGAGTTTGTTTCTCTTACAGCTTGGATAATAAATTAAGTTTGTAGTGTTTAAAACCCTTCTCCCCTCACCCCCCAATTGTGCTGTTTCATTCAAATGAGTAAAGGTTTTCAGCATTTCAGAGTAAAGAACTTGAATGCAAAGTTTCTTCCAAAATAATGTTTTGCATTTTTATAGTATCGTTTAGACTTGAAGATAAACCTGACAGACAAGAGGTATAATTATCAGTCTGCAAAGAGTGTAGTTTCTTTGAAGTTTTCTGATTCAATTAGAACAAATCACAATGAAAATATTTTAGATGCCCAGAACATGAAAATTAAAAACTCAACTTAAAGTTCAAATGTAATTGCTCAAAGCCCCCCACATTACAGTAAAATAAGATACTCAAACCCAGGGGAAAAAAAAAAGTCACAAATTGGTATTCAGTGGTTTACTATCACTGAGAAAAGAAAAAAAGAAAAATTTACACTTGTCTGTCATCTCTCCCCTGATCTATATTTCTTTGGCATGTCCATTAGATTAGAGAAGCAAGATTTCAGAGGTAAGAAGGGCCTTTGACAGTCACAAACTTTTCCTCAGTAGGATAAACATATAAAGATATGTTGTTTTTCAGTAAGTGATATTTTCTGTAAGTGATAAGTGATTTTTTTATTGTTTATTTGTTTTTTTTTTTTTCTTTATTGGCAAAGTTATACAATGCAATGGTATCATTGCTGAACTGGACTAAATTTTGATGTTGTTTCATTCCTGGAGTGGTGCAACAGATTACAAGTAACTACTAATTATAGAGCTTTCCCTTTAAAGTATGTCTGTCTGTGAGAGTCTGAACTGTCTAAGCTATTGCACATTAGCAGTCTTGCATTTTATACAGTATAGAAAAATGACCATCATCTCTATAAAGAAAGCAGTGCATGAATAAAACAAAACAAAAAAAAATTTTCAAACATATGAAAGACCCAATTAATTAAATTTTGTGAATTGTTCAAGAGGTTAGACAGCTTTTCATCAAGGCCTTATTATCTGCAAAATGTGGCTGGAAATCTGTGTAGCTTAGGAGTAAGTGCCTAAACAAACACCAATCTGAAATCAATTACAAAGGCATGTAGGTTTGGGGGGGAAGTTGTGGTTGGGTATGAGGTGTTGGACATACGCTCACACTTGAGAATTATCTGAAGAGACAGATGACTGGTTTTGAATTTTAAGAAAGAAAAAAAAAAGGTGGAGGGAGGGTAGCATTTTGGTATAAAGATTTAAGGACAAGATTTCAGATTTCCTATGGTACAAAGATTGATTCATTGATCCTTCAGGTGGATTTTTGTTTATGAATTAATTCAATTCTAGGCTGAGAATAATACAACACCCTCTTCCTTACCCCCAACATTCCCCTCCAGAACAGTAAAGAAAAAATCTAACAATATTCTTTTCCCATTGTATTTCAACAAGTAAAGTGTTGAGGGCATTAAGTAAGGGCAATAAGTAATGAATGCAACCTTACCATATGCTAAAATGATGCTTTTCCAAAGTTAATTCTTCAACATTTTCACTTTTTTTTCCACCACCATTTGTCTACTTTACGTTGACATACTACACTAAAGAGTTGATTTTTTTAAAAGAACTAGCAATTTCCAGACATCCCATTGATTTTTGGTTTTGTACTTTTGAACGTGCCTACTTCAACTGATAAAACAATTTGCAGTCTTTATTTTATATGAGCAAAAGTACATTTTAAATTTTTAGAGAAATATGTAATACAATGAAACCCAAGTTGATCCATGTAGTTACGGCACAAGAACAGACTGTGATATATTACTTGTGCCTAACCGCAAAAACAGGAGTGCATTAAGCATAGGAGGACAATGCAAGTTGCATAGGATGAATTGATTTATTTGTATAGGTACGTATGTAAAGAAAAAAGCAATGGAAGAGATTGGGATCGTTTTGCTTGTTTTGATGAAGGCATATTCTTGTTCAGGTATAAAATAATAACTATCACTATTCTTCCCCTATCTACTACCTAAATCTTAAACTCATTAATTTATTTCAAGCAAGCTGACAGAAATGTGTAAATGGTATTAATGTGTAAATGATATTAAACTTCAACAAGTTTTGGGTGTACAATTGGCCCTAGACAGGGGATCCTTTATGATGTCTCATATATGACCAACTACGGCAAAACCCATGGCAGGTGTACACTATTTACGCGACTAGAAAGCATCTGCACCAGCCAAGCTCTTTAATGTCTCCCTGCTGCAAGGAACTCATCAGTCAGGGCCCACAAATCAACCATGAATCACAAATCTATAGGAATCCAGGCCTCATTAGTTCTGGTGCTCACGAAACTGCTTGGTTTGCCAAAGAACTCCAATAAAGCTTGCTTGTATCTTCAGTCTTTTAATAAAGTTTCTTTGGGGTTTTATATGTGTTCATAAGCATATAGCATTCAAGAATTTTAACTAGTGAAAAACCATATTCAATATAATGTTACCATTAGAATTAGCATAATTTTAATTATATACCATCATGATCTGCTTTGTGTTATTTTCCATTTAAAAGCTTCATACTACTTGAGTCTTCTTATCACAGTGTTGGATGTTTTTTCTTATAAAGTGACCCTAGTCATAGAAATGTTCCCCAGCTTTTTCATTTTATATGTTCATTAAAGCATTAGAATTGAGTCCTCACACACATAAAGCTGAATACATCTTAAAGTCTTTGAAAGTTTAAAGTCCTCGTAATTATAAATAAATACTAATAATGTGCAGTTGAGACAAGATAACATACTAAATGTCACCAATCTAAGAAATTTATGTCCAGTAATTTTTTTTAATGTAATGCTTACCACATCTATAAAAATAATAATAATAATGAAAGAAAGACATTGACACAGATTGGGTGAGAAACAAGCTTGCTTGCTGTTCATCCAACACGAAGGTTTTCTCATAACAGTTTTATCTTCTCAAAGGCATGCTGAATGAGTAAGTGCACATTGTAATCTCTACACTAGTAAAGTGATGAATCAGATTATTGGATGGATCAATTAGTTGTCCTTGCCATTTGATCCATCTCAATTACCGGTGAACAAGTTTCATTATGTGTTTTAGAGAACAATTAGTGAAATACAGCATGAAGCACTGAAGAAACATTGCCACAGAAAAAATCTCAGCTGATTCCCCCTCCCCCCTCAGAAAGCTGACCAAGAAAGAAGTGAAATAAGCTCCTGAAGAATAAGCTGAAATGAAACAGACATTTGACAGCAGCTCTGAGGTTGCTGAAGTTGCAATATAACAGTATAATTGATCTTGATTCTTCCAGCCTGAGCCTGCAAGTTGCAGTATCAAGGCCATTTTCTAAACTTCTTTTCAGCTGCTTCACCTTTGTAATGTGTACAGTATACTCAAAACACTTTGGGACTGCTACACTTGTGCAAAAAAGACACTACTTATACTTGGAGTAGTCTATAAAAGTATAGACTATTATAAAAATTAAAAATAAAAAATAAAAGCCTATCTATTAACAGGTAATACTGGTTATCTAGGCATTAAGGTCCCAGTTTGGGGTATTTCTGTGTTCTTATACTGCACTCTAATATTGCTGGCATTTGATGTGCCTCATTGCCCTCTGTTTCCAGACATTTCCATTTATTTTTAGTAAGTAGGAAGAAAAATATCCAACTTTTGGAATTACTGCTACTCTGTAATTCCAGTGTCCCAATTTCAGTAGTCCAATAAAAAGGAAAAAGAAAACAAAGGATAATAAAAAAGTAAATTTACAATCAGATTGGCATATACCATATGTCTCCCTAGATGAAGATATGTTGGGTTTTAAAGTAAAGGTGCAGCTTAATACCTTTAAATTAAGAAACAGTCCCCTTCATGCAATTCTAAAATGACACATTAAATCAGTGAAAGTAAACATTGTTTTATTCTTCCTGACTAGAATAAGGATTAGAACATTTTAGATATGATCCTATCTAAAATAATGAATTAGAGGCTGAGCAATATTTCAGCATATTAAATGAAAGTACAAAAAAAAGAAAACCAGCCTACTTACAAACATTCTGTGAAAACCAATGTGTTTCACATGGATAGATTAATGAGGGTGGCCTTCTGGACTGTGTTTTTGGGCTTTATCAGGCACGTGGCCAGAACCTTAGGCCAAGAGAATGCCCTGATAAGCTTTTGTCTGTGGTTGAGAGGAGGTGATACATTCAGCTGATTCTCCATTAATGAACAAAACTTTCGAATAATCAGCTTCAGATGTTTAAGTTTCCACTTATCCATACTGAGGATTACTGTTAACTCATTTCTTAAGTATTCCAAATGTGTTCTCCATATCAAAGTCTGTTCTTTTTCCAACAGTTCATGTATTGCCTTTTTTATACCAAAGCTGTGTAAAAACGTGTAACATTTACCACAAAATGGTATTAAAATCCCTTAAAATTAGTTTTTACTGGTAGTGCCTTTCTGATATATGTTAAGTCATCCTCAGATGAAAAATAATAATAAAAAGTATATTGAATTAAAAGTAATGCCATACTGAGAAAGACCAGTACTATTTCCATTATTCTGTCTCTGACAATAGCAATAGATGATGCTTAGGGACAGCATGAAACCCGGTTCCTTTTGGTATGCAGTCCATTCCTCATGAATTCCCCTAGCATCTGCAGTTGTTTTCTTGGGTATATAGTTCTCTTAATATCTTACTATGATCTTATTTTCCACAATCCTGTCTGGGCCCATTTTGAACATGCTGGTTGTTTACTTCAACAACTTCCTAGAGCAAAAAGCTTCAGAAGTGTCCCCCTGTTTCACTTACTAGTCTCAAAAAGTGCTTCAGGATCTACTGCTGCAGGGTTTGGGAACAGCAGATCCACAGTACCCTTATACAACATTTTAACAACTGTATAAACCCAAGGCATGTCCTCTCTCAGCATGATCCACATTGCAGAATCACAAGCATTTTCCTCTGTTTTCATAAGGTAATTGCTCCATACCCTTGATTGCTTGGCTGCCTGTCACTGTACATTTTCAAACTTCATTATGTTCTACATGATGTGCTGTGGCAGTAGCCTGGTAGATATGACTTCTTCCACTATTTGCAGAAAGACACAAGCTTTGAATTAACCTGCTAGTGCAGGGTCTCAAGACCTAACATATCTGAGCTTCAGTTCTGTGAGTACTGCTGGGGAGAAAGGCCTGACAAGCTGCAGGCAGTCCCTGAAGGATAAACAGCCCCCAGGAGCATGGGGAGTTGTGAAGCACTAAGAAGGGAACAAGCTGTACATTCAGATAGCCCCAAGAAGACACAAGTCAGAGGAGGAAGGAACCAACTTCACATACCTTCCCAAGGAAGCATATGACTTCTTGTAGACTCTTCCCACACTATCTCTGTAGAAAGAAGACCGGAATCATTGACATCATGCAAAAGTACTTTGGAAGGGTAAGCATAATGTAAGGGCAAGCAAAGAAAAAGGGTAGATGATAGAAAAAGATTTTTGTCTAACAATTTTATCCATACTACTAATGAGGTTTTTCTGCATTGATCAGATAATTTGGACTGTTGGGCTGTTAAAACAATACCTGAAGAAATTATGTGGTCTTGGTTCTATATACATGGCATGTTCCCTTTCCTTGTCAAATTACAAGACTTTGAGTAACAGGACCAGAATAGTATGCACTGTTCAAGAAATCAGTGGCTTTATATAGTAGCAAAATGACACCATCTGTCTTGTTCTCAATATCCTTCTTCGTGATACCCAACATTTTGTTGGCTCTTTTGGCTGCCAGTGAACACTAAGTAGATGATTTCAGAAAACTGACAGCAGTGACTCCAAGATCTCTTTCCAGAGCTGAGACTGCCAGTTGTGAGTTCAGCATCACATAAACATGGTTTAGATTACTTTTGCTTCATGTTACCTTACATTCATCTGCTCTGCAGCTAATTTAACAAATTTTTGCACTCATGCTCCATTTTGTGAGAATGTTTTATATAAAGCTGTTGAATAAAAACAGGTCCAAAACTGACCCACTGGTGACCCAACTGTTGACTCACCCCTATTATGAAGTTTTTCCATTGTTCATTCCTATTATGTATCTATGAAATTAATTTTCTACAAAGTATATTTTTTTCTATGAAAAAGAAATATGTCTCCTACAAAGCAAGCAACTTTTCTCTGATCCATGGCACCTCTGTTTTCTAATGATTTGTCAAGGCTTTTTGAAAATCCAAATGGATCATGTCTCCCTGATGCTCTTTATCAACACGGTTATCGACCTCTCTTATGATGTCAGCAGGTGGTGAGCCAGAATTTCCGTTATGAAAGCCAGATAGATAGTCTGTCTTCCCAACAGACTTTCTCCTCAGCCTCAGTATCATATTCCTGGTTACAAACCCTTCTATCCTACAAAAGATGGAAGTCAGACTCACCAGCCTGAAGATCCTTTAGAGTATCCTGTAAAATATCCCAGTATCCTATAGAGATACCTTTGTCTAGATGGGAGTTATGCAGGCAGCCTACTGTGCATCATGACTGTGTGTGATGCAGATGCAGTCAGCTGGAAGTTTTCCATCTCCACTTTTGAATTTTTCCAGAGTGTATGGATTGATGTCATCCACTCGTGCTGCTTTATTGAGGTCTGGCTTGCTTCTGGGATTAGTAATAATTATGAAAAATACAAACAGAAAAATTTTGCTTAAACTGTTATTTTATATTCTCACTAGATTATTCAAAAATACCGTGGATGTTAAAAGAACAGTCAAAATTATAACTGCTATGTTGAATATTCTGTTAAAAAAAATTAGGAAGCTATAGCAGCTTTATCATAGTTCTGTCCTACAGTATGTAGTTAATGCACCAAGAAATTTGAATTAATTGCAGAAAGTAGTTCTATATAGATTATTTCAGCTTTTTTTTTTTTTCTAAAAAATTTAGTTTTAAAAATTATAGGTTGTAATGCACAGAAAAGAAAAAAAAAATGTTAGCACTGAAAATCAACCTTTTTTTTAAGATGCAGTTTCTATCTATCATAGAATCATAGAATCATTAAGGTTGGAAAAGACCTCCAAGACCATCTGGTCCAACATCCCCCTACCACCAATATCACCAACTGAACCATGTCCTTAAATACCACATGTACAACGTTTCCTTAAACACCCTCAGGGATGGTGATTTCACCACCTCCCTGGGCAACCCATTCCAATGGCTGACTACTCTTTCTGAGAAGAACTCTCTCCTAATTTCCAAACTAAACCTCCCCTGGTACAACTTGAGGCCATTCCCTCTACTCCTATTGCTAGTTACCTGTGAGAAGAGGCCGATCCCCAACTCCCCACCACTTCCTTTCAGGTAGTTGTAGAGACCAATAAGGTCTCCCCTGAGCCTCATCTTCTGCAGACTAAAAAACCCCAGTTCCCTCAGCCGCTCCTTATAGGACTTGTTTTCGAGACCTTTCACCAGCTCCATAGCCATTCTCTGGACATGCTCCAGGGCCTCGATGTCTTTCTTGTAGTGAGGGGCCCAAAACTGGACACAGTACTCGAGGTGAGATTCAGAAGAAGCGAAATGTATCAGGTGAGTATTCAAGTTTTGTAAAATCTTCTTTTTCAGGGTTTCAGAGGCAATAGATATAAATAAGCCAAAATAATAAACCATAATTTCTCACATGAGCAAATCCTGATTTCTACACAGTTCAACTACTAGATAAATTGCAATATGGTGTTATTCTGTCCTTTTACTGCCTTTTTTTTTTTTTCTCTTTTTCTTTCCAAGTTTTACAGGAATACCCTGAATATTCTTTCAAGTGTCACCAGCTGTGGACACTGTCATGGAACTTGGAACAGTTTATTTCATGTGAAAATTAACATTATGACAGACATTTGTTTCCCATTTGTGTATGGTAACCATAACAGATGATGCTGCAAGACTTGCAAAAAGCTTTCAGACTGAAGGATTCAACAGAAAATGATTTGATGGCATCTACAGGAATGTGTGATTTGAATGTTGCATCAATCATCAAATTACTTGAACTGCAAACATAGATCAATGTGCAAGCAAACAGGACACATTTTAATGTTGTACAAATAACTGTATAACTATAGTGACAGGAGCATAATTTTAATAGCACAAAGGTCAGGGGTTCAAATCGGGGAACAAATATATGATGCATCAGTGTGACTAGTAATGCAGAAAAACAGGGCTAGTACATCGTACAGGTTAAGAGTCAGTGAACACAGAAGAAAAACACACATCTGATGAAAGGTCACATCTTTTATTTAGGAGACAGAAGAATAAACTGTGATCATGACTAGAAGTGAGCTCTTATTCTCCATACAGAATACTATTAGGTAAGATTGAGGAGAGACAGAATGAACCAAATCCGGTACATGTGAAGAAAATTTAATGAGGTCATCCATCAGAAGGTTTGGGGTTTTTTTCTTCTTCATGGTGAAAACTGCTGGTGATACAAAAGATTCCTTTTTCTGTCACTCCAAAGGGAAACTTAAGTACCAAATGCAAAGTTGGAACTGATTAATGAGGCTTTAAAGTGCATAATTATTCTCCAGTTCTGAAGATTCTCTAGTTCAGATTTTATAGTTTACTAATTTTTCAGCTATTAAAATAATGCCAAGGCATATTTTATGTTCTACCTACTAAACAGACAATCAAAGGGACTAAGAGTGGATGTTGCATTAAAAAGAAAGAGGGAAAACCAGATGTATTTGCTCAGGAGAAAGATTTAAAGATAACTAACTTACTTCTTGCCCCACTGAAAACAGCAATATCCCAAGCCCCATGTGATAATGAAATACATTTCATGATGTCATCTTTGAACTTCATTTTAAATTAAAATAATAATTGGACCATCATCCCCTTCTATTTACTCTAAGGAATACCTAATTAGGTAGGTTTCCAATACTTTACAACAGGCATGGAAATTGAATGGGACATTGAAAATAAGGTAGGAGAGGGAGAATTTATGTAAAATCAATTTATCTGCGAAAATTCTTTTGACCACTCTGTATTGCTACAGATGAGCAATAGGAACAGGTCTTGGAAATCCTTACTAACCGAGGTAAATGGAGTTAGGTGGAAAAAAAAAAAAATCTCTTACCACATTGTGCCCCAGAGTTCTCAGTGTGGCTCTGCACTGTACTGTGGCTCTACAGTATTTGTCTGTCCTAAATGCTATTTTGCTGCTCATTAGCACTTCTGTACTACTGGTACAGAAAATATGAGAGGTTTGGACACTTACTAAGCTATTTGGTAGTGGGTGTCAAATTAAAAATTTCAAGTTTTCAGCAGTATCCAAAAAGATAAAGATTAGCTGGAGCTGCCTGCTAGAACTAGAGAAAAACAGGTGTCTTTTATCTGGTTGGTCTGTAGTTTGTGAGTTTGGTAGTTCTTTATAAAAGAAAGCCCATTATTATATTTTTATTTTGTACCATAGAGAATAGTAAGATCATATATGAGGGATGTAATCAGAAGAACTAGTTTGCACATTCTCATGTCTTACAGAAATCAGTTTGATTGGTTGGCTACGCTTTTGTTGCTTTGAAAAAATGTTTTCCCTATGTTAGATAAGAGCTTTGAAAAAGCATCTCACCAAAAGAATCCATGTAGGGGGTTGTATCTTCCTATATCTTCTCTGACTTTCCTTTCTCTCTCCTTCCCCAGAAACACCACAGTGATTTGCCTGTGTCATAAGTTGTACTCTGATATTTTTGATCCCTAAATTGAGCAAATCAAATCAAGCTGTTAATTGCTCATTCAGATTCATGTATAATTTATCTAGAAATGCTTATGTATTTTTCTGATTACATGTCTATGATCTCAATGGGAATCCCAGTGGGTGAGAATTTTTCAGCTTCAGTTCCTACCTAAGTGTGCTTTCTGATATGAGCATAACTAGGAACTATTAAATGTATTCCATTTCCATTTTATTGTGAGTGTCTGAACATCTATTTGAATGGGAAGTTTTTATTTTCAGTTTTGTTTCTTTGTACATTTTTTGAGTCTCAAATTCTTGCAAGGCCCTTTGTATTAAAGTATATGCACATTCATGTACTGCAGATACCTACTTCATAAAATTGAGATCAGAATAATAAAACAACATATTATTCTCGTTTGAAAACATCTTCTAAAGATCACTAATCATATCGAGATTTGTTGAGGCATTTAAAATCACTCAGAAACAACAAACTGTTGTCATTTGGGAAATGTCCTACTAGAAAATGGATTGCTTGCTTTCACAACAAGATATTTTTTTCCTGATTCTTTCTCCTTACAAGAAAGAAACAGCTTGCCTCAGAAAAATTTATGCCCTAAACGGAGAAGTGTTGAAACTCAAAGATTTTCCAGTAAGATGCACCTAATCAATTGCAGCAGGATAAGCATGATGTGGACCACTTGGAACACTTTGGAACCTAATTGCTGCTGACTTTATCTTGTTAATCTTTCTCAATAAAATTTCTTGCAGGGATTAAAGAGTTTTAAAAGCTGAAGAGCACTGTCTGGCTGCTTTATTGGCCTTTTAAACTCCTAGGAGATTTTCTTACCATTTTGCTAGGGGAAAAATAGAATGATGCACAAGGGTAGGAAAATAAAAACAAGTCAAACACGTATGCATAATAATGTGAAATAAAAATACAAGCACAAGTAGTCTTTGAGTAATTGAAATGGAGCAGCATTGCTCCATCACAGTTTGCCGGTGAAATTTATTTTCTTCTTTTCTGTTTAAGTGAGATTTTATTTTTTCTCTCTTACTATAATTTACTTCTAATAAGTACAAATTGAAGTGACAAATACCTCTCTGCCGTGCATTATGCATGGCTTTTGACAGTAATATTGCAAAGACTTTGGATTCATCAGCAATTGTATTTTGAATTCCTGTTTCCATTGCCCTGTAATTTAGACAGGATTTTTATATTGGACTTTTGATGGAATAGGTAGAAAAATAATTTAGGTATTTCTGATTGAGTGCAAATAGCAGTTTGCACTTATTGAAAAATGTCCCTTTTCAATATCACATGTTCGAGCATGAGGGTAGGATGATACAACTTGGCAGAGAAGATTGCAAATCTGCATACACCCAGGCTCCGCTCTGATTTCTGTAAAACAAGACTGAAGCATGGAGAGTAGTGGCAAAATAGGATGACACTTAAATTGCCTGTGTCCTTTGTGCCTATGTGTCACATTTTATTTCCTTTTAAGTGATAGTGAAGACAAGCTGTTTTTCCCTTTCCATAGAAAAAGAAAATGTGTGGATTCTGCTCTTTCAATCATATAGAATGAGATTTTTCTCCATTTAGAATGACATGTTAGAAACAGGGGTTCTCTCTTCCCCTCTTCTCATACAGTACCCAGAGAGATGAAAATGTTTGCTGTTTTTTTGTTATTGAATTGTTACATCACAGAATCAAATGCAACACAATGTAGCATCAGAAATATTATCCTATATATTAAATGCATAAAATCAATGCCAGTGAAGGTCTGATGAAAGCTTTCTGTGTTTAATTTTATAATGAATATTAATCAGATGTTATCTCAAGTAATGCAGCGGTGCTTTTGCTTTCTGTAATGAAGGACACATTACGATAGTTCCTCTGACAGTGCTGACAAAGTAACTGGCTAATTATTTTCTAGCTTTTTAAGATTTACAAGAAGGATCTTGAAAGAGAAGATGATTTTCAACTCTCCTTATAGTGAAGCCAACTCACAGGAAGGAGCAACATTCAGCAAGCCTGATCATGATTCTGAAAACAAATACCTAGGGTTGGGCCTTCTTTATATCAGGATTTTCAGTCCCAATTTTTATTGACTTGGAGTTGTTTCCAGGGAGTTTTAAAGCATGATAATACACTTTTTCAATTTCATCATAAATTATGTGAACTTTTTCAGCTTTTTCCACTTTTTCTTGTTATATTCATGGTGAAGTAAGAGATTAACAGTATGGTTTTCCTTTACAGCAAGAGGCTTGACATACCTTATTTTGCAAGTTAATTTTTTTTCATTGCTTTTCAGTTTATTTTGCTCTGGTTAAAGAAAATATTTAAGGACCTTTCTTAGCACACATGGAGCTTTTAGATAACTAAAATTTCCAGAATGATCCCAAAAGATCTTTAAAAAGGGATGGAATTTTGTAGATGATTCCTTTTTCTATCACACCAGTTTGTGCATCTATGTTACTACTACTACCTGAGCCCTGCTTCTGTTGACTTGGTGTATTGCATAACAGAAAGGGAACAGAAAGACTGCTGAGAAGAGAATGGAATAGATGTACAGGCAGTCCAGTGGGGAGATAGACAGATGATGTTTCTAGGGACAAGCAGGAACTGCAAAATTTTCAGCAACCTGGAAAGTAACTGGCTGATCAGTTGAAACTAAGCCTGAAAGAAAAGATCCAAGGGTAGGGATATATTTCTTTATGAATCTCTCTTATATTGTAAAAATCTTCTGTGAAAAAAAAAAAAAAAGTGTTTAAAATGTTTGGTTTAAAGTTGATTATCCAATAAAACTGACTTCAGGGTTCAAAGGCATTTTGGGTTGCAGTCAGACTCATCTCAAATCTCTGGCTAATATAGGCTGCAATCAAAAGAACCTTGAAGAGCTACATGGAGTTTGATTCATATTGGAAAATTAGTATGTTTCTATATCATCATAAGCTGAGACAATTCTCTCAGCACAATGCTCAGCAGCTGCTGCGAGGGGTAAGGAGACATATAACTGCAGATTCAGCAAGATGTCCCATAGCCATTAGCCACTGAAGTCACTTCAGGGCTAACCTCTTCCTGTAGAATGCAGTGGTTTACTATTACTTACAGAATTTCATGTCAAAATGTACATATGGGACTGCAAGTAAAATCTTAGTGGTTTAGGGGACCTTGTAACAATGTTACTTGCACTTATATTATATAAGGGAAATAAATCTTCTATTAATTATATGCAACGTCAGATATATCCAGGAGAGTAAGGATATAGGGTTCAGGAAAAGAGGTGGAGCAGTAGTTGAGTATCCATAAATTTGTTTGCGTTCATATGTATGTATGTAGAAATCAGCCTTGGAAGGTCTGCATCCAGGCAGGAGATTTTGCTGTTTCTTTCCTGTTTAAACTAAACTTTCTTTTCAAATTATTATTTACTATACACAAACTTCTGCTCCAGCTACTGGAAGAGGTGGCATGATGAAGAACTTATTTGATTTAAAGAAGTTCTCAGCAAGGACTGATTTGGTTTTCCTCTGGTTTCCAGTACAACTGGGACTGGATTTTCTAGATCATATCTTACTTATTCTTTGAATATAACTTTTGCTCAGCCCTTCATTGTGTCTAGATGCATCAAAGAAATGATGGTGGTGAAAATAATTTCAAATTTAAGAAGTTTCTTTCTTTTACTCCTCTCTGAAATATAACCAAAAGAATTACCCATTTTATACAATAACTAACTAGTATACATTTTGGAGTGATTTGTATTATACTATCAGCCTAATGCAACAACTTAAGAAGAAAATATACTTGCATCTAATGTTAGTAAGCTCTCGTAACATTTTTGTTATTATTAAAGGAAAATATAAAATGAAATATTAGAATTTATGAAGGTTGAACTTATTTTTAAGTTTTTAAGTGACGACTTATAAATAAATGCTTTTATAAATTTTTAAATTATATTTTTATATATGAAATGGATTGTTCAAGTTTCAGCTGTTTGAGTTAAATTACACAATTAAAAAAAAATTAACAACAATATCAATCAAATTATTTTTATAAAGTATGTGGATATCTGCACTTATGAGACAGAAGGCTTATTCATTTCTTTTCATTGTTTACTCTTACTAGACAGTATTGCTTGGTCATCAAGAAACTCAGGATATATTACCTGACAAACTGATAACAACTAACAATTTCATGAATCTGAAAAGTATTGTTTTCTAACCATATATTAAAGAAAGTGACATCCATGCCAACAACTAATAATTTCAATTTAAATAAGCAAACTCTTTTCAATGTTTATTTCTTTTTAATTTACTTCAGCAATAAATTCTCCTGATAGGAATTAAATAGTAATTACTATGTATATTCTTATGCTGTCATAACATTACAAAATGAAAATGTATTTTACTATCTGGTTTGAAGAATTTCTTCAGTGTCTATTCTCTGATGAACAGCTATGTTCTTATACTTTATTCATATTGATTATCTGTTACTGAAAGTCTTCAAATGGAACAGCTTTTTGAGTAATTAGCAACCTAAGAAGAAAATTACAACCCTTTTCACAGTAGAAAATGCTAAAAAGATATTTGATCAATTTTGCTAAACTCTAGCTTTGTTCTAAATGTTTTCAGCATGAATTTTTATATAACACACAAAGTATTTCTTAGCCTAATAATCTTCCTTTACTTGGAATGAAAATGGTCCGTACCTTGAAATTGCCTTTAAAGCTAAATACAGTTCTTGCTATAAGGAGAATTTAATTTCCCACTTGATCCACTTGATCTTTGTCCTAGCTTGATTTTTTTTTGGAAAGATATTTATAACAACAACAACAACAAAACAATAACACAAACACATACACACACACACACGTATACATATATAACTCATTCCAAGAAATGGATTAGAGGAACATATATTGCTCCCGTTAGAAATTCTTATATATATTTCACTGAGAATTTTTAGCTTCTGTATTTTGAAGCAGGAACTTACAGTTTAACTGGAAGGCTGGAAGGTGAACAGATGCCTTTTACAAGCTTTGCTTTGCCAAATTAAGTCTTTTGAAGGGTATTAGTGTCAATGGCTGGACATGGCATCTGTAGTGGAAGTTAGGATGGATAGTAGGGGACATAGTGAAAGAGCCATAAGGACTGGGAGAGAAAAATATTAATATCAGGGGAAAAAAAAAAAAAAAAAAAAGTAGGAGTGGGTCTTGGGAGAAATAACCAGTAAGGAGGCAATGAGATAGAAGAAGAGTGGAAGGTCAGCCTAAAGGCAGAAAGGGAGATACAGACCAATTGTTTTCAGCGACTAAATAAATAAATAATGAACTGCATAATTGCCATATGCCTGCTGACAGCAAACATCTGCAGAGCAGTCAAGGTATGTCTTATTCTGCAGAATTTTGTCTGCTCAGAAACATGCTAACTAACACGAGTAATACCATTAAGTCTAGTTAGACAGGTGTCTTGTACCATGCAGCTAAAGCTTAACAATACTGCAATATATTTCCTATTTCGTTATCTTCTTAAATTTAAATCTTACCAAAGAATAATTATAAGACTTTCAAAATAATATTGCATTCATGCATTTTTCTAATTTTTGAGTGTTCTTCTTAGCATCAGGAATTTTGAAAAAAAGTGTGTTTTCAGAAGAACTAAAGGTAAAGGTGAACAGAAGACAGAAGATAAGAATTAATAAATAAAGTGTTAAAATACGGGCAGAATACTAAAGAAATGAGGAGAAAAGAAGGGAAGGTTAGACACAAGCTTATTTTATGCAGGATTTAAATGGCAAGCATAATTAGTAGAATCACATTAAATGACATTTAAACCAGAGTTTAAATCAGATATGTGTAGAATAGGAAAAAAAATTCAGAGTGGTTAGATCGGATAATAAAGCCAATCTAGCCAAGGGAGAATGGAAGGCAATGTGGGCTGCAGAGTTGGCTGAGATGCTGACACATTTCCAGTTGACAGCCCACATCAACAACTCTGTATGCCTACATTGCAATCAGATGCACTTCTGCTTAACAAAAATACATATTTTCAGATCAAGAGTAAGGGCAGGACAGAGTGACTATATTATGGCACTCACAGCTGAAAAATGACTGTTACTGTTATGTCTAACAATGCAATGCAAAGAAATGTTCCCAAAAGTTCAACTAAACAAATCCAGAAGAAAATTACTATTTCTTACAGAGTAAATAATCATGGGGATCATCAAGCAGCCTTTTTAGATGAAATATTAATCAATTGTATTTCTTAAGTCAAGAATGGCTGTCAAACCTATACTTGATTTGAACACGTTGCTTTCCATGAATGAGTTAAGTATTGTATGAAATGCTTGGTCCTATATTATCTAAGTGGATAAACCGAATGTTCAGAAAGTTTTGCTTCCCTTACAACTCAATCATCACAGCAATTTGCAAATGACAGCTTAAAAATTTGAGAAATATTCTTCTGATTTAGAGTACAGTTAAGCATAAATATGCTTTGCTGTACCTCCAGACTGACTATTTTTTTCATCTTGTGTCCTCATACTGAACCCAAGAACAGCCACTCACGTTCAGAATGTGACGGCATTTAGCCCAGTGTCTTACTGTGGCCATCAGCAGGCAGAAAAGACTGGAAACAAATCTGCATTTACAGGCTGCATCTATGACATGTTTTAGCAAGAAGTTCTTCAAGACTGCTGCTACCTGTTCTGTGGAAAATGATTATAAATATATATATTAATTTATATATAAAATAATATATATATATATGTTTCTAAACATATATATATATATTATATATATAATATATATGTTTAGAAATTCCTCCTAGATTTATTTATTTATTTATTTATTTATTTGTTGGTATTAGAAGACAGAGTGAACAGCAAATTATCTTATCTATTCCTGACTTTGGAGAACTTGATTATACTCACCTAAATATTTTGTTTCCAGGGTGAGGAGCTTTGTATACTCACATTTTTGTTAAAAGGAATCCGTTTCATCCTTCTGTTTTTCTCTGAATATATTACATTTTTCATTTATCTCTTTTGAAATCATGTATTTTGTACTGTGGAGAGGTATATAGTATTCACAGGAAAAGATATGTTCAAACCTCTGAAGAAAAACTCAAAGTGTTTGCAGAGCATTACTGAATTTGAAAGCCTTGTGAGCAGATAGATAGCAACAAATGTAAAAGCTCTGTGTTTACATGAACGTCCCTTTAAGAACATAAGCCTACGCGAATTGATCCTTGTGCAGAGCCAGCACTTCAGGTCAATACTCAGGGAGTATCAAAACATTTTATTGCTAATATTGATGGAAGGTGCACAGAGATCAGAGACTGTCAGATGTGGGCAGAAGAGCATGGATCCAGTAAAGCTAGTTGCAAAATTCACATTTATTTTAACGGACCCAAGACGACTCCTTGCTTTTCAGAAGGAAAAAAAAAATGCCTTTGGTTGATATTTTTTTGATATGTTGCAAATATTTTATTTATTCCAGCTATTAAATTTTAGTCTAGATCTAGAAATAATAATGTTGGCTTAGCACTTACTTTCAAATCCCATTGATGATATGAAGAAAGGCTGTAATTTCAGTAGGAAACAAAGACAAAAGAAGGAAAAGACAGCTTTAATAACCAAATTGTTACAACTCATAACCTTATTTTTCTTTGACTAATCTTCAGTTCAATATCTTTCATTAATATATTTGCAGATTAGATCATACTTATCTGTATGAACTATGCAATGTAATTCAAAAACATTCTTTCCTACTTCTGGCATTCAGAATAAAGGAAATTTTAATATTATAAATTAATTTCCTGTTTACACAAAAGCATACCTCTGGATAATCTTGTTCTATCTTTTTATCAGATTAGAGTTTTTGTCTGCTGTCCACTTTGATTTCTTTAAATCTCCTTCACAGCATATCTCTTCTTCTTCTTCTTATAAAAAGAAGAAACACATATAAGCCTCATTTTCAAGTTATTACAGCATTTTTGCAGACACTAAAAATAATTGTTATGATTGTCTTTCCAAGATTGACAAACGTGCATTTGATTACCAGCACAGTATTTCAATCTTGGGGATAACGTAATCATGCCAAAGAGTATTCTTTATTTTGTTGTTCCCAGGAAAAGCACAAATTAATGAATAAGTATTTGTTCTGTATGAAGTTGACCTTATAGTGAAAATGTTAACTTTCAGAAACCTTTGTAATGCTATAAAAAATGACAAACAATTATTTTCAGATGTGCATTATCAATGTTAAAAGAGAACATTTTATTTTATTTTGTTGAAAGCTCTACTTCTGTTTCTTGGCCTTTTGTCGTAAAAAGGGGGGAGTTTTTCAAATAGTTTCTACCTAAACTTCATATGACATAAGAACATTGGTAACTTGATTCTTGTTTAATAATCAAAGAAACAGAATTTTTACTTGGCAACTTGAAACTGTCTTCATGCAGATCACTGGGACAGAGAAAAATGGTCTTACTGGAGATGTAGTTTACTTTGTTTTCTTGAAAATAGAAAAATAACTTTCCTTTTATCTGTCTTTGAATATAGCTATCTTTGTAGTACTCAGTTCCATTTTCGAGCAAGACTTATTGGTTGCTGACTCTGAGACACAATTTCATAAAAATCATTTGTTTGTTCTTTCTCACTTAAGACATTATTTTTACAACATATATCACTTGCAGTAATCTAACACAAGGTATCTCAAGGAAAACCTTACTCAGAAGCTAACTCACATTTCTTCAAAGTGATATTTAGCTAAAAATCCTGAAAATGGGAACACTGGGGCAAGAGGAAAATTTATGTATAAGTGCTCATATAGAAGAACACAAAGCCTTTGTTCAACAGTCTTATCTACCAGCTGTGGAAAGAATCTTGTTAGAAATAACATATTTTGAACTTCAGATACTCTCTTAACAGCTATGCTGATTTCAAGATTTAGTGGAAATACTGACTTGGATTAACTGAAGTTACAGCAGTTAATGTAGTAGCAGGAACAAAATCAAAGTTAGTGGAAAATATAAAAGTGTTTACTGTTACCCACAAAGATCCTCTGACTAATAAGAGCTTAAGCAACAGATCTGGACTGTCATTAAGTTTATTAAATTCTATTTTAATTGGAACTCTAAAAGAAGCTTCCTCTATTTAGTACCATAACCGATTTTTTAGTTTTCCCATAATTCCTTATCCAATAATCAATTATGAATTAACGGTCCCTTATTGACTACCACCATATTGGATGGTGGTAGCTTTTATGCTCCAGTGGAAACATGGAAATGATTATATGAGAAAAAAAATATATACTAGTTGCAATTCAAAAAAAAAAAAAAGATATCTTCAATCCCCATGTACAAAAATAATTATTTCTGAAATTATGAACATAAATATGTAGCACAGAATGTCATTTTAGTGTTTTCTGAAAGCACAATCCCATTACTGAAAGCATTCCTGGATTTTTCTGTGTAAATAAACAACAAGTTCATCTCGAGGACTAGTCAGTTGGTAAACAGAATATTGAACATGCTTCAAGGAGTAATTTGAAGGAAAAAGAATACCATATTTCCAGTTTTGTTTTATTTGCTTAATAAGTATGAAATATAGTCATATATGTGCAGAAAAAAATAAAAGATTTTACTGTGATCTTGGTATTGTTAAGGAATTTATTGTTAAGGAATTAAACTAGGTAAGAAGGGGGACGGGGCTCAAACAAGGCTTGTCGGAGCTGTGCCGGGGGGAACAATGGCTAGGCCGGGGAAGAAGGCGATGGCCCAGCTGAAGTGCATCTACACTAATGCACGCAGCATGGGTAACAAACAGGAGGAGCTGGAAGCCATTGTGCAGCAGGCAGGCTACGACTTGGTTGCCATCACGGAGACGTGGTGGGACCGCTCCCACGACTGGAGTGCTGCAATGCCTGGCTATCGGCTCTTCAGGAGGGACAGGCAGCACAGAAGGGGAGGTGGCGTGGCTCTCTACATTAGAGAATCTTTCGATGTTGTAGAACTCCAGGCTGGGAATGATAAGGTTGAATCCCTGTGGGTTAGGATCCGCGGGAAGGCCGGCAAGGCTAGCATCCTGGTGGGGGTCTGTTATAGACCGCCGAACCAGGATGAGGAGACGGATGAGGAGTTTTATAGGCAACTGACAGAAGTTGCAAAATCGTCGGCGCTTGTCCTCGTGGGGGACTTCAACTTCCCGGACATATCCTGGAAACACAACACGGCACAGAGAAAGCAGTCTAGGAGGTTTCTGGAGAGCGTGGGAGATAGCTTCCTGACGCAGCTGGTCAGTGAACCTACCAGGGGTGGTGCCCCGCTAGACCTTCTCTTCACAAACAGAGAAGGACTGGTGGGAGATGTGGTGGTCGGAAGCTGTCTGGGGCAGAGTGACCACGAAATGGTAGAGTTCTCTATTCTTGGCGAGGCCAGGAAGGGGACCAGTAAAACTGCTGTCTTGGACTTCCGGAGGGCTGACTTTGAGCTGCTCAGGACGCTGGTTGGCCGAGTCCCTTGGGAGGCGGTTCTGAAGGGCAGAGGAGTCCAGGAAGGCTGGGCGCTCCTCAAGAAGGAAATCGTGATGGCACAGGAGCGGTCCGTCCCCACGTGCCCAAAGATGAGCCGGCGTGGAAGAAGACCGGCCTGGCTCAACAGAGAGTTGCGGCTGGAGCTTAGCAGAAAAAAGAGGGTTTATAATCTTTGGAAAAAAGGGCGGGCCACTGAGGAGGACTACAAGGATGTAGCGAGGCTGTGCAGGGAGAAAATTAGAAAGGCCAAAGCTCATCTGGAGCTCAACCTGGCTACTGCCGTTAAAGACAACAAAAAATCCTTTTACAAATACATCAACGCGAAACGGAGGACTAGGGAGAATCTCCATCCTTTACTGGATGCGAGGGGAAACCTAGTTACTAAGGATGAGGAAAAGGCTGAGGTGCTTAATGCCGCCTTTGCCTCAGTCTTTAGCGGCAATACCGGTTGTTCTCCGGACACCCAGTGCCCTGAGCTGGTGGAAGGGGATGGGGAGCTGGATGTGGCCTTCGCTATCCATGAGGAAATGGTTGGCGACCTGCTACGGAGCTTGGATGTGCGCAAGTCGATGGGGCCGGATGGGATCCACCCGAGGGTACTGAGAGAACTGGCGGATGAGCTGGCCGAGCCGCTTTCCATCATTTATCGGCAGTCCTGGCTATCGGGGGAGGTCCCGGTTGACTGGCGGCTAGCCAATGTGACGCCTATCTATAAGAAGGGCCGCAGGGCAGACCCGGGGAACTATAGGCCTGTCAGTTTGACCTCAGTGCCGGGGAAGCTCATGGAGCAGATTATCTTGAGGGTCATCACGCAGCACTTGCAGGGCAAGCAGGCGATCAGGCCCAGTCAGCATGGGTTTATGAAAGGCAGGTCCTGCTTGACGAACCTGATCTCCTTCTATGACCAAGTGACGCGCTTGGTGGATGAGGGAAAGGCTGTGGACGTGGTCTACCTTGACCTCAGTAAGGCTTTTGACACCGTTCCCCACAACATTCTCCTCAAGAAACTGGCTGCTCGGGGCTTGGACTGGCGTACGCTTCGCTGGGTTAGAAACTGGCTGGATGGCCGGGCCCAGAGAGTTGTGGTGAATGGAGTCAAATCTGGCTGGAGGCCGGTCACTAGTGGAGTCCCCCAGGGCTCGGTACTGGGGCCGGTCCTCTTTAATATCTTTATTGATGATCTGGATGAGGGCGTCCAGTGCACCCTCAGTAAGTTTGCAGATGACACCAAGCTAAGTGCGTGTGTCGATCTGCTCGAGGGCAGGAAGGCTCTGCAGGAGGATCTGCATAGGCTGGAGCGATGGGCTGAGGTCAACTGCATGAAGTTCAACAAGGCCAAGTGCCGGGTCCTGCACCTGGGCTGCAACAACCCCAAGCAGAGCTACAGGCTGGGAGATGAGTGGCTGGAAAGCTGCCTGGCCGAGAAGGACCTGGGAGTATTGGTGGATAGTCGGCTGAATATGAGCCAGCAGTGTGCCCAGGTGGCCAAGAAGGCCAACGGCATCCTGGCCTGTATAAGAAGCAGTGTGGCCAGCAGGTCGAGGGAAGTGATTGTGCCCCTGTACTCGGCTCTGGTGAGGCCGCACCTCGAGTACTGTGTTCAGTTTTGGGCCCCTCGCTACAGGAAGGACATGGACGTGCTCGAGCGAGTCCAGAGAAGGGCGACCAAGCTGGTGAGGGGTCTGGAGAACAAGTCTTACGAGGAGCGGCTGAGGGAGCTGGGCTTGTTCAGCCTGGAGAAGAGGAGGCTCAGGGGCGACCTCATCGCTCTCTACAGTTACCTGAAAGGAGGCTGTAGAGAGGTGGGGGTTGGTCTATTCTCCCACATGCCTGGTGACAGGACGAGGGGGAATGGGCTAAAGTTGCGACAGGGGAGTTTTAGGTTGGATGTTAGGAAGTACTTCTTTACCGAAAGGGTTATTAAGCATTGGAACGGGCTGCCCAGGGAGGTGGTGGAGTCACCATCCCTGGAGGTCTTTAAAAGACGTTTAGATGTAGAGCTTGGGGATATGGTTTAGTGGAGTACTTAGTGTTAGGTCGGAGGTTGGACTCGATGATCTTGAGGTCTCTTCCAACCTAGAAAAATCTGTGAATCTGTGAATTTCTTCTGATCTTATATTTACAGAAATAGAATAAACTTTAAATAGAAAAAAAGACAGAATAACAAATTTCCTATCATTTTTCTCTAATAGTTATAAGATGTGTAAGTCTACTGCCTGTACAAGATTGCCTTGAACAAGAAATACTGCCTTGAACAAGAAATAAATGTTTAATGGTTATGTGATAAACCAGGTAAGAAAATTAATTATTTAGATAAAACCCCAGTTTACTGATGTGAATGCTAAAACTGATGAGTAATGATGTGCAAAACCAATGTTTTAAGCTTCAATTAACCAAATGCTAATATCATAAATATTTTTAGTTGTGTTGTAATTATAATTGTAATAATTATTTGGAAGTGTTTCACCGGAAACAGTCGTTTGTAAACTTAAAGAAAGAAAACATTTCCAAAACATTCCAAGTAACTTAACAGATATTAAAATTAAAGCACAGGACTGATAAAAGAAACACACTCGCATATATAAAATATTTGGCATTATATCACACTGTAGCCTGTTGTATTGCTCACATAAAGATGCACGAAACAACAAATGCAATTCTGTTACTCAGATTCAAAACCATTCTATACCATTTGAAAATTTACCACTTTTCTTCACATTGGTTGCTTTATTTGGTATAATAAATAAGATACTTTCATAACAACTCAAAATCTTGCTCATGCTTGCAGTCAAAGTAAGTCTAAACATGTCTTGTCTGAACTTGGTAAAGTAAAGGCAAGCTTGTTATTTTTGACCTCGGTGACTTTTTCTGAGGCAGTTTTTGTATTGAACTTAAGTTAGTGACACACTGATGATTGACCCATAGAAAGTGAATGAACACGTTATTTATTTATTTATTTTATGAAAGAACGGAATTAAGTGGGAAACAACCCATGAATTCTGCCATACAGCTGTTAGTCCTGGCACACATGCATATACTTCCAATACCTCTTGATAATGAAATTATATGTCCAGAGAAGGGCTAAGAAGCTGGTGAAGGGCCTGGAACACAAGTCCTATGAGAAGCGACTGAGTGAACTGGGGTTCTTTAGTCTAGAAAAGCTGTTAAGAGATTATCTGAACTCTTATTGTTCTCTACAACTACCTGAAAGGAAGTTGTGGGAAGCTGGGTGTCAGCCTCTTATGGCCTAATGATACGACTAAAGGGAGTGGCTTGAAGTTGTGACAAGGGAGATTCGGGTTAGAAATTAGGAGACATTAGGAGTCAAAAATCATGCCTGTTATTTTATATGTATTTTTAGTTATATATAAAGCGCCTATCACCATATTGATAAACACTCTTTGGAACCACTCTGATGGCAGGGGTAAGAAGAGGAGTTGATCTCTTAGTACCTCAGCACCTCATTCCAACCAATTAAAAAAAAAAAAAAAAGCCACAAGACTTTGTGAGGATTCATGTCTATTAGGGATAAAGGTTACATTTCCAGTTATAGAGACAACTTTTGCAGAAACCATTAAATATTAACAAAAATTATGTAGAATTTAACTCATATCTGAAATACAGTAAGAAACTCACCATTGTTTTCAGTTGAATTTAGGCTGTGAATACTTTCTTGAATAACTTTGCCAGTAGGAAGGATAAATTCAGTTTCTGCTTAATGCAGAAAAAAGGATTTCCAAAATTATTCCTCTGTTAGATGACACATATGTCCATGAAGTATTGTGGGTATCTGTCCATCACATTCTCTCCCCCTCCTCAATAAAACTCAAGTCTATGCTTGTGGTATAATTCTATTGAAAGTAGACTAGGAGCCAAGGAGCACCACAGAGAGAGGTGTCTCCTAAGTCCTGTTGCTTGCTAATAGCTAGACAATATAAATAAGGAGAAAAGTCTCTCTGGAATGTACTGGTCTGCACCCTTCAGGACTCAGAATCTTCTTTTAACATACAGTAAAGTCCCATCCTACTCAATAGCATACAGTGTATTGCCCTCTCCAGGAGTGTGATAAATCTCAGTAAGTCCCTCTAGGCTTTTGGGAGAATTCTATAGTCACTGTAATAGAGAGTACACAGCTGTATGTACACTTTGTTTCTCTTACTGAAACTGCTTTACATGTTAGCAGATCCCTAGGGATTCACTGGGATGAGAATTCAGTGGGATTTACAGGCAGAGAATAACTCTCTCAAACATGAATTAGGGGAGGAGAAAGAGTCTCTGTAGTTCCTGTACAGGTCCAAAAGACAATTATGATATTTTGTCTTGGAAATGTTTTATACAAAGATTATTATAAAATATGCAAATATGCCTTGAAAGAGCAGGAACATATATATTTTTTTTCTTTTAAGGTTAGAACTATTAAAATTTGATCCATTGTATTTTTAAGTATTTCAGATAAAACATATACATGATACTTTAAAGACAGATATGAAGGATATTTTACTTAGTTACAATTCTATGCAATATTTAAACTATGCTTTTAAATAATTCAAGATTATAAAGCCTTTCACCATTGTTAAAGAGAAAGTATCATTCATCTTCTTGTGTGGAACCAGAAAAATATTGAGTAAAGTGGACCCCAGCCATTCCCTTTGAGGATGGTGAGCAGAGACTTCTGATGATAAATGAGAAATTGGAAATGTCAAACAGAGAAAATAAGTTTATGATGAAAAGCTTCCTTTAAGCACATAAAGTACATGGCTCACCAACCAGATGTTTTTGTCAAGTTCTCTCTCCTTGTGAAAATCCAAACTAGAAGATATTTCAAGAAAACTGAAAATTCTGGAAGCTTACATTAGTTGTTCAAGTAAGTAAAAACAGATCTACCAGGACTATCTGACTAGATGTTGAAGCTTTAAAGAACCAACCACGATGTCAGCCTACTGGTACTATGGGAAAATATTGGGTGGAACTTCAGATTTCCAATATAAAACCAATTGCAATCCATCCTTACTCTATAGATATCACTCCACCTAGCAGCAGCTCAAAGTGAACTCTGACTTTATTAAAGCTCCGTCTGCTTTTTTTCTTGGCCACAACACTGGGGCATAGAAAGCACAGTACCTCAAGATCTATTTTTAAGAACAGAGAGGAGACACAGCCTGCCCTGTGCATTGTTGCTTTGAATCCCTTTGAAAGTTTGGTGCAGATGTAAGGTTAACTGTGTGGTTAGCAGAATTTCTGATACAATTATTGATTGCCTTAAAAGTGTTAAGAAGCCCTTATGGAAGCCCTTACCTGAATTTCTAAAGGTTTACATGAATTCTTTCACTGAAACACTAGGCTGACCCTTGTTAGGATTAACCCTTTTGTTATTTATTTAGCCACCAAGGAAAGCAGCTTAAAATGCGGCCTTTAATCTCCTCGTTCCACGGTCTGACACTCCTGGAGTAGAATTTAAAAACAACAGCAACAAAAGCATTAGTCACTAGCTAGTTATGGTTTTATTCGTTTGTTAAGGGGGACAATATATCCTCCTTGGGCCAGCCTTAGAAGCCATTCCTTGCTCATGCTTACAGACATTAATGACCTTCCTTCCCAACAGGTATCACAAAGTCACGTAATATGAGACATACAGATAACATTATAATAAATGCCATAAAACTATCTTAGGTAAAATGTTACTCCTATTATAGTTATTAAATATTGATTGACAATTTGATGGCATCTGCATCATTATGTTCAGTCACTGCTGCAGTCTTCATTGCCAGAATACTTAGTATTGCAAAGTATTAGTACAAGAAATAGCTTCAAAGCTAATATAAAGGGTTTGGCATGTATTCACAAATATTTTCTTTAATCTAAATCTTCAGCTTTCAGTGAGAAAATTTTCAGCTGCAATTTCTCTGTCATATTATTATTTATAATTTGTCACCTTTTGATAGATATTTTAATTTCCCACTGCAAGAAAACAACAAAAAAAAATAAACTAGAACTACATAACAGGAATCTCTGCTTAAGTGTACCTGAATCTGCGATTCAAAGCATGGATTTTCTTTAAGTGTGTTTGAACCAAGGCTTTTGTTGCTTTTCTTTTGATCAGACGTAGAAACTTTGTGAAGAATTATTCTGGAAGAGACACAGTTCTGCTATATTCCTTATTGGATTTTTTTATGGTATTTCTGAAGTTTTACTCAAGGCAGAAAACTAAATCTGAACACCACTTCTTTTCATAGAATAAAACATATTAGCTTCCACTATTCTGGGGGCTTGAAGGGTGTAGGAGAAGGGAGAGGGGAGGTCAGAGAGAGGCCAGAGGGAGGGAAGAATGAATAGGATTCAAGAATTCTACAGTTCCCATTGGGGAAAACAAAACAAACAAAAAAAAGCAGTAGCTCCCAAACTTTATTTACAGAATAATACTTGGTATGGAAAAATACTTTGGTACTTCTCTGGTCCTTTTCCTTAGACAATTTAATTTCAACCACTTTTTATGGAACACTTCTTGGATATAGGATCCATTTTATTGGTGAAAATAAAATATTCCATGCTCCTCAAATCGTTTATACAAAATTATTCAATATTTTAATTAAAATATATTGAATAAAGAATATTGAAATACTCCTAAATACATACATAGCTTCAAAAAAAGCTAGGGAAAAAAGAAGGATAAATTTAACAGAGAGAGAAACTTCAATGAAGCAGAAACCTTTTCTGAGGCATTCTCTGAGTAGAAAAGCCAAATTAATTCAGTAAGGTATTTGTTGATTCACTCAATACACTTGGAAGGCCAACATTTCTAAAAGTAGTTTGATTTTTTACGTGATTCAGTCTGAAAAATGTTTATCACCTTAGAGTCAGGCTAATTTTAATTTTATATTATCAGTCCAGAAACTTAGTTAATACAATATTAGTTTCATTTGCAAATCTTATCTGTCTCTCTTGGTTATCAATATATCTTTCATCCCTGTACACTAATGAGAAAAAGAAAAAGCAGGTAATTAATATACTTTGGACATTACCCAAGAAGAAAAGAAATACTTCCAAGCCAATATAATTACATTAATATAAGCTCATATGTTTCTTCTTCAAAACAAAGTGGAATGAGCAAGTTCCCACCCCCAAATAGAAGATAACAAGTAAAGCCTCTTGTCAGCCTGTGAGAAAGGAATACTTTTGTCATGTGCAGCACAAAATGTGATATAGATGCAAATTGTGTTATAACTCACAGTTAAAGATTTTTTTATCTTTGAGTGGCTCACAATCAAAAAGATGGGTACTTTCACTCATTCTAGTCTCTGAGGTTTGCATTCTGATGCAGGACACTTGCAGAACCTGAACAGCTTCAGCACAGTTCAGTGGTTTGTTTATTTGTTGAGAATATCAGCTGCAGCGCTTATTGCCAGGTTTGTGATCTTGACAAAGTTGAACAAGATGATAACATTTGTTGGAGCTGTGGGTGCCAGAGGGAAATCAAATAAAAGTTAATAAGTGATACACACTGCTGAAAAATATGATTACAGTTTGAAGTTCTGTTGTTGCTCCTGCTGGTGCAATCAAATCTCAACCTAAAGGCAGTAAAAGCTACAAAGGGCAATTCTTTGGGAATGCAACTTCAGTACTTGGTAGCTAGATGCCATATAAGTGTAAGACACTATCCAAATATTTGTGATCATAAAAACTGTATTGCACTAGGAGTGGATCTATGAGGAAGCCTATGTTGCCTCAGCAAACCTGAATCAACAGTGTTGTACTGTAATGGTATAAAATACATATATGTATGTACGTAGACTTTTGTAGAGGAAAGTCTCTTACACACTAAATCTGTAATTATTTTTCATTTGTTGGTGTTTTTTGTTGTTGTTGTTGTTGTTGTTTTTTGTAGTTATTTGTACTTTGTATTTTGTAGTTATTTTGTAGTTATTTTTTTTGTAGTTATTTGCTTTTCTCCTCTGCAAACATTTCTTCATGTAACTGAACATATATGGAAGTGTTTAAACAGGTGATATAAGCTGACAGTTTGGTAAATAATTTTGTCCATTTGCATCCTTTCCTTCTGATACTCACACTGCTTGTAAATAGACTGTAGAATGAGAAATTGTCTTACTTGTTTTAAAAGTTCTTTAGATATGTCATTCTTGGCATGTCACTAACTGAACAAATCTTTGAGATCCTCATTATTAGAAAAAAAAATGTCTTGGGAATTTTTAAGAAATTCAGTGCCACTGACACAATATACATATTCTGTTCTTTTTTTTTTTTTTTCAAAAGCCCATTGGCAGCAAACACTGCGTACCCTTGGGGCTAAAGACAACAGCGACCTTTACAGAAAAACAGCATTTTTAAATAGGAGATGGTATTGTTTTAGGACTATCTGGTAACACTGTTTTAGGACTATCTGGTAAGTTTGTCATTTAATGTTTTCATACAGTCATGTCCTGTTAGGGAATTGCAAAGCAACAGTTAAAAGGTATTGGCATTTTTTGTGCTATGTGAGCATATTGTATCAATAAGTTTCATGACTTCTAGTGAATAACTTCACAACTTCTAGTGAAGTGACATCTATTTGTTTTCAAATTTTCCATTAACAGCTAGTTAAAAGATATGTTTAAAACTCAATTGTCTTCATGCTTTCAGGTAGGGAAAGATCATTGTGCATTAAGCAGTATGTTTGACAATTGTAATGGTAGCATTATAAGGAAAAAGCATTGCCTTTCATAATATCTCATGAAGAATTCTCACCTGCAAATTTATGCACAAAACTTACACAAAATTATTATTATGCTGCTATTGAGAAATTATTTTATATCTTATATAAGGTACTTTAATTTGTAATTCTTAACAGAAAAATAAGGGAATTAACAGAGTCATAAAGTATTAAGTTTTCTCTGCCAGAGAATTTCCAGCACCAGTAGCTGAAGCACTGTACCACAGCAATAGCAGGAATCCTGGAATCCAAGCACGCAGGTCTCGCATTCATTTGCAGGAGCCATTTCTGAGTAGCATTTGAAAAATGTGTCAAGGCCAATATTTGGTGTTTATTAATATGTTTTTCTTTATATGAGATCTATTTTCCCTTGCACTATTTTCATAATCAAAGCATATTTTGCAATGAATTCTTGATGTTTATTCTTTCTTTACTATTGCAATTAATTCTATTTTGGAAAACAAATGTTGAATTTCATTATGTATCTTTGTGGTAGAATGGTTATAGCATTTGTATATCAGTTGTTCAAGTGTTCATTTGGAAATTTGTTGGGTTTTGTTGTTGATATTTTGTTTTTTGTTAAAATTTTAGTTCATATTTTCATTCTGGGTTGTATATATGTATATATACATACATGAAAATTGGCCATTTCATTAGAAAGTATAGAGAAACCTATTCTTCCTGCAAGATGCAGGAAAATAAGAGTCTTTTTAATGTTCAAGACTTAATTTAAATTCCTTGTTGTTGTTGTTCTTGTTGTTGTTGAAGCCATTTTTTATAAATTTAAGACTAGCGGAAAGGTCAGCAATACAAAAATTTAATGTACTTGTCAGAAACACACGTTATTACAGAGAACATTGAAATACTCTGCAATTTGGCCAAGTTAGAATCACCGGATATTAACAGTGTTAGCTGATGAGAAACTCTTCTAATAAGAAACCTTTGGTAAGATTTCAAAAGAAGGCACTGGAAACAATGGCACATTACATCAATGTCATGGCTGTCGATTATCCTAGCATGTCACCTTGACCATATTAAACTTGGTTTGATTTTTTATTCTAGTTTGCCAAACATAATGTTTGTTTTCATATTCAAAACACTTTAGACTACCCTCTAACAATCTGAAAAGCTATGAGTTATTAAATCTCAACAAGATAGCCTCGGTAACAGCTCATTTCTGAGCTCTTAGCCTATAACAAATATAAACTTGATATTATTTTAAGCTCTTTGTTAAAGTATGCTTTTAAGTCTATAACAACTGAATCCATCTCCATCTCATTATAGCTGTTATTCACAAGCTAGATTTTCATCTCTCCCAGATCAAGATTGGTAATGGAAATATCTGTGAGTATCTGGAAATATTTGTGAGTATTCTTTCTAAAACTCCTCCTTTGTCAAGATGGCTGCAATATCTTGAATAACCAGTTGATTGTTTCTGAGCCTACTGTGTTCATCAGCAATTTTTGTTTCCTTGGAGACCTGTATGTATTTATCTTTTGACTCCCATTTTAAATTTAGATTTTATGGGTCCTGGCCATATTTTACTATGAATAAAAAAAAAGCTGGACACATAAAAGCTTCATGCATAGTTCATCTCACTGAAAGGAAAGTTCAAGGAGTCCCCCACCTATTAATGAATTATTAATTTTCTTTGCATCAGTGTTTTATTTAATTTCAGTCACATCCCTTAATATCATTCTTTAAAGAAGACATACTTAAATCATGTTGACAAAAGTATAATAAAGGCTTAATTACACTAATAGACAGCCATAGTAGCTTAGATACTAAAAATCTGAAAACTTGAACATTTTAGGCTGTGTATTGGATGTTGTTAAAGATCCACACTAAAATTTATAGACATCATTACAGTCTTTTAGGTTTGCTTGGGATGGTTCTGTAGGTTTATGCTAATTTGTTATTCACTTGAAATCTGTGTTTGTTATTTTTGGATTTCCCTTAGGAGTTAAAACAGCTAACTATATGGTGGTTACTAGAAGCAGAATATTTGTTTTTACATGAGGTAGATCTTAAAAGTGGTAACAAACAGTTACAGAATGAATGCTTCACTCCAGAAACTTCAGTCCAGACTTGCCAGTCTTAACCTGCTCTAAAAATCTTGCAGTCTTTATGGCAGTGTTCTTTAAAATGTTATTTGAAGGAAAGAAAAAAAAAAAGTGTTTGGTTCGTCCTGAAAAATATTGGTTTGTAATAAATTAAATTGCTACTGCCTTGACAGATTTTGAAAGGCAAGTTTCAATAATATTGTCAGTGGTTTTGCTGTGTTGGGGAGTTTCATTATTTGGGGATTGTTTGTTGATGGATGTTATGACAATTTAGCTTTCTGCTCATCATATTACGTTGAAGATATCTGATTTTATACTAATAACACCTTGACAATTAACTGTATTTTACCCAGTCAATTCTAGTCAATTCAGGTTTGCACAACTCCCATTTGAAGTTGCTTAGTAGTTGCTTTTCTGAAATCTTTGTTGCTATAGCAGCCAGTTTAGAAACAGGCTAGTTCCAAAATGTGGGAATATATAAAAGCTAATAAAAGGCTTCATCTTTTAAGATCTGCATTCCAAACACAATTAATCTATTGAGTAATATGCTGTTTTGTTTGGTTTTCTTTTTTGTTTGTTTGTTTGTTTTTCTGCTATAGAATCCTGCCATAAAGAAGAAGTTTTGTCATCACTGCACCACAGGGTCAGTGCCAAAATACATTTCTTTCGGTGCCATTGGTCATCCAACAAGAAATCATGGACATCATTGCTAAGCACAGCTGATTACCAATGGGCCTTGAGTGAATTTATTTGTCTGGTCCCTTGTGGCACACAATATCTGAAGAAGGAAGAGGCTGGCTCCTTTTTCAGACATGTCACTGAGGATTAGCAGACAAACTGTTCAGAAGTTATTTGATTTCTGCTTTATGGGTCTAACCTGCAACTCAGCAGGAGTCTTGCCACTGATTTAGCAGGAATCACTATCTATATTCAGTGCGCGCACATGCACAGGGGCCACACATGCTCTGGTCCCTACCAGATGATGAAATTTGTCCTGTGTCACTGCCACCTTCCTTTATTTGAGCAGTGAAGCTGCAGTGCAGAGAGTGCTACATCATTGCTTTACAGAGATGTTAGTGTTGGTGGACAAAACCTAGTTTATGTACAGTGGGTTATACCTTTATTCTCTGCAGTGCCTTGTACAAGGTTATCTATTAAGGTCATATCTAGACTTATACAGGGCAACAGGAATCTCTCTACTGACCTCTTGATGAGCACAGTCACTCTCATCTGGAATTTTTTCACACTTGAGAATTTCCCCCAAAATATTATACAGTTCTTCTGTACCTTGGAATACTTATATTTTATACATATGCATATATATCTTCAGAATGTAAATTTAATAGGGTATAAGGATGTGTCAGTAAATTAAAATCCACACTTAATTCCTCAAATACATCAGTAATAGGAAAATAGCTAAAATATCTACGCTCTTACAGAAAATACACAGGGATTATTTTGTAGGCTTGAAGCAGATTTTAAATTCGTTAAGTGCTTTATTCAGGTCTTTGAATTGCACATTTAATGGTATCGTTTTAAAGTAAATAAAAATTTTTATGCATCAAGTAATTTCATACAAGCTGTAATCCTATGGCTTTGTCTGGGTTAATATAGTTTTCTAGCCTCTTATTAATGGCACTATTGTAAAATTCCAGGGAAACATTCTGCTTTGTTACTGGAAAGATTTTTCCAACACTGACAATATTTCTGGAACATGTCTAAGACAACCTTCATTCAAGGAGCAGCAGAAGCATTTGATAAAATCATATTAACAGGGAAAAAAAAAAAGTGTCTGCAATGGGATAGACATTATCAAATCATTTTGGAAAAATAAATAGCTTCTGCCTCACTGATGATTTCAAAGGGAGTTAGCATAATCTTTTAGTAATGACACATTAAACATTATTCCTTATTTTCAACTAAAGCTCGTCTACGAGCATTTCTTTCCCTATATTTGAAGGGTGACAATGACTTTTTGTTATTGTTGTTAACAAAAGTAAAAATCTTTTACATTTTAGTTATCCTCAAATACCATTTCATGGCACCTCTTCACCACAGACTATCATTAATTTACAGGAAAGTGAATATACTGTAACTGGGATTTGTAGGCAGAGTAATGGGCTATTAACAAACTGTGATTTAGTCCTTTTTCTTAGGTTTCCTCTCATAATCAGGCATAACTTCTGAATTGGAAATTTGAAATTCAACATTTCATAAACCAGATGTTATGTGATATAAGTATTGCCAGCTTCATCTATCATCTGTCAGAAGCTGGAGAGGTGAAATTTATTGAGCAGACCCACTGCTGATGAACAAAATCAACATTAGCTGTGGGAAAAGTTTTGCTGGCTAGATGCAGGAGATGTACCTGGCACTAGGGGTGTGAACAGCAGAGATGTCATGCTCAGCTTGAAACATCCTGGGAGATGGCCACACTTGGCCAGCCAAAAATAACCTTCCTGGGGCCCAGGGAAAAGCTGTTAATGGGGAAGAGGAGTCCCGTTAAACAACCACCTCCTATGCTTTTGTACCTGAGGATGTCTGGCAGTAACTTGTGCATTTTTAGCAAAAGCTCCCTGGTAAGGTATATGGAACATATCACTGCCCTCACTGACTTAATGCATTTGAAAGTGCCTCACTATTTGCTAAACAATCAGCAACTCATATAAGTTGGTTGGAGTTGAAATGTGTGTGATAATGTCCTAGCCTGAAGTATATAGTAGTTCTTATTTTCTTTTTTTTCTCGAAGTATTTTTTTCCCCTCGTACACTGATAAGCAATGATAAAATCCAATTATTGAGTTGGGAGCACTGTTGTAAGAATAGATAAGAGCAGCTTGTTTCTAAATGTTTTGTCCATTTACCAGTAAATTGAATTTTGACAGTGAAAAATTGACATTTTATGAAATTGAGGTCTAGCCAGATCTGATATGCTCACTGAATAAGATGGAAGAAATGCATTTAATGCATAAACAATTTATCTCTTTTTAATATTGATCAATAAATATTTATTTTGAATAAGGAGTGAGGGACTAGGTTTTGGGAGGAGGCTTAACATGTACTAAGGTTGCATTCTAAAGTTATATTGAAAACTGCATTAAACTTTCTGAATGTAAAGTAAATCCAAACATATGTATGGATTAAAACATATTTTAATCATATTATATCATATTATATTGCATTTTTATTAGGAGTCGATATATGCAGCTGTTAATTGCATAGTTCACCAGTCTTTTGAAAATTAAGACAAATTCCAGAACCTCATTATGTAGCCTTTAGTACTAACTGTTTTATGAGATATTACTTATTCCATCTGTGGCTCAAATATATTGTATAGTCACAGTCCACGCAGTACGACAAAACACAAAATGTGGATTAAACTAGTGTTTAGAAAATCTCAAAAGCTTTTGCAATTCAGTTTAAATGAAGAAAAAAAAATAATTAAAAAAAATAATGAGAGAGAGAGTCTGAATAGATTCTGGGATCCAGCCAGACTATTCAAATCTTCCGTGTCTCAAAATCTGCACATCAAATACTGTGAGAACTGTTTGTAGGTTTTTGGCATTGTGTCCAGTCTTAACTAGATGATGGCAGAACAAGGACACAAAGCATTTACAAAATATATAGAAATTAAATGGAAAAAAATCTGATATTTTCAAATTTACCCTGACGGAGTAGTTTCCTAGTCAGTTCAAGCAAAAGGAAGAAAGTAAGTTGCACTTCTGTTTTACTAGAATCATCCAATTAGCTCCCATGAAGATCAATTTGGGTTCAGATGTCTGCTGCAATTTTTAGCAAATATATTAAATTAAATATACTAAATAAATATACCTACTTATCCTGTGGAAAAAGGAAAATAACAACATCAAAAAGCACAGCAGTGTTGTTGTCTTTTAAAATCTGGATACAACATAATGTCCAAAAGCACATAAGCAATAATAGATTTTACAGTAGTCAAAACTTCAGCAAGTCAGTTCATAAAATTGTCATGTCCTGGTAAGTGTATTTCATGCAGTCTATAGACTATGTAATACATATGCTTCAAAGCTAGGACATCTGTTGCAAATTTACAAATGTGAGGTAGTTTGCCAAACTACCCAGCAGAGACACAAGCACACCTGCTCAAACAAGTTGGAAGCATTACAAATGTGTGAACTTGACCTAGGCTTTATGAAACAGCAACAGCGATTTCATAATGTTAAAAGAAAAATATATGAAATGTCAGCCATGTAATCTGCTATTTATTGATTGATGAACACATTTGCTTAATTTACTATTCACAACTAATGCCAAGAAAATTATGCTTCCTTACAGAAGCCCAATTCCAAAAATGGAAACTTTATAAAAAGTCCCTTGTTTCTGAAGTAAAACAGAAGTTCTATTACATGGCACATCTCAATGAATTTTTTGAGCAGGATGGTATTGTAAGAGAGAAGAATAATGAGACAAGTTTAATGAACTAGAAAATACAAGCTGAAGCCAACAGGATTCAGTGTTGGCTGTATTCCCACTGGATTGGGCTCTGTGTGAAGGGACAGCCACAGTGGGGAATAGGACCTCATGTCTAATCTAGTCTCATGTAATGGCACCTCTATTATCTGCTCTAATGAAAGATATGTCTATACAGAGTTTTTGCAAGCAGATGTGAATTTGCTTTGCCAGTTTACTAACCTGCCTGGAAGCTGTGTGTGTCAGACAATGAACCTTAGCTAATGCACATTGTTTCTCATTGCAGCTTATTAGCTCAGATTTGACATTATCTAGTGTATCTACATCATTTCTGATTTGGAAGTGGCTGTCTTCCAGCTGGCTTTAAGTGTGGGCGGTTACCGTCACTGTGTTCAACTGCATCTGAGCTTGAAATGCAGTGTAAACTTCAGTGTTTCAGAAAAAGACATAGGTGGAAATATGTTGAAAAATAAAGTTTGATACCTTACTAACAGACCATTCAAACAGGAAAAAACATGAGAAATTTTATTTGTGTGATGAACAGCATACATCATAGCAATTTTCATAGCAATTTCCAAAGAAGAAAAGCTTTATGAGGATAGATTCTCAAGGACGAAAAATCTGAACTTCTAGCAATATTCTTACAGCTTTAGAAGCGAGATGACAGACATAACAACACATTATAAAATGGAGTGCTGTTTCTTGACTAGAAAAAACACTGTTGTTTCACTGAGTGCTAGCAAGAAGCTAGGTTTCCAGATCTTCTGCAGAAACATGAAGGCTTAAAGGTAGGGGTGATATATATATATATACATGTATATATATGTATATATATATATATATATATATATGATTCTCATGCAGAGCCCTGGAGGAAAGAAAATGGATTCTTCTCTACCAGATTAATTTTGATGACAAATATAGAGGACTCACAGTTATGCTTTCCTAGGAAGGTTTTCCTACTGATGAGCTATGTCATCAGGGTATGGCAATCTAGTGCACCATGCTTCTAAAGCAGCTGAAATTTCTGAAGAGGAATCTATGAGATGAGCAATTGGTGCGGCCTGGCTGGCACAACATCACAAAGCAGGCAGTACAATGTTTTTGTTTAGTATGAAGTAAAAATCAATAATGTTCAGTGAAAATAATAATGTTCAGTAAGTTAATGGCACTGATAATTCTTTGCAGAGTGGCAACAAATAAAGCTTATAATTCCTACTACTGGCAATTGCTTGTTTTTTGTTTTTTGTTTTCAAAGTCTGTGTGTATGCATGTGGGAATTTTAAGTAAAAGAAAAGTTAAACTGTCCTGTTTCCAGGATTGCATCCTGACTACATGTGCATATAGCTTATGAGAAGCAAAGATATGAGCTGATGTGCCAGTTGTGCCACTCCAAACTTACATGCATACACATGCACACATACAACACACTCCAGTCTACAACCTAGAGCTGGCCCACATCACATAAAAATATCTTTTTAATATACTTACTTTCTTCAGAAATATCCCAGTCCCATTCTGGAGCAGAATGAGCAGATAGAATGATGCAATGCTGAGAAGCAGTAGTAAACCCAGACAAAATGATCCAAGAAAGTGATAAAAAGCTGAAAAGTATCATAACTCAGAGTTAGCCTTCAGAAGAACATTGTGGTTTACAGAAGCTGGAAAACTATAAAATATAGTTAACTTATATACATGTATATATATATTTACAATTAAGGTGTTTCAGAAACCTTTATTTTACCTCATTTTTCTATTCTTGGTGCCACTGTCATGATAAAAGATATAATGTTTCAAACAGTTATCATAAGATAACCTTGATTACTGCTCATTTTATATTACTCGCTGGCTTCCAGTCAGCCACTGGGTAAAGGATATAAATATGAGAGAGGAAAGGGGGGAATGCAGAAATGCAAACAGACAAAAAGAGAAAGAAGGATATCGCTGTATACATTCCTATGTTAATGGCAAGAAAGAAGGAACTGGAGCTTTTTGTTTCCTGTTTATTAGAGGAAAATATCATGTTAAAAAGAAGAGAATACTGGAAAAAGAAATTTCTTCCATTTGTGTCATGTGAATGCAGGTTACAATCCTCAGAGTGCATAGATTTCTGCAGAAAAGGATAAAAATAGAGAATATTTTTCTTATGATTCACCAAACAGTAAGGAAGCAAGGTAGCCAACAGGTTCTATTTTCAAGGACAGCTAGTAGTGTAAGGAAAACTCTCAGACATTCATATTGTTGTTGGTCATAAATGCAGTTTGAGATTGTCGTAAATTGTCTTCTAATATACCAAAGCATGGCTATATATAATTTTTTGTGCTTTAACATTCCCTCTAGGAAACAAATTTTGGGAATGAGTGAATACTTTGTTTTTTGCAATTTTTGTAAGTTCATAGTGATTTAAGGATTATATGTCCTTATATATAAGGACTATATGTGTATCTCAGACATTTCACTTTCTTCAATCTAATCAGGGTGATATGATTGAAATATGAAAAAATGAAGATATCATGCTCACTGAACTAAGGTTGCTGCTTCCTTACATTGGGATTTCCTGATTTTAAGCAGCTACTCTTGTGTAACTCTAATGGTGTATTAGCAACATTCTTTTCTTTCCTGTTTTTCTCATGTGATTCTACCAATTTGATTTCTATGGCTTTCAATTCTTTAAGAAAGCATTTGCAAAGCCCATTAAAGACAAGATTTCAATGGGCTCCTTTAATATAGGAATCAGTTTTGAAACTTTACTACTAGTTCTCTTTGCTCGAAAATCTTTATGCTTTCATTTCTGGCATTTTAATTGTCTCATCCTTTTCTCAGACCCTTGAAGGAAATAAAATATTTTTTTCAGGATTTAGTTGCTTTCCTAAAGGGGAAAAAAAAAAAAGAATGCAAAAAAGTGACTGACTTGGAGTTCTCTTTATAAATTTCGTCTGTTTTGAAAGTTAGGACACGGTTGCTTTTCATTCCTCTGATTCATTACAGATTTCATTGTAATCAATTTTAAATACTGTTTTTGCACTTCTGTGTCTCTGCTGCTCATCTGGCTTTTGATTTTCTCTGGTGATGGCTGCACAGAACCTTAGATCTGATCAGTGCATGAATCTTATTTCTTGCTTGTAGTGTCAGTTAAATAACAAATGACAGACTTTTAGTTATACTTCACACTCTTAGGACATCTGTTAGGACATGGCACTAGCTTAAAACAGATGACAAGTTTCTTTCTGCTGAATGTTTAAATACACTGGTAAGCTTCTACATTTTAAGTAATCCTGGCTTTTTAGATGAAAAATGTGCTCTGATAGTAAAATATTAAACCAGTAATCAGCTAATTCAAACAAGTCCCTTACCTATGAGATAGCAATAAAGTATTTTTTGAGTATAGGCTAGACAACTATAACTTAATTTTATGCACCATATTTCACACAAAATATGTTCCTCTACATTTTGGCGCTGGTAAGTAGTACTGCTACAAGGATTAACGTAACATAAAAGCCAAAAGTAACTGAATAAAGAGGAGGAAAAAAAAATCTTTCAACTGGTAATTGAATGTATTTGAATTTACTGCAGTTGGAAGAGGATAGATGTTGAGGACCTACCATCTTCTCTCCCCTGTTGTGCTGTGACACTGGTATTGTATTTGCTGGCAGCACCAGGACATCCTCCAGGTGCCCAGGGAGAACCATCACGCCAGACCTGCAGTACAGGTGCTGTTAAGAGTCACAGTGTGCTGTAGAAACACCCTGAGAATTACTAAGGAAGAAAAGGGGAGCTCTAAAACAACTCCCCAGCTGAGATCTTGTTCCTAGTCACCCCAGTGTGCAAGGCCTTTGAGGGGAAATGGAAAGAGATGAAGTACATCACACTATGTGTAAGATCCAGATCTGGAGTAGCTAGGCGTTTAGTGAACTGGTCAGAAGCAGAAAGGCTAATAGCACAAGTGAAAATATTTAACTGGTTAAGATGATATCATAAAACTGAGCAGGAATTATGAAACAAGAATGAATGGGAGATAGAAAGATAACACGATGAAAGCAGCTTGAATTTGAATAGCCTGTTTCCCAGATTGCTACAGTGCCCTAACTACAGCAATAAAAGATGAACTGCAACTCTTATTTTGCCCCTATCGTACTGACATTGTTGCACTTTGTAGACATTTTTGTGATAGCTGCTAAGGCAAGAGCTGCAAGTGTGCTGTCCCATTTCTGATTATTCAGGCACAATGAAGGAATCCTCATTAATGTTGTAAATATGATCTGCTCTTCAGAGTATAGTTAGTACTTAACTGGAATTTGAACTGGACAGAGAAAAGTACAGTCAGGACTCACCAGAGTGTCAAGCTAATCAAGATAACAGTTTTTATTGTCACAGTATTGTCATAGAAGTATTGCCATTGTTTTGGCTGAGAAGGTTGGAAAAGACCTCCAAGGTCATCTGGTCCAACCATCACCCTACTACCAGTGTCATCCACTAAACCATGTCCCTAAGCACCAGGTCAAACCTTTCCTTAAACACCCCCAGGGACAGTGACTCCAACACCTCCCTGGGCAACCCGTTCCAATGCCTGACTGCTCTTTCTGAGAAGAAATGTCTCCTAATTTCTAACCTAAACCTTCCCTGGTGCAACTTGAGGCCATTCCCTCTAGTCCTATCACTAGTTACCTGCGAGAAGAGGCTGATCCCCAGCTCCCCACCACTTTCTTTCAGGTAGTTGTAGAGAGAAATAAGGTCTCACCTGAGCCTTCTCTTCTCCAGACTAAACAACTGCACTTCCCTCAGCCTCTCC
The DNA here is from genome assembly GCF_964211835.1 of Anser anser. Classification (NCBI taxonomy): domain Eukaryota; kingdom Metazoa; phylum Chordata; class Aves; order Anseriformes; family Anatidae; genus Anser; species Anser anser. Next base: position 108,991,197 of record NC_139720.1, on the reverse strand, counting down.
TCATAGGACATGAATTCTGGACCCTTCACCAGCTTCGTAGCTGTTCTCTAGACACGTTCCAGGGCCTCAATGCCCTTCTTGTAGTGAGGGGCCCAAAACTGAACACAGTACTTGAGGTGAGGCCTCACCAGATTTGAGTACAGGGGAACAATCACCTTCCTGGTCCTGCTGCCTACACTATCCCTGATACAAGCCAGGATGCCTTCTTGGCCGCCTGGGCAAACTGCCAGCTCATGTTCAGGTGAGCACTGATTAGCACCCCCAGATCCTTTTCCTCTGCACAGCTTTCGAGACATTCTCTCCCAAGCCTGTAGCGTTGCATGGGGTTGTTGTGGCCAAAGTGCAGGACCCAGCACTTAGCCATGTTGAACTTCATCCCATTGGTCTCTGCCCATTGACCCATCCTGTCCAGGTCCCTCTGCAGGGCCTTCCTATCCTTCAGCAGATTGACACTTCCCCCCAGCTTGGTGTCATCTGCAGAATTACTGAGGGTGAACTCATTTTCCTCATCCAAGTCATCAATAAAGATATTAAAAAGGATGGGCTCGAACACCAACCCCTCGGGAACACCACTGGTGACTGTTCAGCAGCTGGATTTCACTCCGTTCACCACCACTCTCTGGGCCCAGCTGTCCAGACACTTTTTAACCCAGCAAAGAGTGTATCTGTCCAAGCCATGGGCTGCCAGCTTCTCCGGGAGAATACTATGGCAGACCGTGTCAAAGGCCTTGCTGAAGTCTAGGTAGACTATGTCAACAGGCGTTCCCTCATCCACCAGGCAGGTCACCTGGTTATAGAAGAAGATGAGGTTGGTCAGGCAGGACTCTCCTTTCATGAATCCATGCTGACTGGGCCTGATCCCCTGGTGGTCCCGCATACATTGTGTGATTGCATTCAAGATGACCTGTTCCAACACCTTTCCTGACACCAAGGTCAGGCTGACAGGCCTGTAGTTTCCTGGGTTGTCCTTACAGTCCTTCTTATAGATTGGCATCACAGTAGCAAGTCTCCAGTCAACTGGGACCTCTCCGGATGACCATGACCACTGATGGGTGATGGAAAGTGGCCCAGCAATCACATCCGCCAAGTTCCTCCGCACCCTCAGGTGGATCCCATCTGGCCCCATGGACTTGTGACAGTCCAGGTGGAGCAGCAGGTCTCTAAATGTTTCCACCTGAACTGTGGGGTTTTCTTCTGCTCCTCATTCCAGACTTCCAGGTCAAGAGGATGAGTACCCTGAGAATAAGTGGTCTGGTTTGTAAAGACAGATACAAAGAAGGCATTAAGGCATTCCTTATCCTTAGTAGTCATGTTCCCCACTGCATCCAGTAAAGAAAGGAGATTCTCTTTCGCCCTTCTCTTGCCATTAATACATTTATAAAAACATTTTTTGTTATCCTTGGCCATAGTGGCCAGGTTGAGCTTGTGCTGGGCTGTGGCCTTCCTGATTTCTTCTCTGCATGTGCTGGTTAGCTGACTGCAATTCTAAACAACAACAGACAGCTACTAAATGGAAAAGAAACGTGATGTGGTCAAATCAATTTATGTTTTTTTCTTGATGCAGTTATCTGTTCCCTGTTATCCAGTGATGTGTCCATGTACTAATAGAAATAGAACAGAAAAAAAGCAGGCAAATAAATGATACCTATGCTTACTTGCAATGAAAATAGGCACTACCCATTGAATATTATGAAAAAAACAGAGTTACCCACAGTATTGCTTTCTGGGTGTAATTCTGAAGAATGGAACACTCTGTGCTCTATGATGTGGAGGACATGAAATAAAGTTTGTATTACACAGGGCTTCTAAACATCTTCAGGTTTCTTATTACTGCGTGTCTTACACAGACGTGGGTAATAAAACTGTGAAATACACAGTGATGATGGCATAATTGATATGTCTGACATACTTTTAGTTCAGTTAAAAGTTGTTTCTAAATTTAGTTTTTGAATGTTTAAATATGGTGCAAAGTGTATCTGATATAGTTTTTAGCTCTGGAGACAGTTGCTGAGTTTATTATGGTTTGAGAAAGAACAACTGTTTGGCACCTCATCTTAAAATATCAAGAGTCTTTCATTCTTACTTTAGTCTTCTTCTCCATGTTAGAAGTGAATGATTTCTGAGTATTTGTCCACTTTCTTTAACAGGTGTCACGGATTTGACCTTGCTTGTTTATCAGACAGCCACACAGATCTTTGACAGTCACAGAAATCAGGTAAATAAAAACTTTCCTCCAGGAATATTTAAAGTACTGTCTATTCCCTAAAGAAATGTCATTAAAGACTTCTAACCAAGATGCCTAGGCACCAGTTCAATGTAAGGAATTATTTTTATTTTTCAAAAGGCATCAGAACATATCTGCTAGCTAGTGTTCACCTACAGTCATGCTCACTAACCTTACAACTCAGAACAACTTTCTACCTCTCAGAATGTGAACACCTCCAGCATCTCTCTCTGAAGGAATTTGTTTCTTTTTGTTTGAGAAAATGGCATATATTTTTTTTTTCCTCAATATTTATGTTGTGTCAGACTTTATTTTACGTTGTGCTACTTTCTTTTAAGGGGATCAACATCCTTATAACCCATTTTAAGAGGTACATGTTTGTGACTTATGTGTACTTATAAAATAATATTAATTTTAAAAACCAAGCAAGTAAACAAAACAATGTCTCTTTCACAAGCTATCTATTCATATCATTGGAGAATGTTCATGGAGCTCAAATGCATCCAGTCTCTCTTCTCAAAGCATCCAGTCCAGTACAACTGTCTTGGGATAGTGGACAAGTATAGTGTTTACAACGTATAGTAGCTGTAGAATTGCCAGTTCCAAACATGCATCAGTCCGAATATCAGATTATGAATTTCATAGAATCATTCAGATCAGAAAAGACCTCTAAGATCATCAAGTACAACTTTTAACCTAGTACTGACAAGTAACTATAAACCATGCTACTAAGTTCTACATCTACATGTTTCTTGAAGACCTCCAGGGATGGTGACTCAATCACTTCCCTGGGCAGCCTATTACAATGCTTCACAATTCTTTCAGTGAAGGAATTTCTCCTAATATCCAACCTAAGCCTCCTCTGGTGCAACTTGAGGCCATTTCCCCTTGTCTTTTCACCTGGTGCTTGGGAGAAGAGCCCAATTCCCACCTCTCTACAGTCTCTTTTTAGGTAATTGTAAAGTACAATAAGGTCTCCCCTGAGCCTTATTGCTCCTCATAAGACTTGTTCTCTAAGCCCTTCACCAGCTTTGTTGCCCTTCCATGGACACACACTTCAGCACCTTTATGAACTTCTTGTAGTGAGGGTCCTAAAACTGAACACAGTATTTGAAATGCAGCTTCACCAGAGATGAATACAGAGGGACAATCACTTTCCTAGTCTTGCTGGCCACACTATTCCCGATACAAGCCAGGATGCTGTTGGCCTTCTTGGCCACCTGAGCATACTGCTGGCTCACGTTCAGCAGGCTACCAACAAATACCCCTAGATTCCTTTTGGCCAGGCAGCTTTCCAGCCACTCTTCCCCCAGTCTGCAGCATTGCATGGTGTTGTTGTGCCCCAGGTGCAGGACCTGGCACTTAGCCTTGCTGAACTTCATAGAGTTGGCCTTGGCCTATCCAGCCAGCCTATTCAGATTCCATAACTCTGTTACAAACCATTTACAAATTACCACTTTGTAGACATATGTAAAAGGACAGACTTCATTAAAGTCTAAGTAGAGGATTGAAGGTGTGAGAAACTAAGTTGCGTTTTTGCAGTAGTGAACTAATTTTCTGTATTCCAAGGTAGTCGTGTAGTCATAATAAGGAGAAATGCTAAGTAGATAAGTGGATAGTAGAAGGCCTCACTGTTCCGAAATAAGGCAGAAGCTTGAGAAAAACAGGATGAGCAGTGTGAGAACAGTAAAACAAAGATCACAAGTTCTCAAAACATAAGAAAGGAGAAATTAAAGGGTTGAAAAAAAAAAAAAAAAGAAAAATTGTACATATATGGTATAGAGGAGCGTCGAGTACCTTGTGAACCTGTAGTACTCAGCCAATAAGGAAACAGGGGAGGTGATCAGGTGGCGGGTAATAGGGAATAAAAGGTTATGATTTGTTTACTAAAACATGCTCCTGGTTGACAGGACGCCCCCCATTGCAATCGCGAATAAAATAGCTTCACAGAAGATCCTGTCTGAAGAAAATCATTTGAGATGTTTCTCACAAAGGGAAAAAAGAAAAAAAGAAAAATAAATCACAGAATCACAGAATCACAGAATCATCTAGGTTGGAAGAGACCTCCAAGATCACCTAGTCAAACCTCTGCCCTAACACTAACAAGTCCTCCACTAAACCATATCACTAAGGGCTACATCTAAACGTCTTTTAAAGACCTCCAGGGATGGTGACTCAACCACCTCCCTGGGCAGGGAGCAAAACAGCAGCAGCTTGGTAACCTAGCAATACATTGATTTTTGCTTTAACTACAGAAGAATTTACTACCATTCAGTAAATGTTAATCAGGTATCATTTGAAATTTGTATACTATGTATGCTAATCTAAATACTGTATTGTACAATTGTAGTGTTGCTATTTTGTTAACACCAAGACATTTATTCAAACCATTTTATTTGTAATGTCTCCCTTCATTGCCTTGCAGCTGTCTTTAGCTTGCTTTAATGGCTTTGTTTGTTTGTTTGTTTGTTTGTTTCAGGATAACTTTTTCCTTAAAATCTCAGCAACTGTTTCAAGAACCGATTCAATTTCAGAATATTCTCTTTCCTCTCTGAGGATCCTTCTCAGTTTTCCTATATTTTCATATATTCTTCTTTTCTCCTTTTCAGTATTAGTAGCCACATGTACATTATTAATATGAATGCTTGGAATTTATTCAGCAAGACTATGACAAATTGGCTTTGCCTTTGGAATACCACCTTCCACATGACTGAGACAAAAATGATTTCTTCATTATTTTTATTATACCTTCTACAGTTTCCAACATTGTGCCTGTAAAGTTTCCAACATTGTGCCTGTACAGTTTCCAACATTCCAAGCTCAGTGCCCTGAGCTTTTCCCCACTCTGTTCCCTGAAATATGGCAGAATAAGGCATCACTAGAGGCTGACTCTTTTCTCAAGAGGTGAAGTGATCATTTTGACTTCAACCCATTTTTACACATTGAGAGAGCTCTCTAGAGCTCTGTCCAGCAACTGTTTTAAATATATATATATATTATATTTGTCCAGTATGAAAAGGAATTATTTTGTCAGATGAAACACCAGCAGCTCCCAAACATTCATTTAGAGAGATTTGTATGTATTTCTTATGAACATTTTTGTAATCTTTAAAAATGTCACTCTCCAGATATTGTTTTATGCCTTTTTGCACATCTGTCACATTAAGCTTGACAGATTCCTTTAAAGGAGAGTGCTTTTTCTTACTGAATTAGATTGTTCCATTCACATGCTAAATGTAAACGATGGACACAGTAGATGTTAAAATATATTCCAACTTTTAGTCATAATAACTTGATAGCTGACAGATGCCTCATATGTGAAACCATTAGGGACATGTCTCAACAGGGACACATCTGAGTATTTGTAAATTCATGTGCCAAGCTACTTCAATATTATGTTGATTTGGGACATTCTGGAAAGACTTCAGTCCATTAAGAAAAAGACAACACACCTGGCAGTTCAGGACAGATGATTCAGATACCATATGCTTCATGTTATTTTAAAGAGAAATCAAATCCATTTCCTTCAGACAACACTGAGATTTCTCAAGCTAACAAGCACTTCCAAGGACATAGGAATAGAAATGTGCATGGTGGATTTCATTTATAGCAAATGTTGTGTATCAAAATTTGGCTTGGAGTCAGGCATAGGGAAACTTCTTAAGAGCCTTTTCACACCAAATGTTAGAACTGAACTGAGATAACACAGCAATGTAATTTTTCAGTTCTTTGGCTACAAATGAAGACTTGTTTTTTAAAATTTTATAAATACCTCTTGACCCTCCCCTAATCTTCATTTAGAATTCTATCTTGACCTCTAACCTTGTTAATTTTTAGTTTGGGGACAGGAAGGAAGTTTTAAGAGAGAAAAGGTAAGTAGTATACATACTCAAGTTCTAACCTAGGCTTTGAAATGCTACTGAAATTCTTAACTTTATACGTTTAAGTATTGTCATGGTTTCAGCTGGGTTAGAGTTAATCTTCTTCATAGAGGCTCATATAATGTGTTTTGGATTCCTGATGAAAATACCAGTGATAACACAGGTATGTTTTCAGCTGTTTCTGTGCTTACACAGAACCAAGGACTTTTCTACTTTTGCTGCCATGCCAGTGAGGAGGCTGGGGGTGCCCAAGGAGCTGGGAGGGAACAGAACCAGGACAGCTGACCCAAACTGACAGATATCCCATACCATATGGTGTCATTCCTAGCAATAACAGCTGGGGGAAAGAAAGAGGAAGGGGAGGACATTTGGAGTCGTGGCATTTGTCTTCCCAAGAAACCATTATGCATAATGAACCCTGCTTTCCTGGGAATGGCTGAACAGCTGCCTGCCAATGGGAAGTAGCAAATGAATTCCATGTTTTGCTTTGCTTGTGTGCATGGCTTTACCTAGTAAGCTGTCATTATCTCAACCCATGAGTTCTCTCACTTCTCTGATTCTCTCCCTCATCCCACCTGAGGAGAGCGAGCAAGCATCTGCATGGTACTTAGCTGCCAGCTAGGGTTAAACCAAAATATGTATTTTAATGTATAAACTACAATTATTCTGCATAAAAGAAGTACATTTAAGTTATGTTAACCTAATCTGTATCTGAAACTTATTCTACGAGAAACTCAAGACTATTCTGTCCTTGCTGTGCATTAAGGTAAATTCTCATTGTGGTTCTAAAATTACAAACTTATCTCATGCAATGAAGTGTTCCCCACAATGATGTAACTAGTTGTCAGTTCTGTATTCTCCACCATGTTTGAAATACAAAAGCTAGAATGCAACATGCTTCATGAGATGGTTCAACCAGAGTAGGTTGCAGTCTGGTCATCTTCCTTTGACAGATTGCCTTGGGAAGTCATAGTCATAGAACTGTTGGTTGGAAGGTCTTTCTAGAGGCCATTCAGTCTAGCCCAAAGAAAGACTATTTCCAACACCAGGTCAGGGCAGCAACAGTTTTGTCTAATCAAGTGTTACAAACAGAAAGGATGGAGATTCCTCAGCCTTTCAATGTAACCTGTTCCAGTGCAACACCACCCTTGTAGCAAAGAAGCTTTGCCTAATCACATATATATATCTCCCATTTCAATTTGTGGCCATTTCCCCTTGCTATTTGGGATGTCACTATAAAGAACTCTTTCGTTCCACTATCCTGCACAGGCATGTGCTCTAGGCCTCCTAACTTCTTGTTCGATGCTTTTACACAATGTGAAGTACTTCAGTGACCCCTTTAACTACAGATTTTGTTATGTATATATAAGTCCCACAGAAAAGTTATCTGATTTATATTAGAGTATTTATGCGACAGAGTAACACAATAAAGGCAAAGAACACAAAGACTCAGGCTACAGCCCAGGAAAATCTTCTCCTCTATTGCCTCAAAATAATTTGGACATTTGAAAAAAAAAATCTATTAATGATCAACTTGTGAAAATGGTTAGAAAGTGTATAGAGCAACATGGCAAAACACATTTTAATATACCACTAAAACCTTGTTCTTAACCAGTGAGATGAGCTCACAAATTGAGTTATTGCTATATAAGGATATATCTGTATTTAAAAGACTACTCTGAGTATTCAGAGAGAGACCTTGAGTATGCAGAGAGACCTGGGAGCCCTGGTGAACATCAAGCTGACCATGAGTCAGCAATGTGCCCTTGTGGCCAAGAAGTCCAACAGTATCCTGGGGTGCATTCGGAAGAGGGTTGCCAGCAAGTCAAGGGAGGTGATCCTCCCATTCTACTCAGCCCTGGTGACGCCACACCTGGAGTATTGTGTCCAGTTCTGGGCTCCCCAGTACAAGAAACACATAGAACTACTGGAGCAGGTCCAGAGGAGGGCTACAAAGATGATTAGAGGACTGGAGCACCTGTCGTATAAGGACAGACTGAAAGAACTGCACCTGTTTAGCCCAGGAAAAAAAAAAAAAAAAGAGAAGACTGAGGGGAGACCTCATTAACGTATACAAATATCTGAGGGGAGGGTGTCGAGAGGATGGAGCCAGTCTCTTTTCAGTGGTGCCCAGTGACAGGATGAGAGGCAACAGGCACAAAATGAAGCACAGGATGTTCTTCTGAATATGGGAGGGCACTTCTTTATTGTGAGGGTTACAGAACACTGGCACAGGTTGCCCAGAGAGGTTGTGGAGTCTCTTTCTCTGGAGATACTCAAAACCTGCCTGGATGCCATCCTGTACAGTGTGCTCTACGGGATACTGCTTGGCAGGGGGATTGGACTAGATGATCACAGGTCCCTTCCAGCCTCCACCATTCTGTGATTCAAAGTACTTATTCTTTGTGAATTTAAAAGGAAAAATGATGCAACAGGCAAAATGGTAAATGAAAGGTCAAAAAAGATACTATTTCAAAGAATTATTCCTGGTCCATATCTCCTACATTTCACAATATGAATAGTTTGGTATGATATTATTTGAATCAAGTGGTTGTGAAGATTTTATGCACACTGTGCTAAAGAAAATAAAGAAAGTAATTGTATAGACTTTTCAATAGGCATACATATTGAATACTGTTCATAGTTAAATATCGGAGTTGTGATTTTAAGGTATTAACTGTTTTTAAGGATTATCATAATCTAACCAAATTACGGGAAAAATACTAAATCAGCTCAGAGGTAACCACAGTTCTCAGGAGTCAGGCAGTTAAATGTAAGTGATATGAACTCCTCTTCAGTTAATGAGAGGAAAGTTTTAACAAATATTAACAATCTTTTCTGTAAACCAGAGCTAATTAAGCTATTTTGAATTTTGACCAGTTTCATCCATTTTTCTCCTTCTTATCAAACCATTTTTATTAATATAACTACTGTTCATTACATCTTGAACAAAATTACTTTTGAATACAGATTGTCTCTTTATCCATTATTACTTCATTTCTATTGCATTTGATGTGCAAAATCATGTGGTCCTGTTTATGCTTGGCAATTTGCTGAAACATTTGAAATGAAATAAGTATTTATGAATAGCAGATATATCTATTTGCATATAAATGTGGTTATTTGTACAGAATTCAGCTGTTCTCCATATGCTTAGGTAAGAAAACACTGTACCCATCAGTGTCTTCAATATACCTGCCAACTAATGGGGCAGAAAAATGACTCAGCATGTACAGAAAACTACATTACCCTGTAATTAACCACTGCTCTAGAAGCAGGATGAGGATGCATGAGAATTTTCCTACCTTTAGTTTCCTTTTTGCCATCATTTCCATGTTTGGTTCGTTCAAAGAGGAGCAGAAACAGCCTGCAAAGATCAGATCAGAAATGAGCATTTCTGAGACTTTTTGCAATTCCCCCATCTCTCCTGCTTAACCAGCTAGGATGTTCCTTCTTGATAGTTGCTGATAGGGGTAACAAGTTTAGCTGTCTGTGACAGAGGAAGCCCTGGGATCAGGGCTGTGCTTCAGAGAAACAAGAATAAAAAAACTGTCCACAAACTGACTGCTATTTTAACTTCAGTTCAACTGAAACAAGATTAACAGCTTCTGACACAGCTTGCGTGTGTATAAATAGAATGAATACTCACAGCTGTGAAAGTTGTTTGGTTATACCTTGAAAATAGTCCACTAAAGGACGAGGTAAAAGAATGAGCTGCAACTGGTCCACACGTGGGTGCTGTTTTGCCTGCCATGATATTGGATAGGGATGCATATGATGCATCCCTGGAGACAGAAAAACAATATAAAAGGCAGCTAAGCTGGATCATTTGTGAGCTTCAGGCTTCCTGGGGAAGAATAAATTCCCATGAGAGGAACAGCTTGTCTTTATCTAGAATGAGACAAGGATAATCTTTCTAGAAAAGATATATACCCCTACATATCCCTTTTTAACAGTATATGTGCAAATATTTACAGGCTTAGCAGCTATGAGAGATAAAAACAATGCATGGTATTTGTAAAATAATTGGTGAATAATGAAGAATATGTTTTGACAATGAACTTGTCACACTGTATTTGAAAAAATTCAGATTTACATATTTTCTTTTCCTCATATGCTTATTCTAGGGGAAGTGTATTCAAAAACCCCTTCCTATACATAAGTAAATGTTGTTATATACAATACAATGTGATTAAGATATAAAAATGAGATGGTATAAAGCCTTGAAAGTTCATATTTCTTTTCAAATATTATACTATTTCAAATGACATGACTTTCATAAGCTATCAATACCAACAGGAAAATAAACATAGCTGGAATAACACTTTGTCTCACCTAAAAAACAATTTCATATCAATAGGCTAAACTTGGAGTCATTACTTTAAAAATTTATTATGAACTGAACAACACTAAGAGTGACTTGAAGCAGTTTTCAACGTGCTCTTTATACTGCCATGGTAAAGTTCATAAAATATGTTCTATTTCTAGTAATGTTTACTCTAATAAATTAGCTTAGAAGTAAGAAAACCTCCATACAGTTAATATGGACACTTAGGATCTTAAACCTTCACTCCATAATTACCAAGCTTAGGAATCATACAGTAGCTTAGCCTTCAATACTGTTCTGTTGTTGTTGTTGTTGTTTGTTTTTGTTTTATCACTGTTAAGAATAATGTCATAGAATAGAATAGTTCAGGTGGAAGAAGCCTTCTCTTGTTTCCTAAGTCCAAATGTTATGGGGAGGGCTAGCTGAAGAGCAGCCTTATCTCTTCTGTTTTTAAGAAAACAGAATACTAATTAAAACAGTGAAATTCCTGTGATTCAAATGGACTGTGAAGGAATTAGTGTAATCCATGGGCTAGGAGTATGGAAGCACTCTAGCTGGTCTAAACTAAAATATTTAATTACAGGAATAAGCTAAGAAGAGTTATTCACAGTGGTTCAGATGACAAAAGGCTTTTGATTAACTTGTAGACATATTAATATTTTGTTTTTGTATCCATCAGCTTGATCTAAGTAAATAAATAGGAATATACACTTGGTACAACTGCTATGGGAACTCTCTTGTTTCAAAGAAAGTGTGTTTTCTCTGTTCAGTTTATGTAAATTTTTGTTAGTTCTGAGTAAAGATGGTTCTGAAAAGGTTACAGTCTGGAGAGAAAAAATAAACTCATTTTATGCGAGACTGGGGGGATTCATCTGTACATGTACAGTATTGGCACAGTAATACTGAAGCATTACAGACATGCCTAAAATGTTGGCCAAAAACAGTGGCTAAAACAAGTAATCCTCATTGTGGGCAAAATAAGTGGAAAAATGATAGGAATGCTGGGAACTGGTGAAAATGGTAGCAAAGAGGCAGTCTGTACAATAGGAGAAATAAGAACCACAAAACTCCTTTGAATTCTAAGTGACAAATATCAAGTAAATATTAACAGAATACAAAGAGTGTAAGAACAATCTAAAGTACAACTACATAAGTAAATAAAGTAAATCCACACAGAGGGTTAAAAAAAAAATAAAAAAACATAAAAAGGTTCCACTTTTAGAAAGTTTTAAAAGGGAAGTAAATCAGGTTTACATACTACACAGGGCCAAAAGGTTAATATGTAACTGTGGTGGTTTTACTTGGGTGGGCAGCCGAGTTCCACCATGGATGCTCTCACTCCCCCTCCTCAAAGCGGAAGGGGGAGAAAATACAACACAAAGGGCTCAAGGTTTGAGATAAGGACAGAGAGATCACTCAACAATTATTGTGATGGGCAAAACAGACTCAGAGTAGGGAGATAGTAAGATTTATTGCCTAACAAGATAGAGAAGTGACAAACAGAGGAAAGAAACCCAAAACGCCTTCCCCCCATCAACCCTCTTCCACCTCCTCCCCCTAAACAGTGCAGGGGAATGGAGGAATGGGGGCTGTGGTCAGTCTATAGCACTTTGTCTCCACTGCTCCTTCTTGGTCACTCTCTTCCCCTGCTCCAAGATGAGGTCCCTCCCACGGGATGCCATCCTTACCAAACTGATTGTTAGGGGCTGCCACAGGCAGCATCTCTTCAAGAAATGCTTCAGCATGGGTCTGTACCATGGGGTCCATCCCTCAGGAGCAAACTGCTCCAGCCTGGGTCCCCCATGGGCAGCAGCTCCTGCCAGGTCACCTGCTCCTGCATAGTCTCCTCTCCACGGGGTACAGGTCCGGCCTGGAATCTGCTCTGGCGGGGGTCCTCCACAGGCCGCAGCCTCCTCCAGGCCACATCCACCTGCTCCACTGTGGTCTCCTCCATGGGCTGCAGCATGGAACCCTGCTCCACCATGGTACTTAATGGGCTGCAGGGGGACAGCCTGCTTCACCACTGTCCTCACCACAGGCCACAGGGGACTTCTGCTCCGGCGCCTGGAGCACCTCTCCCCCTACTTCTTCACTGACTTTGGTGCCTGCAATGCTGTTCCTCACTCCTGTCTCTCTCCCAGCTGCTGTTCTGCAGCATGTTTTTTCCCCTGTCTTAAATATGCTCTCACAGAAGTGCAAACAACATCACTTACTGCCTCGGCTCTGGCCAGCAGCTGGGCCCTTATCTAACGTGGGGCAGCTTCTGGATTCTTCTCACAGAAGCCACCCATATGGCCCCCAGCTACCAAAACCTTGCCATGGAAACCCACTACAGTTACAGTCACAGTATGGAATGTGGTTAATATCAAAACCACATAGGATAGTTTTAAAACAAATGTTTTGATAGATTTCCTCCTCTATTTAGAGTTATCACGTGAGAAAAAAAAGCTACATCATCGTAAATTGAATGCTTTATGAGAGGGCAAGAGGAGAGGAACATGGGTTCTAAACTGTGAGCAACAGAATTCTTCCTTTGGATTTCCAGGAATACACAGAATAGTATAAAATATGTTCTGTCCAAATGAGCAGAGTAGAAAATCGTTCAGGAATAACCAACTCTGGTGCCACCACACCACACTATCTAAAATACTTATAAAAATATATACTATCACAACACTCTCTTAATTTTTACGGTTAATAAATTAGAAGTATCTGCAGTTCTTTGGGAGGCTTGAGGTAATTTCATAGAATCATTTAGATTGGAAAAGACCTCTAAGATCATCAAGTCCAACTGTTACCATAGCACAGACAAGTCTACCACAAAACCATGATCCTAAGCACCACATCTACACATCTTTTAAATACCTCCAGGGATGACAACTCAACTATTTCCCTAGGCAGCCTGTTCCAATGCTTCACAACCCTTTCCACGAAGAAAGTTTTCCTAATTTTTCCTAAACCTCACTAGTGCCACTTGAGGCCACTTCCTTTTGTCTTATTATTTGTTGCTTGGGAGAAGAATAACAGCTGCTACAACCTCCTGAGGTAGTTGTAGAGAGTGATAAGGTCTCCCCTGAGCCTCCTTTCCTTAGGTTAAAATTTGTTTTCCATGCTTTTTATGAAATGCACTGTATGTTTCCTTATATCACCTGCTGAAAAACTCATCATGGTCTACAAATATCAAATAAGGAAAAGACTTTTTATTTTACCTAGATACATCATAAATCTGTTTTTGTGCAATAGGTATGGTAATTCTGATTTCAGTAGAATACTGAAGTAGTATAATTATGGGGGGTGGGGGTGGGGGGTGGTGCTGTAGTGGTTCCAGATTCACAGATTCACAGATTTTTCTAGGTTGGAAGAGACCTCAAGATCATCGAGTCCAACCTCCGACCTAACACTAAGTACTCCACTAAACCATATCCCCAAGCTCTACATCTAAACGTCTTTTAAAGACCTCCAGGGATGGTGACTCCACCACCTCCCTGGGCAGCCCGTTCCAATGCTTAATAACCCTTTCGGTAAAGAAGTACTTCCTAACATCCAACCTAAAACTCCCCTGTCGCAACTTTAGCCCATTCCCCCTCGTCCTGTCACCAGGCACGTGGGAGAATAGACCAACCCCCACCTCTCTACAGCCTCCTTTCAGGTAACTGTAGAGAGCGATGAGGTCGCCCCTGAGCCTCCTCTTCTCCAGGCTGAACAAGCCCAGCTCCCTCAGCCGCTCCTCGTAAGACTTGTTTTCCAGACCCCTCACCAGCTTGGTCGCCCTTCTCTGGACTCGCTCGAGCACGTCCATGTCCTTCCTGTAGCGAGGGGCCCAAAACTGAACACAGTACTCGAGGTGCGGCCTCACCAGAGCCGAGTACAGGGGCACAATCACTTCCCTCGACCTGCGATCCAAACCTTCCAAATCTTTCTTGTCAGTCATCAGTTGCTCCTGCCTTTGAAATATGTTTCTTCTTGTCCAGGTGCCTGGTAAACAAGAAGAAATTTACAGAAGAAATTTGACTTCCATCAATATATAAGCAAATTTTGAAAAACCTAGGTTATAGGCATAGAATCAGAACGGTTTGGGTTGGAAGGGACCTTAAAGATCAGCTAATTCCATCCCCCTACCATAAGCAGGGACACCTCTCACAATGGCCTGTAGGATGAGATTCTAAGCTGAAGACACCAGGGCTTAAAACTGAATTTAAAAGTCTTCAGGTTCTGAAACAGGGAGGTAAACACTTTCTGCAGCAAACATGATCTGCGAGGCACATAAAAATTTAATAGATGTGTACATGAGCAGCCTGAATGTTTCATAGAAATAAAAGCCAGCTACATGGAACAGTGTCACAAGTGCTACTTGTTAAAAACTGACATGATTTTGTGTCAGTTTGAGAAAACAAAGAACTGCAGTTCAGTACTACATATAGCAACTTCCATTTATTGGACCAGTTGTCAGTTTCAGACAGCAGCACACAAAACAAGGAAGTTCATTCCTCAGTTTCTACAGGTTTGTAAGAATACAAATAAGCCAAGTTCTTCTGGGAATAGTTTATCTATGAGCAAGTATGGCAAAGTTTAAATAAAATACAAAATGGTGTAGAGAACACCATTAAATTTTACTTGCAAATTAATTGTCATGCATTTATAAGAGGCATTGCATATGTATATCCAAAATTTTGAACTTGTGTTGAGAAAGATTCGTTTAATATAGTCCATCTGCTTCAAAACTTGCTTTGTACAGTAGAAATAGTGAATCTTTATATATATGTATGTATGTATATATATATATATATATATATATTTTCGAAGTTACAGAAAAGACCTGCTGGGAATATCAGAAGAGATGGAAATGACCTTATGAGAGTTAGCTGTGGTACCTCCAGACTGCAAGAGGAGAGCTGGCCAGCAGGCACATCAGAGGCTCACTTTGGCTTCCCAAGTCACTACCACCATGGCTACCCAGCCCTGATAACATTTTGGTAAATTCCCTGGGAGTCCATGCCAGACTTAAAATCAGTGCTTGAAAATGCACTAGAGTCTTCTAGTCCAGTGGTCTTCCTGTTCATCAGCTATTTCACTACACGTACAAGTTCCTTGTACTCTTATGGTACAAGGAAAAACTTGTGTGTTCAGAAACCTGCTATCTGTGGAAAATAAATAAATAAATATAAAGTCATTTTAACACCACCTCCCTCCCCCAACAGCTTCAGATAGTTCAGAACTTCAGGCCTCATCATCTTAGCATCTCCTTAAATCAGTCATTGTCGTTATCTCCCATTAGATGAAGTCATCTATTTTGTTCATCCTGATGCAGTCTACATTAACGTTTCTGCAATTCTTTTATTTTCCTCCCTTAGAAAACCATTGCTTTTGTCCTTTTCTGTCCTGACAAATAGCTTGATACATTTGCCAGTTAAGAAGAGAGCTTAGGTCCAACCTTTCGTGCTGTCATTTCATGATTGATGGTGTCAGCACATGCAGGCAGTTGATATCCCTGACATACATCTTTACTTTGAGGCAGTGAGGCATTGTCAATTCACTAAGGGTATTAAAGAAGTGGAGGAAAGCAGCACAAGTATGGAACAAGTACTTAGCTACTTTGAGATGGAGCTTTTCAGTGAATCACTTCTGAAAGTTATTACATGAAGTCATGATTTGTGATATCAGGAGATGGTACTATACAATCCAGAGTTCGCTTTCTCTCTTTCTGTAGAGGGGAAAAAAAAAAAAAAAAAGAAAAGAAAAAAAGAAAAAAAAACACACCACCACCAATAAGCAAAAACTAAATAAACAAAAACACAAAACCAGACCTACAAACCTTTCCCACAAAACTTTATGATTGTTTTCCACTCTTTACATTCTGGCATGTATATCTGAAGCTATTATGAGGAATATGCGTAACATCAATATAAAATT
This sequence comes from Anser anser, assembly GCF_964211835.1. Lineage (NCBI taxonomy): Eukaryota > Metazoa > Chordata > Aves > Anseriformes > Anatidae > Anser > Anser anser. The sequence continues at coordinate 108,974,855 of NC_139720.1, read as the reverse complement.
CATAAATATCCTTTCATTTTTTTCTGTTTTCCAATTTGGAATACAGATTAAATCTAACAGCTTCAGTTCTCTCTCTCTGAGCAGTTTTTGTCAGTGAGTTTGCATCTACATAAACTTGAACCTCAAAGTACAGGAAGATCTGTCAAATTTATTTATTTATTTATTTATTTATTTATTTATTTTCTTTCTTTGCTCTGGCTTCTGCCCATGCTAAATATAAAATAGCAATTAAGGTAATTTAATTCAAGGAAAAAGTGTCCAGAAACAGGTAACAGGCTATTTACATGGTCAAATAAAATAGGTTATTTGAAATACTTTATTCTTTTGCACTTTCTAGTATTTTCATATTTGTCAGCAATTAAGATCAATATACTCCAGTGAATGCATTTACTAATCCTTCTCGTGATACAGATGGGAGTATCTGTGTTATATATGGCAGTATCTTTTACAAAATATCTGTTTATCTTTTATTGAAGTGAGAAGAGTTTTAGCTCTATTTATCCTAGCTGCTAGGTATATTCAGAACTATAACAAAGGGTTTTAAGCTGTTCTCAGTTAGGATCTACAGTGATAATATAAATCTTCCTAGTATTGATTAGTCTCACAGAGCTGGATTTAGCTTCAACAGGAAAGTGAGCAATGAAAGGGCATAGTGGCAGTGTAATAATGCTGTAATTACTATGTATATAATCAGATGTTGGATACTTTTCAAATGTACTACGAAGAAACATTAAAAAAAGGGACTGAATGGACAAGAGAGACTATTTAAGATGAACATAACTTTAATCATTGCTACAAATATCTCCGGAAATGTAGCCAAGTGTACAACTATAAATCTTCATCAATACAAAGTAGTCTGTTTTTTCTCATGTCTTTTTTGTCTGTTTGTTTTCAATCTTTTTTTTAAATCTTTATTTCCGTGCAAGATTTGGTTATACAAGTATGGCAATCTAGTCAAAATTTCCAGAAATCTACATCTGGAAAACAATAAACTCTACAATCTCACAGAATAATATTGATTTAAATATACCATTCTGTTAGATTTCTTTCTCTGCTTTATCATCTTTATTGTGTGTTGCTACCTGTAATTAACCGGAACATGTCTAGTCTTTTAATTCTCAAGTTAAGAATGAACTGAAATACAGATTTCCCAGGCACAAAAACATTAAACTTTGCAACTGGTTTGGTCCATATAGAATCATAGAATCATTGAATTATTAAGGTTAGAAAAGACCTCTAAGATCATGTGATCCAAATATCCCCCCACTACTAATGTCACCCACTAGACCATGTCCCTAAGCACCAAATCCAATCACTTCCTTTCAGGCAGTTGTAGAGAGAAATAAGGTCTCCCCTGAGCCTCCTCTTCTCCAGACTAAACAACCCCAGTTTCCTCAGCTGTTTTTCACATAGACAGCCAGATTTCAGCTCACTACTTGCAGAAGTATATTATGGTGCCCAGATCTTCCGAGCAGATTCCCTGTAGGGTGAAGGGGTGAGGTTTTTTACTTTCAAAGGGTGACATATATATATATATATATATGTATATAAAATTTTTTTTTTAAGGTATCTGGTTAGACAATGCAGCTGTTTGTTTCTACTATAGGCCAGTTAGTGGATTTGAAGAGACGTAAACCACAATCTTTTTTGGCCTAATGTAAGACAACTTCTATCACAGGACAGATGAAAGAGTCTTGTGATGCTTTGTCTTGCACATATGAGGCAACACACTGTGAAGGACAGAGCAGAAAAAAGAAAAAAAAAAAAAAAAGAAAAGAAAAAATAACCAGCCCAATTCTATACCATGAATACCTTTCCATAACTTGAACAGCTCTTTCTTGAATATTAGAGCATTATCAGCAATGTCATTCAAGTTAGATTGGCCCATTCAACTTAAAATATTAGATAAGACACAACACAAATGTTGTGCATTACATGCACTCAAAGGCCTGGTGATTTCATCAATACTGGAACCTGAATGAGAATGATAGATATTTGCAGAAAACAAAAGGGGGAAAGAAGGAAAGAAAGAAAAAGAAAAAGAAAGAGATAGAGAAAGAAGAGAAGGAAGGAAGGAAGGAAGGAAGGAAGGAAGGAAGGAAGGAAGGAAGGAAGGAAGGAAGGAAGGAAGGAAGGAAGGAAGGAAGGAAGGAAGGAAGGAAGGAAGGAAGGAAAGAAAGAAGGAAAGAAAGAAGGAAGGAAGGAAGGAAGGAAGGAAGGAAGGAAGGAAGGAAGGAAGGAAGGAAGGAAGGAGGAAGGAAGGAAGGAAGGAAGGAAGGAAGGGAGAGAGAAAGAAAGAGAAAGAAAAAGAAAGAAAGAAAGAAAGAAAGAAAGAAAGAAAGAAAGAAAGAAAGAAAGAGAGAAAGAGAGAGAGAAAGAGAAAGAGAAAGAGAGAGAAGGAGAAAGAGAAGGAGAAAGAGAAAGAGAAGAAAGAGAAAGAGAAAGAGAAAGACAAAAGAGAAAGAGAAAGAGAAAGAGAAAGAGAAAGAGAAAGAGAAAGAGAAAGAGAAAGAGAAAGAGAAAGAGAAAGTGAAAGTGAAAGTGAAAGAGAAAGAGAAAGAGAAAGAGAAAGAGAAAGAGAAAGAGAAAGAGAAAGAGAAAGAGAAAGGGAAAGGGAAAGAGAAAGAGAAAGAGAAAGAGAAAGAGAAAGAGAAAGAGAAAGAGAAAGAAAGAAAGAGAAAGAGAAAGAAAGAAAGAAGAGAAAGAGAAAGAGAAAGAGAAAGAGAAAGAGAAAGAGAAAGAGAAAGAGAAAGAGAAAGAGAAAGAGAAAGAGAAAGAGAAAGAGAAAGAGAAAGAGAAAGAGAAAGGGAAAGGGAAAGGGAAAGGGAAAGAGAAAGAAAGAGAAAGAGAAAGAGAGAAAGAGAAAGAGAAAGAGAAAGAGAAAGAGAAAGAGAAAGAGA